>NC_057864.1:184590456-184893487 GCF_019393635.1 Dromiciops gliroides
GACTTTGAAGACAAAATAAGAGAAGTAGAGAAAAAATGGAAAGAGAAATGAGAGTGATGTAGGAGGGTCATGAAAAAAGTCAATAGCTTGAAAAGCCAAAGTGGCCAGATGGAAAAGGAAGTACAAAAGCTCTCCGAAGAAAATCATTGCTTAAAAATTAGGATTGAGGGGGCAGCTAGGTGGCACAATGGATAAAGCACCGGCCCTGGATTCAGGAGTACCTGAGTTCAAATCCAACCTCAGACACTTGACACTTACTAGCTGTGTGACTTTGGGCAAGTCGCTTAATCCCCATTGCCCCACAAAAACAAAAAAACAAAAACAAAATTAGGATTGAGAAAATAGAAGCTAATGCCTTCATGAGAAATCAAGACACAATAAGCAAATCCAAATGAATAAAAAATAGAGGGCAATGTGAAATATCTCCTTGGAAAAACAGCTGACCTGGAAAATAGATCCAGGAGAGATAATTTGAAAATTATTGGACTATCTGAAAACCATGATCAAGGAAAGAGCTTAGACATCATCTTCCAGAGTGTAAGCTCATTTTTATATTTGTAACTCCAGCATCTAGTAGAGTGCTTGAAACATAAAAAGCCAAAAAGTGCTTTTCATTCATTCACTCTACAAAGAAATTTGTGCTGGAGGGGACACAATTTTGATAGCACCAAGGGATAATTCTCAAGGTATTTGAAAAAAGGAAGGGCACTTTCATCCTCCACATAGCTGCCAGAGTGATATACCAAAAGCACAGGTCTGACCATTTCACTTCCCTGCTTGATAAACTCTAATGGTGAATTATTGCTTCTGTTTGGCTTTTGAAACCTTCATAATCTGTCTTTAAGCCACCTTTAAGAGAGAATTGTAAATGTAATTGGAAACAACCAAAATATAAATATAAATTTATATAAAAATATACATATAAAATTTCAAAAGGAAAAAAATACATTACTATCCTTCACATGCTCTATAGTCCAGCCTTTTTGCTGTTCCCAAAGCACAGTTTTCACATATTATTATTCAATAAACTTCAGGGGCTCTCTGTTAATCCGAGGATCAAATATCGTTTTAGGGGCAGCTAGGTGGCACAGTGGATAGAGCACCAGCCCTGGATTCAGGAGGACCTGAGTTCAAATCTGGCCTCAGACCCTTGACAAGTCACTTAATTCTCATTGCCCCACAAAAAAATTGTTTCATCATTTCTCATCTTTTTTTAATTTCTATTTTTTTGTGTGTAAGTTGTATGATATACATAATGACACTGTGTAATGTACTGCATACTTAGGACCTTCCAACTCCTGCCACCATGTCCTTGAACAAGCTGTCTTCTCCTGTCTATAATGCCCTACCTCCTCACCTTTACCTCTAGGAAGTCCTAGGCTCTTTCTTTAAAAGAAAATTTTTTTTGTTTGTTTTTTGGTTGGGCAATGAGGGTTAAGTGACTTGCCCAAGGTCACACAGCTAGTAAGTGTCAAGTGTCTGAGGCTGGATTTGAACTCAGGTCCTCCTGACTCCAGGGCCAGTGCTCTATCCACTGCGCCACCTAGCTGCCCCCTCACAGGCTCTTTCAAAGTTCCAATCAAACCTCACCTCCTGTATGAGGTTTTCCTCAGCTGCTAGTGCCTCCCCACCAAATTACCTAGCATTTATTTTATATATCCTTGTCCACTACTGGGGAACCACATATAGCCCCACAAAGACTGCAGTCTTGCACATATTCTATACCCAGACATTTGGTTACTGCACTGGGTTCGATACTAGGGAAGCCTGACCTTTAATGAGAGGAATTGGGTTTTCTATTCTAGAACATTGTTTCTGCTAACAAGCTCCAAGTCTGTCATTTGGGGACAATGCCATGTATAGTAAAAATTATAGCTTTCAAATCTAAAGGATTCCCCAAAGTTCTAAAGGGGTGAAGTAAAAAAGGTACTCAAAGTATAGTATCAATCAGTCATAAAACAAGTAATTCACTCCTACACAGAAAGATCTGCTAATCATGGAAGAATCACAGTGCAAATTAATAAAATTATCCACACTGACGGCATTCAGTAACTTAACCTATAACCACGGCAACAGTAGGTTGGGAGGATAATATTTAAACCTCTTAGGACATAAAATGGTTTGCAGGACTGCTAATTAGCTATTTTATATTTAATCTGGGTTTGCACTATTCAACCACATGGCCAGCCTCTGTCTTCTTTCCTTCTGCCAACCTCTCTGATACAGGATATTAGCAAAGATGTCTATAACATAAAGGACAGTGTGTGGGGGGGGGGGGGAGGGGGGTTAGCTAGGTGGTGCAGTGGATAAAGTACCGGCCCTGGATTCAGGAGGATCTGAGTTCAAATCCAACCTCAGACACTTGACACTTAACTATCTGTGTGACCTTGGGCAAGTCACTTAACCCTCATTGCTCCACAAAAAACCCCCCCAAAACCAAAAAAACAACATAAAGGATAGTGAAGCTACTGTATTTGTCTTCTTACTGCCATAGCCACTACCACTTCAGGAACACCATAGCCACTACCTTGAAGGCTTCCCAGTACCTTTAGAATTCACAAGTCCCGGATGCATCCATGGCCTTTGCCCAGATCAGGAACAAATAATACAAAGGCAAAGGCAGCCAGTAACCTTTGGCATAGGCCCATCTAATTGAATCCCCAATCCACGTGGGGAATGGCAAGCAGGTCCCCATTATCCTCCTTTTCCAACCCTCCCCCCTCCCACACCAGAGACACACTTGAAAAGCTGTAGCCAAAAGAGTATTGGCTGGCTGGAAACTGTCTCTCTTTTTTGTTTTTGGTGGGGCAATGAGGGTTAAGTGACTTGCCTAAGGTCACACAGCTAATAAGTGTAAAGTGTTTGAGGCCAGATTTGAACTCAGGTCCTCCTGAATCCAGGGCTGGTACTTTATCCACTGCTCCACCTAGCTGCCTGAAACTATCCCTTCTATGAATAGATCAGCATCAAGCCCCCTTACTGCTATCATAGTAATACCTAATGCTACATGAGAACCTAGATCCGGCCCTGAGGTGCTCAGGGTTAGTATGGTTGACCAGAGAGGTGGAATCATAACTAATGGACAATGGGAGTATTCAGGGGCAAGAAAAGTTGCCCTCATCTATCCCTGAGTCTCTTTAGGAATGGGCCCCTGAGAGCACAAGAGTGACTAACTCAGATCTGTCAGACCTCAAGGGAGAAGCTTGGGTGAAGCCAGCTGGAAAGTGGGCCAGGGGCAGAGGCAAAGAAGTTTGGGCTGCATCAGTGGCCATGGAATCATTAGCATGCATGTAACTTCGGAGGACCTGAAGAAAGGCCCTCAGCATATTGGGTGAACTCCTTATGGAAGATTTTATAGGAGGCACATCTTAAAGTCAGACATGGATGAGAGTGGCAGGGATGGGTTGTGGTCTGCTTTGATGGATGGGATGTCCATATTGATGAGATCACAGATCCACCATAGCATTTATGTGTACGCCTACCTCAGAACTGTTATGAGGCTCAAAGGAATTAGAGCTTGGGCTAAGGTTAAATCAGGAAGCCAGGAGCTTTGAAGATAAAGAATTACATCAGGGGCAGCTAGATGGTGCAGTGGATAGAGCACCAGCCCTGGATTCTGGAGGACCTGAGTTCAAATCCAGCCTCAGACACTTGACATTTACTAGCTGTGTGACCCTGGGCAAGTCACTTAATCCCAATTGCCTCACCATAAAAAAAAAGAAAGAAAGAATTATATCAATGTCAACTCTAATAATTACTATCATTTATATCATCAATGAAGCAACTGAATTGAGGTGAGGGGAGCGGGTGGGGCTGTGCAGGAGATAGAGGAGAAGACTCACACAGCTCCCAATTATCCACACACATGAAAGAGAGCCCTGGCATGATTAATCCAAAAATGCAGTCTAATTTAGCTTTGGAATGCAATCAATGATTTTTGAGAGAAGGGCGTAACTTTATCTTCCAAATTACTTTTGGCACAGGATGACATGGGAAGAGTCATGCATCCTGTAGGCTCATAGCAGCTGGCCCCCAAACTGTGTTGTTTGGCAGAAAGGATAGAAGATTTGTCATAGAGTCCACAAAACAGATAATCGAGAACTGACATACAATTGGTGTCATTCAGCAAGGAATGAAATCCAAACAACATGATTGTACCCATTTATATAGTGCTTTAAGCTATTTTTTTGAGGGTGGGGCAATGAGGGTTAAGTGACTTGCCCAAGGTCACACAGCTAGTAAGTGTCAAGTGTCTGAGGCCAGATTTGAACTCAGGTCCTCCTGAATCCAGGGGCAGGGCTTTCTCCACTGTGCCACCTAGCTGCCCGCTTTAAGCTTTTTTATTTTTATTTATTTATTTTTTAGTGAGCCAATTGGGGTTAAGTAACTTGCCCAGGGTCACACAGTTAGTAAGTGTTAAGTGTCTGAGGCCGGATTTGAACTCAGGTATTCCTGACTTCAGGGCTAGTGCTCTATCCACTGCACCACCTAGCTGCTCCTCCGCTTTAAGTTTTTAAAGATCTACTCCTAACCCTGAAAGATAAGTAATGAAAGCCAATGATACCCCCCTTTTACAGATGAAGAAACAGAGAGACTAAATGCGGACTTTATGATTGTTGCTCAATTGTGTCCCACTCTTTGTTATTCCATTTGGGGTTTTCTTGTCAAAGATACTAGAGTGGTTTGCCATTTCCTTCTCCATCTCATTTTACAGATGACAAGACTGAGGCAAACAGAGTTAAGTTTCTTGCCCAGTGTTATAGAGCTTGTAAATGTCTGAGGCTGGATTTGAACTCAGGTCTTCCTAAACTCCAGGCCCGGCACTCTATCTACCACATCACCTAGGTGCCCCTATGATCACACAGCACTGAAGTGCGTGAAGCAAATGCTGCTCTGCTGATGTCAAGTCCAAGGTATTAGCCTCTCTGTTATGCATAAGAAACTCCTTGGTATGATACAAATAGCACTGGTTTGAAGGTAAAGAGACCCAGAGTCATAATTTTGTCACAGACTACCTTAGGTAAATCCATGGACCTCAGTTTCTTCAAATAGAAAATATGGAAATTTGACTACGTATATGCTAAGGTTCTTCTCAGCTCTGATAGTCTGTGTTTTCTGATAGTCTAATATTTCTTCCAACCACAATATTCTATGATTCTGTGACCCTGAGAAGCCAACGAAATAGTTAACCAATAGTGTTTGAGTAGGCTCTGTAGAAAGTTTGCTGAACAGAGCACCATGGGGGACACCAAAGCATAATATAAAACATAGCCCCTGCTTTCATAACATACGCATGTGTATGTGCACATGGGCAAATTAGTCCCAACAAATTAAATGCAAAAATAACTTGGGAGAGGGGCAGCTAGGTGGTGTAGTGGATAGAGCAATGGCACTGGAGTCAGGAGGACCTGAGTTCAAATTTGGCCTCAGACAACTTACTAGCTGTGTGATCCTGGACAAGTCACCCCAAAAAAGTTAATTTGGGAGGTCTTAAGGGATGCAGAATATAAAGTGATCAATGTAATAGAGTTAAATAGCACTGTTTTTGGAAGTTATAAGATCAGAAGATATAAAACTGAAACCCCCTAGAAATCATCTAATCTAATTTCTTCATTTTATAATTGAGGTAACCGAAGTAGAAAGAGATGAAGTGATTTCTCCAGGGCTATGCAGGTAGTATGGGGAATAGAACCAGAGCTTTAATAATAATAATGATAGGGGGCAGCTAGGTGGCACAGTGGATAGAGCACCGGCCCTGGATTCAGGAGGACCTGAGTTCAAATCCGGCCTAAGACACTTAACACTTACCAGCTGTGTGACCCTGGGCAAGTCACTTAACCCCAATTGCCTCACTAAAAATAATAATAAGGATAGCTAGCATTTATATAGTACTTTAAGGTTTGCCAAGTGCTTTTCATGTGCTATCTCATTTTGATTCTCACAACAACCCTGTGAGGTAGGTGCTCTTGCAATCCTGTTTTACACATGTGGAAACTGAGGCAGAAGGATTTTGCCCAGGGTCACACAGTTAATAAGCGTCAGAGATGAAACTTGAACTCGGGTCTTCCTGACACCACATACACCACTCTTTGCCTTTTGTCATCTAGTGAACACAACAGGTGACAGGCTAGAAAATTAGGGTGAATCAGATGGCATAAATTTTAATAGGGGTCTTATACTTGGGTTCAAGAAATCAACTTCAGAAGCACAAGATGGGAGAGGCATGACAAGAAAGAAGTCCATCAGAAAGAGCTCTCTGGGTTTTTGTGGACTGCAAACTCAATATGAATTCATGGTGTGATGTGGTAGTCCCCAAGCTAATGCAATGTAGGGGTGCAGTAAGAGAGGCCTAACTTCTAGAATAGGCAGGTGATGGTTCCTCTGTATCCTGTCTTATTCAAATCTTATGGGAATAAGTTCAGTTCTGAGCATCCTATTTTTTCCTTTCTTTTTTTTTTCCTTTTTTCAGGGCAATAAGGGTTAAGTGACTTGCCCCGGGTCACACAACTAGTAAGTGTCAAGTGTCTGAGGCCGAATTTGAATTCAGGTCCTCCTGAATCCAGGGCTGGTGCTTTATCCACTGCACAACCTAGCTGCCCCTCCTGAGCATCCTATTTTTGAAAAGACATTAATAAGTAGTTATGTCTCCATAAAGGGGTGATCTGAATGATAAAATTGCCTTGAGTCCATGCTATTTGATGATTGGTTGAAAGAATTGGAGAGGGTTAACCTGGAGAAGAGGAGGGTCATGACAGCTGCCTTCCAGCATTTTCAAGACTAGATGGGAGAAGGACTAGACTGTCCTCCTTGGCCCTGAAGGCAGAACTGGCATCATTGGGTCAAAGTTTCACAGTCAAATTTCAGCTTTATATAAGGAAATTCCCAAAGTGGAATGGGATCCCTTGGGAGTCAGTGGGATCCCCCTCACCAGAGGTCTTTGAGTCAAGATTGGTTGACCACTTGTCACAGTGGGGATTGTTTTTTCAGTTTTTATTTGGATTAGATGATTGTTTAAGTTCCTTTTAACTCAGAAATGAGGGTATCCTGTGAGTCCTCTGACTCCAAAGCAGTGCTGTTCCAGCATGTGCACAATGAACACCTCCTCAGTAGAGGAGAGGGAGACGGTGTATCAGGTAAAGGCTATGGGTTGAGCAAAGGCATGTAGGGTGGTCCAACACATAGGATGGTGAACAGATTGACTGAAGTAAAACAGCCATGAATTGAGGGGTAAGAGAATGAACCATGGGGCAGCTAGGTGGCACAGTGGATAAAGCACCAGCCCTGGATTCAGGAGTATCTGAGTTCAAATCTGGCCTCAGACACTTGACACTTACTAGCTGTGTGACCCTGGGCAAGTCACTTAACCCCCATTACCCTTCAAAAAAAAGGACCTTTGTAAAAAAAGAGAGCATGAACCATTAGTGGAGAACTCTTGAAGGTCACACTGAAGAGTTTAGACTTGATCCATCAGGTACTAAGGGGTCACTTAGGAGCTCAGCCTAAAACCTTCTCCACATGTGCTGGAGGGTATCACCTGGGTGGGAGGGGCATGTGGGTTTGCTTGTGAGCACAGGGGGAGAATAGCTCTTCAGGGCTAGAGATTCCCTTTGGGATATAGAGGTCATGACCATTCTGCCTGCCATTGTCTCCCCCCAAGCAATGTGCCTAACTAGGATCTTCTCCCCCTTTCAGATCCCAATGTCCGTCCTGGACATCAATTCCACCCAGCACCCCGTCAAAGCCGGCCTGTCTGATGCCTTCATGATTCTCAGTCCAGCCCCTGACATGCCAGGTGAGTCTTCAGGGCCCAAAGGAGGGTATAGCCAGTGTGGACTTGGCCCCATTTTGGCCCCCTTACCTCCCAGGGTGGGTGGAGGGTCACTGGCTCAATCAGTAAGTGCTAGATGGAACTGGGAACTACCTTGCCATGTCCAGTCATTTCTTGGGTTCAGGGATCCCCAGAATCACAATATCTGGTGATTAGATGGTGTGTTTTTTTTGTTTCCCAGGGGAGATGATTAGATAATTTATCCACAGTGTTCACCCAGTGACCTATGGATTGCTCTTTCTCAGACAACCCAGCTCTCTTCTAGGCCTCATATCTAGATAGATTCACTTATTTTATTGTGTTAGAACATAGTGTGTTAAGATAATATCAAACAATACAGACTCCTAGTTCTATAGGCAGAGGAAGGTCTTAACAAGACACAGTGTGTGCAGTCAATCTGCCAACAAGTAAGGAAAGGCTAAGGTAAATAAATACAAAATATATGAGCTTTTAAAGCTTAAAATGACTCCCTGTCCAATATATGGCAAATCTGGTCAGCAGACTAAAGAGCAAAGACCTTACCAGCAAAGGCCCATATAGTCAAAGCTGATAACATATGGCTGTGAGAGTTAGATTGTAAGGAAAGCTGAGCGCTACTTTTGAATTGTGTTGCCAGGAAAGACTTTTGAGAGTCCTTTGGACAGCAAGGAGATCAAACCAGTCAATACTTATAGAAATTAACTCGGGCTGTTCACTAGAAGGTCAAATGCTTAAGCTGAAGCTAAAATACTTTGGCCACATAATGAGAAGATGCAACTCATTGGAAAAAACTTTGATGCTGGGAAAGATTGAAGGCAAAAGGAAAAGGGGATGGCAGAAATAGATGAATAGTGACATGGCTAATGACATGGTTAGTGACATGGGCTTGAACAGACATTGGGAGATAGACACCAGAAGGGCATATATGTATATAGAGTATATATATGTATATGTATATAGAGTAATGAAGGGTGGGGAGGCAGGGGACAGTGCCAGCTGGGGAGATCCCTGGACCTCCTAGACTTCACCTAAAAATGAAGCCAGTGGATTAGATAGTGCCCAGCTTTGATACTTATTAGCTGTTGGATCATGGATGGGTAAGTCACTCAACCTTTCTGAGATTGTTTCCATGTGTGAAAAAATGCAGATAATCAAGTCTGTTTTTCCTACTGTAATGATTGGAATGACACCACCTGCTGCAGACTTACTGTAGGAAAGCTCCAACATAAGGAGAGGGCTTCTGAGGGCAGGACCATGTGTCTTTTCTTTGGCATCAGGAAGTGACCTTGGCTTGTGGGAGGAGGAAGGGGGAGGCTGGCGCTCTGACTCACTCTCTTTTGTGTGGACTCTGGCGGAGAGCAGAGCTAGGAATGCTCTCTCCCTTTAATAGATTGATGAATCTAGGCTTTTCTCTTTCTCTTCACCAAATTCTTATTCCCCTTAACAAATGCTTAAAAGTCTAACTCTTGCTAAAGCTTATAATTTATTGGCGACCACTCATTAGATATTTTAGACAGTATAGCTAGAATTTTAGCCCTTACACTACTGTATGGGGTTGTTGTGAGGGAAATGCTTTGTAAAACTGAAAGTGCTATAGAAATGGGAGTTATTAATAATAATTATTGCTATACTTATATTAGGAAGTGAGAACTGGCAAAATTGATTTCTAAAAAGGATCATGGGGTGACAGTGTATGGGTATCACTGTCCTAAGTCTTCCTGACAGCCTATGGAGCTGAGGACACACAGTGACCTTTCTTGAGTGGTAATAAAGTCTGTGGCACTCTATCACTTCCTACCACTCCTTTCTCCTTTCTTTTCCACTTCTTCCTTCATCCTATATTTCTCTTTCTCCTGCTTATTTTCCTCTCCCGACACTCATATATGTCCACATCTTGGACTTGTGCCAGGTGGAACAGTGGATAGAGCAAGAAGTTGGGCAGACCTGAGTTTAAATCTAACCTCAGACACTTACTAGTTGCGTGACCCTGGGCAACTTAACCCCAGTTGCCTTAAACATTCAGGGCCATCTCCAGTTGTTCTGATCTGTCCGTCTATCTATCTATCTATCTATCTATCTATCTATCTATCTATCTATCTATCTATCTATCTGTCTGTCTGTCTGTCTGTCTGTCTGTCTGTCTGTCTGTCTGTCTATCTATCTATCTATCATCCATCTATCCATCCATTTATCATCTATCTCTATCTTGCCACTGGATCCAAATGGCTCTGGAGGAGAGAATGAATTTGGTGACCTTGCACAGCCCTCCCTCAGGATGCAAGTCATGATATCACCCAAATGTCACGGTCCTCTTCGGGAACAAAGGACAAACAATACCTTCCTCCTCCCCACACTTTGTGATACAGTGACACTGGCTTCCTCTAACAAGACACTCCATCTTGTATTTTCACTGGCTGTCCCTTATGCCTGGAATTGTCTTCCTTCGCAACTACCCCTCCTGACTGTTTTTGTGGGGCAATGAGGGTTAAGTGATTTGCTCAGGGTCGCACAGCCACTGTCAAGTATCTGAGGCTGGATTTGAATTCAGGTCCTCCTGAATCCAGGGCCAATGCTTTATCCACTGCACCACCTAGCTGCCCCTACCCCTCCTGACTTCTTCAGCTTCTTTCGAGTTCCAGCTGAAAACCTTCCTTCTACAAGAATCATTTGCTGGGCCCTCATAACACTTGTGCCTCCCCTCTGTTTATTAATTCCAGCTTATCTTATTTGTACATAGTGGTTTGCATGTTTTCTACCCCCCCTCCCCCAGGTAGTCCATGAACTCTTTTAAGTTACTTCTGATTCCAGCACTTAGCACAGTGCCTGGCAAACAGTAGGCGCTTAGTAATGCTTCTCAACTTGACTTGTTGACTTGAGCACTACATGGTACCGACATTACCATACAAATGCACTAACTGTGAATTAAGCTTGTCCCATGACAAATACCTCTTGTTCACACTGCCTGCTGAGATATGAGAAATGTTGGGGTGGGCAGAAGTCAGGAAGTGGCAGCTAATTTGCACCATGTGCCCATGGTTTTCCTTGAGGGAGAGCACATGGATGGGGTCAGGCCCCCAAATTATCGCTCCTAACAATTGAAGGGGCTTTGTCAACATGACTGATTCAGTCCTCAGCTGACTGGGGAGGAGGGAAGCTGAGTGGGAGAACAACCCTGCTGCGTGGGGTTGATTTGTCCAGGACTACTGGCTTTAGGCAAACACATTAGGCCAGTGTCTGAAACTGAAAGAGAACATTTTTCTTTTTAATCTGCAAGCCGGCTGGTAATCAGACAAGGTCTGTGCAGCTAAAGGCCACTGGACTCTGGAAACAGGGGTGGCACTAGAAAACCTTGGGGTAAAGATTTAGTTTCAGCACCTCAAAACACACTTGTTCTGTGCTCTATTTTCTCTCCTCTTGGATTCCCCAATCTCTGTAGGGGTACATTCCTCCCTCTCCCTTATTAAACCTTGCTCATAGACAAAGAATCCACCATTTACACTTTAGTATGAGTAAGTTCTTCCATGAATGTCCTCCTTGCATGAAGGTAGTCTTGGGTTCTGAAAGGCTAAACCAGAGGATTATAAACTCTGTCATTTTCTGCCAAGCTGGGAAGGCTTTGTGTATGGACTTTGCAATAGACTACAGTCTGCCAAATATTTGAAAGCTATCTCTTCCATGAAGCCTTCCTTGATTCCCCCCTCTAAAAAGTCAGTGCTGACCTGGCACTTTGTTTTACAACTGTGCATAATTAGCCTTCTCTTGTATCTTATCTTCCTTTTAAACTATATGTTCTCTGAGGAGAGAGATCATGCTATGTCTACATAACAAGGCGCAATACACAACTGACCAGAACCAGCTCTGAGCAACTCTGAGTAGGATCCGTGGGATGACCCCTATAAACCAATATAATCCCAGCTCTATCTAAACTTTTCTTCTCCCCCGGCTCTCAAGGCAACCGTCAGTCAATCAGGGCTTCCCAACCCTTTTCGGTTCTGTTCCACTTCTCTTGGCTTTTCATACGACCTTCCCTTATCCTCATTCATATGACAGGAAATGAATTCTAGAGTTTGCCTTGCCTCTTTATGAATGCACAGAAGAAAATGGATCCATTTTAATAGAAGAATATAGTTATTTACCAAATATTTTCTAGCCACCTCGGCAAGCTCCTTAGTCCCTGGGGTTATGCATAACCTAAAGTGGGAACCCCTTCAGTAGATTCTTTTAATGGTTATTAATCTATCAAGTAATCAACAAGCATTTATGAAACACCTGCTAAGTACCTCCACTCTGGTCAATATTCTTACCTCCTGTCTACCAAAGAGGTTCCCATCCTGGGAACCACCCTGGGCCTGAGAGGGAAATTTTCACCTTCCCTTACCTGGAATCAAGGTCAAATTAAGCCACCTCCCACCTGCCTACCCATACAGCTCTCCTTTATCTGGTGTCTTCCTCCATTGGGACGGAAGCTTTTTGAAGAGAAGAATTATCTTGATTATATTTGTATCATACCTCCAGCCCCTGGCACAGAGCCTGGCATATAAGCACTTACGTGTTTTCTTCCCTCTCTTCTTCCCTCCCTCCCTTCCTTCCTTCCTTTCTCTTTTTTCCTTCTCCTCTTTTCTCCCTATCCTTTCTTTTCTCCCTCTTTCCCTCCCTCTCTCTCCCATCCTCTCGCTTTCTTTTCTATTTCTTTTTTCCTTTTTTTCTCCTTTCCTCTCTCCCATTCTCTTTCTTCCCTCCCTCCATCCTTCTCCCAATTTTTTCTTTTTTCTTTCTTTTTCTCTTTCCTTCTTTTCTCCCTCCCTCCTTCTCTTTACCATTCTCCTTTCTTTCTTCCTTCTTTTCTCTTTCTTTCTTTCCCCTCCTTTCTCCCTCCCTCCTTCTCCCATTCTTGCTCTTTTTTCTTTCTTTCCTTTCTTTCTTTCTCTTTCTTTTCTTCTTTCCTTCCTCTCTTTTCCATTGTCTCTCTTTCCTTCCATCTATCTAGCTCTCTTTCTTGCTCTTTCTTTCTTTCCAATTACCTGTCTGTCTAGGGATAAAAAGAAAAAAAAATGAAGCATTCCCTGCCCTTAAAGATCTTATCCTCTATCAAGGGAAACAAATTATACATATATTAGTATAAACAAAATCAATTCAAAGTAATGGGAGGAGGCAATAGAAGGGGGTAAAAGGATCAGGGCAAGCTTCATGTTAAAGATCACACTGGAGCTGAGCTCTTAGGAAAACCAGAGATTTTAAGAGGCAGAGGTAAGGAGGGAATGCATTCCAGACATGCAGAACATGTGCATACAGACAAAAGTTGGAATGTCTTGAATGAATGCATGAATGAACATACAAGGGGGCAGCTAGGTGGCACAGTGGATAAAGCACCAGCCCTGGATTCAGGAGGACCTGAGTTCAAATCCGGCCTCAGACACTTGACACTTACTAGCTCTGTGACCCTGGGCAAGTCATTTAACTGTCATTGCCCTGAAAAGAAAAGAAAAGGAAAGAAAAAAAAAGAATCTAGTAGGTATGAATGAACATACGAATGAATAAATGAATGAAGAGTTGTTATTGGAGGTCCCCGCCTAGCTGGACCTGGAAGGGAAAGGCACCTTTACCAAGGAGATAGTACAGTGAATAGAGCTGTGGGCCTAGAGTCGGGAAGACCTGAGTTCAGATCCAGCCTCAGATAATTTACTAGCTGGGTAATCTTGGGCAAGTCACAACTTCTGTCTGCCTCAGTTTCCTCAACTGTAAAATAGGGATAATAATAGCACTACCTCACAGGGTTGTTGTGAAGATCAAATGAGATATCCTAGCTATGTGATCATGATCAAGTCCCTTAACCTCTCAATATATCAGTTTGGATGTTACTGAGAAAGAAGGTTGGCAGTCTGGGTCTGTCTATGGGGCTTCAGCTCCAATTGTAGCCAACCTCTTTATTTAATAAAACTGCTTTCATTTGGCTTAACTTTGCAGGAAGGTCCATCAAAAGTAGTGACGGTCGGGGCAGCTAGGTGGCACAGTGGATAAAGCACTGGCACTGGATTTAGAAAGACCTAAGCTAAATCCAGCCTCAGACATTTGACACTTACTAGCTGTGTGACCCTGGGGAAGTCACTTAACCCTCATTGCCATGCCCTCCCTCCCCCCCCCAAAAAAAAGTAGCATAGGTTTTGAAATGCCACCAGGGTTCTGTAGGGAAACAGGTCAGCTGGGGAATTGTAAAGGCAGAGTGAGGGGACAAGGGAATTCCACCAGCACAGACAGGTATTTAGGCTGCTAGAAGCATATATTTGGAACAGAAATGGACCTTGGAGGCCTACATCCTCATTTTATAGATGAAGAAAATGAGAAGCAGAGGTAAAGTGTCTGGTGCAGGATCATGCAGTTACAGAGTGTCTGAGGCAGTATTTGAACTTGGCTCTTCCTGACACTAAGTCCAACACTGTACCCTCTCAACCACCCTTCCAGCCTGCCTCCAGCCTGCCTTCTTCTCATCAGTGTATGAGAGCCCCACTGAAATGAGAGGGGTTAGCAGACAGCAATCAGAGTCACAGATATAAGAAGAGTCCCTGTGAGAAGCTAATGTTTGTGCAAGACATCAAAGGAACAATCAAAAGGAAATCACATTGAGCAAGTGGGGGGCCAGGGAAGGAAGCCGAAATGTCAAATTGAATGGAACAGATGGGAGTAGAAACTCAACCCAAGCCAAGTCAATTGGAATAGAATACCAAGAGAATTAGACCGATGCTAGGATGGAAAATCAGGGGGGAAAACAGCAACAACAAACAAACCAGAATGGAGAAGAATGAAGTCCTCGCCTTCACCCTCAGATGCTGTAGGGTCAAGGAAGCCTCAAAGCCACACTCTTGGGTGAAATAGGAGTTTGACTTAATAAAAGACTGGTTTTCTTTAATCCTTACTTCTCCTTGCCATCTGACTCAGATAAGCAATTATCTAAATTATCTTGTCCAAATTATAATTATCCAAAATAATTATCTTATCCAAAGCCTTAGCTTTGGAGTTGGAGGTCCTGGGTTCAAATCTCACATCTTTCTTTCTTTCTTTCTTTTTTTTTTTTGGTGAGGCAACTGGGGTTAAGTGACTTGCCCAGGGTCACACAGCTAGTAAGTGTTAAGTGTCTGAGGTCGGATTTGAACTCAGGTACTCCTGACTCCAGGGCCAGTGCTCTATCCACTGCGCCATCTAGCTGCCCCTCTTTCTTTTTCTTTTTAAGTGAGGCAATTGGGGTTAAGTGACTTACCCAGGGTCACACAGCTAGTAAGTGTCAAGTGTCTGAGGCTGGATTTGAACTCAGGTACTCCTGACTCCAGGGCCAGTGCTCTATCCACTGTGCCACCTAGCTGCCCCTCAAATCTCACTTCTAATGATCCCTGCCTATGAAAACCTTGAGCAGATGCATTAACCTAACCTGGGCCTCAGTTTCTTCATCTGCAAAAGACAGGGATTGGACTAAATGGCCTCTGAAGTTCCTTTCAGTTCTAGATCTATGAGCCTAAAGAATTTATTATAGGGGGCAGCTAGGTGGCACAGTGGGTAAAACACCAGCCCTGGATTCAGGAGGACCTGAGTTCAAATCCAGCCTTAGTCTCTTTTAATAAATTGGTCAATAGGCGTTTCTTAAGCTCTACTTATACTAAATACTGGGGATTAAAGAAAGGTTAAAAAAAAAAAAAACACCACCAAATAGTCCCTACCTTCAAGGTGCTTAATAGAAGGACCTCCTGCAGAAAGTAGCTTTTAAACTGAGTCTTGAAAGAAGTCAGCCATGTCAAGAAGGGGAGATGAGGAGGGAGAACATTCCAGATATGAGAAACAGCCAGTACAAAGGAATGGAGGTGGGAGATAGTGTTATGCATGAGGCACAGCAAGTATGCTGGTATTGTTGGGTTGTAGAGTGGTGTGGGAGGCTAGAGGAAAGAGGAAAAAAGGATTAGAAAAGCCACTATAGTAAGTGGCATAGAGAACAATTAAGAGAAGAAGAGAAGGATTGCTTTGCTGTGGTGAGGACCCAGTTGAGATAACACAGATTTGTAGTGGACTCAGTCAAGCATGGTTTTGTGACTTCTTCCAGCTCTGTGTAGAAATGTGAATAGGAGAGGAAGCAGATGGGTTGGAGTGATCTAGAACAGCTTGATTGGCAATAGGATGAGAAGGCAAGGCATTAGAGAGTAGAGAATAGTATAGGGTTGAACTGCTTCACTAAGGGACCAAGGCTGGGAAGAGAAGAGAGTATAGCAGCACAGGGAGGATAACCTGGGAAAGTATTGAGGGATGGAACAATTGGAGGTCCTAGTGAGAACAGGATTAGGGGTCAAAAGGCATAGGGGAAGATAGTCTGCTAAAAAATTATGATTAGGTGAAAGAATTTCAGAGTACCCAAATATGAAAGTAGAACACGTGTGTGTGACAGCAAGTTCAAGGGTATGAGCATCTCTGTGTTTACCTGACATGGAGTACAGGAATAGATCTAGAGAACTGAGTAGATTGAAGTCCTGGGAAGTTAGAATATTTGAGGGCCCATCAACATGTATGTAGCCGTCTCCTGATATGAGGGCAGTAGTTTGGGTGGAGAGAAAGACATTGATCAAGGAACTGAACTCATCGATAAAGGATGGAATGGAGGTCAGCAGAAAATGGCTAGCAGGGTCTTGATTGGATGATAAATTTGGATATGGTAAACATTAAAGGAGGAGAGGTTACTGAATGATGGTGGCAATGATAGAGGGAGAATCTGGATGTGATAATGGGGACATTAATGGGTATTCCTACTCTGCCATCATGACCAGTGAGCTAGTGTTAGAAAGGATTTCCAGGAAAGCACTGACATCAGGATGGAGCTCAGTAACCGTCAGCTTAAAATCTTTTCTCTATGGTCCTTTTTGTTGTTATTCAGTTGTTTCAGTTGTGTCTGACTCTTCACTACTCCATTCAGGGTTTTCTTGGCAAAGATACTGGAGTGGTTTTCCATTTCCTTCTTCAGCTCCTTTGTTTGTTTGTTTGTTTTTTGGTGGGGCAATGAGAGTTAAGTGACTTGCCCAGGGTCACACAGATAGTAAGTGTCTGAGGCCAGATTTGAACTCAGGTCCTCCTGAATCCAGGGCCTGTGCTTTATCCACTGCTCCACCTAGCTGCCCCCTGTCCAGCTCCTTTGACAGATGAGGAAACTGAAGCAAATAGGGTTAAGTGACTTGCCCAGGGTCACACAGCTAGTAAGCGTCTGAGGTCAGATTTGAACTCGGGAAGAGGAGTCTTCCTGACTCCAGGCCTGGAAATCCATCCACAGCAGTGTCATTTAGCTGCCCCTGTGGTCCTATATCAGAAGACAGTATGGCATGGTACATAGTCTGGAAGACCTCAGTTCAGATCCTGTGTTTTACATTATTAGCTGTGTGATCTTGGAAAAGTCATTTATCCTCTCTTAGTCTGTTTCCTCATCTATAGAATGTGAATAATAATAATAATATATCTACCTTGCAGGATTGTTATGAGACTAAGTCATATGAGATAATATGAAGCTCTTTGCAAGCCTTAAAGTGCTATATGAATTTCAGCTTTTACCATCATTGTTTTGTTATCTCTTTTCATCCTCACAACAGTCCAATGAGGTTGACAGAATAAGAGATATTCTCCACATTTTACAGATGAAGAAGCTAAATTTTATCAGCACTTAGCACAGTACTTAGAGCATAGTAAGGGTTTTTTGTGGGCTTTTTTTGGTTTTGTTTTTGTTTTTTTCAGGGCAACGAGGGTTAAGTGACTTGCCCAGGGTCACATAGCTAGTAAATGTTAAGTGTCTGAGGCCGGATTTGAACTCAGGTCATCCTGAATCCAGGGCTGGTGCTTTATCCACTTTACCACCTAGTTGCCTCTCATAGTAAGGATTTAATAAATGTTTATTGATTGGTTGATTATATGGATGGTGAGAGGCTGAACTGGGACTAGAACTAAGGTCTCCTATTCCTCATTTAGGATTCTTCCCCCACAAACTCCTCCCACCCCCACCCAGTAAAATAGAGAGAAGGCTGGATTTGAATTTACAGGACTTGGGTTTGAATCCCGGCTCTTACCATCTGTGTGACTTTGGGCAAGTCACTTAACCTCTCTGTTCTTCAGTTTCTTCATTTGTAAAATCGGGCAGCTGGACTAGATAGTCCCTTGAGGACCTTTCCAGTTCTAAATCTGTGGCCCTGTGGCCACCATTTCTATCCTATGTTCCCTTGCTTGTTGCCATCATCTGACTAGAGTAAGGAGAGAAGGCACTGTATGTATTGGGGGGGCGGGAAATGCAAGCACGTATTTAAGGAAAAATCAGTAACTCCAGACTTAGGGAGCAGAAGCTACATGTGTCTTAGGGCAGGAGTTATGTTGCAGTGTTGGAAACAAAAAAAAAAACCCACTCATCTTCTCCCCTCAACAGCAATGGGATGGACCTTATAAATACTTCTAGAGGAGAAGGAATAAAAGGTGTATTGAGAGGCAAATGGGGTAGTAGATAGAAGGCTAGACTTAGAGCGGGGAGAATGTGGGTTGAATCTTGCCTCAGACAGCTATGTGATCGTAGGCTTGTCATTTAAGCTCCATGGACCTTGGTTACCTCCTCATCTTTAAAATGGGTGGTGGCAGCTAGGTGGTGCAGTGGATAGAGCACCGGCCCTGAATTCAGAAGGACCTGGGCTCAAATCCAACCTCAGACATTTGACACTAGCTGTATGACCCTGGGCAAGTCACTTAACCCTCATTGCCCTGCCCCCCCCCCAATAAATAAAATGAGGGGTGGTCAGAGTTGATAACCTAGGAAATCCCTTTTAATTCTCAATCTCTGGTCTCTAAACTATGGTCTGATTAATACATCCATTAATTTCCCTTTTTACCCCTTTAATCCATTTACACAAGGCTCAGCTTCCATCATGGGCCACTCACTAGTGACTACTAATTACCCTGTCAGCTGGCATCCCATAACCCCCTGAAGAGTTAATATAGCTGGCTAAGGTAGCATGAAAGGAAATTACCAAGGCAAGAAAGGAGCCTGGGAGAGGGAAAAACAGAAAAGTAGAGGCCCACAGAGAAGTAGGAGTTAGAGGGCTGATCCCTGGAGCTGAGTCACGGAACCCCAGAAACTAAGCCTGTGAATGACAGGGAAAGAGGGCAGCCAATTAGCCAACCTAGCTGAAGGCTGTTGGAATGATTCTGGCTGAGGGTGTCTCCTCATTTCCACAGCTCCCTCAGGAGTTAAGAAGGCTGCTAAGAGACCCACTTAGTGATTCAGTAAGAAGAAATGTGTCTCTGGACCTTGTGTTCATGTTCATAGACACTGGCATGTTTATAAACAAGGGCAGAGATTTTGAGTTGCTGGGAGAGACCCAATTAAGATGCTTGCCTCTGAAGTATCCTATACTTGTTTCCAAAATATCCCATGCTTGTCTTCTAAGTACCCTAAGCTTGCCTCCAAAATATCCCATTCATGCCTCTGATGCAAAAACAGTGATGAAAGAACCATTGCTCTTTTCCCACATTTTGTCATCAAGGTGGGCTTTAAAAATATATATATATTTTATTGTTCTCTTTATTATCCTCTTTTGTTTCCATTCTTACCTTCATTTCTAAATATATCCCTCTCCCTCACTCTAACCAGTGAGCCATCCCTTGTAACAAGGAATTTTTTTTCAGGTTGTACATTATATTTACCTATATTTTTATGTTTAAATTGTATCTCATAAATAAAATGCTTTGATTATTTACTTAAGAGGCTTCTTAACCATTTACTTATCAATTTGGGAGCAGAACAAGTGTGGGGGAACTTTATAAATGGCCCATATTAAATTTTTTTTTTTTTTTGTGAGGCACTTGGGGTTAAGTGACTTGCCCAGGGTCACACAGCTAGTGTTAAATGTCCGAGGCCGGATTCAAACTCAGGTATTCCTAAATCCGGGGCTGGTGCTCTATCCACTGCGCCATCTAGCTGCCCCCCATATTAAATTAATAGCAGTCAGATAGCCAGCCAGTCAAAAGTCCCCAGATTAGTCCCCAGATAGATTAGGCCCCCTAGTCAGATTAGTCCCCCCAGATTAGACCCAAGCAGTTAGTAAAAATATTTCCATACCATGTAGGAATATAAACTGTTTGATCTTTTAATATCCCTCATGAAGTCTTTTTCCTGTTTACCTTTTTATGCTTCTCCAGGGTCTTGTATTTGAAAGACAAATTTTCTATTCAGTTCAGGCCTTTTCATAGCAAATGCCTGAAAGTACTCTTTCTCATTGAAATTCCATTTTTTCCTCTGAAAGATTATGATTAGTTTTGCTGGATATGTGATTTTTGGCTATAGTCCCAGTTCCTTTGCCCTCTGGAATATCATATTCCTTGCCCTCCGGTCCTTTAATGTAGAAGCTGCTAGATCTTGCTTTATCCTTATTAGAGCTCCACAGTATTTGAATTCCTTTTTTCTATCTGCTTGCAATATTTTCTCCTTGACCTGTGAGTTCTGGAATTTGGCTATAATGTTCCTGGAGGTTTTCCTTTTGGGATCTCTTTCAGGAGGTGATTGGTGGATTCTTTCAATTTCTATTTTAGTTTCTGCTTCTAGAATATCAGGGCAATTTTCCCTTCCAATCTCTTGGAGGATGGTGTCTAAGCTCTTGTTTTGGTCATGGTTTTCAGGTAATCCAATGATTTTCAAATTATCTCTCCTAGATTTATTTTCCAGGTCAGCTGTTTTTCCAAGGAGATATTTCACATTGCCCTCTATTTTCTTTCTTTCCTTTTTTTTTTCTAGTGTACATCCAGCAACAAACATTTATTTTATTTTCCAGTTACATGTAAGGGTAGTTTTCAACATTCATTTTCATAAGATTTAGAGTTCCAAATTTTTCTCCCTCCCTTTCCTCCCCCCTCCACAAGATTGCAAACAGGTTATATATGTACAATCCACAAGTGTTCTTTTTATCAGTTCTTTCTATAGGGGTGCATAGTAATCTTCCTCATTAGTTCCTTGGGATTCTCTTGGATCATTGCACTGCCGAGAGTAGTTAAGTCATTCACAATTGCTCATTGAACTAATACTGCTGTCACTATGCACTGCTCCCTCCCAGCTCTGCTCACTTTACTATACATCGATGTTCATTAGTCTTTCCAGGTTTTTCAGGGATCATCCTGTTTGTCATTTCCTGTAGCACAAGACCATTCCACTACAATCATATAGCACAGTTTTTTCCATCATTCTTCAATTGATGGACATTCCCTTGATTCTCAATTCTTAGCCTCCACCAAGAGATGCTATGAATATTTTTTGTACAATTTTCTCCCTTTTCTCTTTTTCATGATTTGTAACAAGGAATTTTAATGCAGTTGCAAAAGCGGTTCAGCAAAACTAAAAAATCAGCTAAGTCTAATTTGGTATATATGCAGTGCTATACAACCATGGCCCTCCACTTTGGTAAAGAAAGAAGGAAAGGGCATTTTCTCAACTTTTCCTCAAAGCCAAATTTGGTCATTATAATTATATATATTTTTTCTCTCCATTTGTGTTGTTGAAGCCGTATACTACCAAGATTTTTTTTTTCTCCTGGAGCAATGAGGGTTAAATGACTTGCCCAGGATCACACAGCTAGTAAGTGTCAAGTGTCTGAGGCTGGATTTGAACTCAGGTCCTCCTGAATTGAGGGCCAGTGCTTTATCCACTGCGCCATCTGGTTGCCCACGATCAAGATTTTTAAAGGAACTTGTACCATTTCAGATTTAGAATATTTTCTTCCTTAAGAAATCAAGAATGGACAACTCAAGATTTAACTTTGGTATACTCAATTACGAATCACTCATAATTACCAAATTACACTGGAACAAATTACACAGGAGTTACACTAGTTTGGGGATTATTCCAGGAGCTTTCTGTTCTATTCCCCTTCCTCTTCCCATCTGGATGTTATTTTACTTTTATAATACAGTGGGAGGGCCACTAGGTTTGGAGCCAGAAGATGTGAGTTTGAATCCTAGCTCTTCCAACTTACCTTGAAAAAGTCACTTAACCTCTCTGTGTCTCACCTTCCTCTTCTGTAAAATGAGGGAATTGGACCAGATCAACCCCTTTTGCTCTTTGGTGAAGCCTATGAGTCCCTTCTCAGATTAATGTTTTTAAATGCATAAAATAAAATACATGAGAGTACAAAGAAAACCAATTATATTCAAATACAGCTATTGAAATAATTTTTTAAAGTTCACAGACCGCAGGTTGAGAGCCCCTGAAGTAGATGAACTCTGGTTCTTTCTCACTCTGTGAACCCATGAACTTCATTCCAGTCTCCTCTAACTTCCTTGCCCCTTTCCTTCTCTTCCTAAGTCACCTAACATCTCTAAGCCTTTTCCTCAATCTGAAAAATGGGAGTAGTAAGAGTAACACTACCCTGTGTGACCTTGGGCAAGTCATTTAACCCCAATTACCTCACCAAAAAAAGAGTGACACTACCACCACCACCATCATCATTATCGTCATTGTTGTCGTCATCATCATCATCACAAGGTTATTGAGAGGAAAAAGCACTTTGAACATCTCAGATAAATGTGTGTCATCATTAACAATGTTATGAATCGGGGTGGCTAGGTGGCACAGTGGATAAAGCACCGGCCCTGGATTCAGGAGTTCCTGAGTTCAAATCCGGCCTCAGACACTTGACACTTACTAGCTGTGTGACCCTGGGCAAGTCACTTAACCCCATTGCCCGGCAAAAAAAAAAAAAAAATTTTAAATAAATTTTTAAAAAATGTTATGAATGCAGACACCCATAGACTGGGAAATGACTGAACCAGTTGTGGTATATAAGTGCAATGGAATATTACTGTGCTACTGTGTTTTAACCTAGTGCCTGGCATACAATAGTCACTTAATAAATGCGTCTTGATTGATTGACCATTTGGAAAATTACTATGGCAGGAACCAAAGCCCTATGCCTTGATGGAAAAGCTGCAGGGTCTGATTCAGTTCATCGGAGTAGTCAGGCCAGAATCCATGCCAATGGGAAAGCTTATTTCTGGGACGCTTAATGCACATGAAGCATCTTCTGCAGTCTGAAGCATCATGATGCTTGTTTGCTTCAGTGAATGGAGTTGCCTTTGAAAGGCACATTTTCTAGAGCCTTTGGCATGTTGCCAGTGAGTTGGATTGGCGCCACCAAACAGACAGTGATGCCTGTAAAGCTAATGGAGGACCAGTGAGTTAATATACTCTAGGCATAAGAGAATGGAGCCACAAAGAGCCGGACACAACTGAAATGACTGAACAACAACAAGAAATCTGGAATCTACTTCCCAGGTCCCAAATAGGACTACCAGGACTCTGTTTAAGGTTCTGAACCTAATTCTTATTCCAGCAATACTTTAAAACAAACCCCCCAAACTTACCCTTTTCCCTGTGCCTAGCTTCTGGAATAATCCACATATCTCTCTGTTCCCATGACATCTGAGAAGCATGAAAGCTGACTACTTTAACCTACTGCAATGCCTTTGGGTAGTAAGCTTGTAGTTATTCATTCATTCAATCAACCAGTCACTTACTCTAACTGCCCCACCCCAAGCATGGCAGGGCTATTTGACCTTTCATGGTGATTCTTTAAAATACCTCTTCTGTCTTCTGTTCATTTGTTAGATTGTACTTCCTAGAAAGGAAGGTCATACGAGGTCACATTAATTCATACCCTTGATCTCGCCATTATCCACAAGTATTCCACTTCCAGGTTTATAAATTCTGAAATTCCTTCATCTAACCATAACTACTAACCCTTTTCTTTGTCTTCAACGTGACCTCCAATCGCCTGAACTCCCAATTCTTTCCCAAGCCATCACTCCTACATTGGTTACTCCCTTCCTCATCTTGAGTCCTCAATGAACAAATTCATCTTTATACTATCCTCCTCTCTAGAGTCCTTTGTCCCCTTATCCTAGCACCAGCCTTGTCCTGCCAAGTCCCAGCCTTGGATTACCCCCACCATCCTCTTAACTGCAAAATCCAGTGGTCTTTTTTCAATCCCTATCCCCCTTGACTTCTCTGTAGCCTTCGACATTGTTGATCACCCTCTTCAATTTGATACTCTCTTCTCTCTAGGTTTTCATAACATTACTCTCTCTTGGTTTTCCTACCACCCATTTGCCTGTTCTTGCTGTCTCATTTGTGGGATCCTCATCTAGGTCGCACTTGAAATCCCTGGGTGTTCCACAAGGCTCTGACATGGGCTCTCTTTTCTCCCTCTATACTATTTTTTGTTTGTTTGTTTGTTTTTAGTGAGGCAATTGGGGTTAAGTGACTTGCCCAGGGTCACACAGCTAGTAAGTGTTAAGTGTCTGAGGTCGGATTTGAACTCAGGTCCTCCTGAATCCAGGGCTGGTGCTCTATCTACTGCGCCATCTAGCTGCCCCTCCCTCTATACTATTTTGCTTGGTGATTCCATCAGTTCTCATGGATCCAATTATTATCTGTCTGCTGAGGATTCTTAGATCTACTAGTTTAGCCATAACCTTTCTAGTTCAAATATGGCCTCAGATACTTACTAGTTGTGTGACCCTGGGCAAATCACTTAATGTTGTTTGCCTCAGTTTCTTCATCTGTAAAATGAACTGGAGAAGGAAACGGCAAACCACTTCAGTATCTTTGCTAAGAAAACTCCAAATGAGGTCATGAAGCTTCAGACACAACTGAAATGACTAAACACCAACACACAACCTGTAGAAATTGAGGCAGTCTTGAATATCCACCTACCTATTGGACAACTTGAACTGGATGTCACATAGACATCTTAAACAGATATTACATATCGTATGATATTATAGATATCAGATATGCCCCAAACTGAGCTCATTAGCTTTCCTCACAAACCCTCTCCCTTCCAAATTTCTCGATCACTATGGAGGGCACCACCACCCTCCCAGTCCCCCAGGCTCACACTCTTGGTGTCACTCTTGATTCCCCATCATCTCTTACCCTCTTTTTTCCAATCTGTTACTAAGGCCTGTCAATTTCACCTTTGGAGCATCTCTTGAATATGCCCCCTTCTCTCTTCTGATATTGACATCACCCTAGTGCAAACCCTCATCACTTTGTGCTTGGGCTATAAAAATAGCCCACATTCCTTTCTCTTCCTCAAATCCCTTCCCACTCCAGTCCATCCTCCATTCAACTGTCAAATTAATCTTCCTAAAGAGTTCATCTGACCATATCACCCCCACACCACCACCATTCAATAAATTCCAGTGGCTCTCTGTCACCTGGAGGATGAAATATAATCAAATATATTGAATCCGTTTGGTGTTCAAACTCACCCCCTCTTACCTTTCCAGTCATCTTATACCTCATTCCTGCCATCTCCCACATTATCTGCAATCCAATGACTCCGGTCTCTTTGTTGTTCCTTACACATGAGACTCCAAGCATTTCACTAGTTGTTCCATGCTTGGATTTCTCTCTCCACTTCCTTCTCTTGACTTCCTTCAAGTCTCAACTAAAATCCCATCTTCTGCAAGAAGCCTTTCCCAAACCCCTTCCCTTTATTGCCTTCCCTTTGAAATCACCCTTGATTTATCTTATATATCTCTTGCTCATACATAGCTGTTTGCATTTTATATTCTTCATTAGATTGTAAGTTTCTTTCTTTCTTTCTTTCTTTCTTTCTTTCTTTCTTTCTTTCTTTCTTTCTTTCTTTCTTTCTTTCTTTCTTTCTTTCTTTCTTTCTTTCTTTCTTCCTTTCTTTCTTTTTTGTGGGGCAGTGAGGGTTGAGTGACTTGCCCAGGGTCACACAGCTAGTAAGTGTCAAGTGTCTGAGGCTGGATTTGAACTCAGGTCCTCCTGAATCCAGGGCCAGTGCTTTACCCACTGCACCACCTACCTGCCCCAGGTTGTAAGTTTCTTGAAGGTAGGCATTGCCTTTCTTTGTACTAGTATAGTGGCTGGCATATAGTGGGTGTTTAATAAATGCTTGTTGACTTAGTTCAGCCTTGATAGTAGACAAAGTTATATTGGATCCACAGAGCACCAGGGCTGATAGGGACCTTGGAGAGGTCATCTAGTCTAACTCTACCATTTTATACATAAGAAAACAGAGGCCCAGAGAGGAGAAGTGACCTTGCCCAAGGTTACAGAATGAGTCAGTGGCATAGTTTGAAACAGAAGACAAATAATAACCCAACATATGAATGGACCAGTACTTAGCACATTGTTGTTATTTGTTCCTTATTTTGAAAAAGAACCAATGACATCATGAGTGACGTCTTGACTTCTGCATGAATTGGATTTAAGTAGGGCAGAGTTGCACAGAGTCATCAGCCTCACTCTTTCTTCCTGAGTCATCGACGTCTAGTGGCAGGATAAAAGTCAAGACAACTGGCGATGGCCCAGGATACAGTGGATAACCTTAGTACTCTGATGTCTGACCAAGCTCTAAGGGCTCCACAGCTCCTGCTTCATCCACCTTCAAGGTTGTTGGAACAAATTGTTCTCATCTGCCCATTCCCATGAGGAAATTCTTTATGTGCTTAGGGTAGACATTCCCCTAACTCACCAACAGGTTTGAGGCCTGCCAATGACCCTTAACCTGGGTTAGCACATCTGCCAATATGGTTTGCCGGGCTGTGGCTCCTTGGAGCCACAAATGAGAATTAGGTGAATCAGGTGGATACCAAATCTAGATAAGCAGCCCTAGAAAGGTCTTGGCAAGCCCTCCCAGCAGAGGTGTTAGTCCTCCTGAACACCCCATACACCCCTTAGTTTAGCAGATAGGTGCTTAATAAATGCTTATTGACTGACTATTGGACCTGATAGATTCTCATTTGAACTCGACTTATGACAGGGATTGGATATGACTCAAGGAAATTCATGTGCCCTAATGGGGGAACATAAGCTGATATGACATGACTAGCTCCTATAGAATGAATCAGTCTTGTAATGGGTTTCTAGCATCATAAAAGGGTTCCTCTGTGTTTATGTTAGATGTAGTTCAGTTGAATCAGAATAGTCCCCATCAACATGTATTCCATGGGATGGTCCTGATTTAATTCTTTTTCTTTTTTTTTGTATTAAATACTGCCACACTAAGAGGGCATTTGGCCTTGCTATTATAAAAATTACATAGGAATTTTGTTGTAACAGGAGTCAGTATAGAGAGAAGGTAAACATTTCAGGATGGAGCAGGGATGGGGAAGGCCAAGTTCATCACTGAAAAAAAGAAACCAGGAAGGTTGACATGAGAGCAAGGTGCATGTCCAGACAGGGACCATGAAGTGACACTATCGGCAAGCCTTTCTTCACTTAGACACTGAGGGATACCATGGAGAGAGCACTGGCTTTGTAGTTAGGAGAAATGCATTTAAACCCCAATTCTGCTATCTCAGGATTAACATAGATTTAGATTTAGATTTAGATTTAGATTTAGATTTAGATTTAGATTTAGATTTAGAACTGAAAAGGACCTTGAGAGATCCTTGAGTTCAACATCCCATTTTAGAGATGTAGAAACAGAGGCAAAAAGAGGGGGATGACTTGTCCAAGGTCACATGGGTATCAAGTATCAGAGCTGGAATTTAAACCCAAATCCTCTAATTCTAAATCCAGTCTTTCACCAATTCTGCTGCCATCTTGGTACAGGCCCCCTCATGCATCACTTCACACCTGGATCACTGCAGTAGCCCCCTAATTATTCTCCCTACCTCGAGTCTCCACCCCCCCCCCCAACTCTTATCTTCCACTCAGCTGCCAAAGTGATTCCACTGAATGCTGCTACTCAGTCAATTCCAGTAGCTCCAGGATCAAATAGAAAATCCTCTGGGTTGGTTTTGGGGTTTTTTTAAGTGCTTCATAACTTGGCTCATTTCCAAGCTTCTTACACTTTACTTACTCCTAGTACTCTTCAATACAGCTACCCCAACTATTCTTTACTTAGAATCCTACATCTCCCAACTCCCATGCCTTTCACTGAATGGATCCTGTGCCTGGAATGCCCTCATTCCTCACTTATTCCTCCTGGCTTTCTTTCAAGACTCAGCTCAAGGGACAGCTAGTTGGCTCAGTGGATTGTAACGATTGGAATGACGCCACCTGCTGGAGACTTACTGTAGAAGAGTTCTGCCCATGAAGCGAAGGTCTTTGAGGGCAAGACCGGGCGTCAGGAAGTGACGCGGGCTAGTGGGAGGAGGAAGGAAGAGACTGGCGCTCGGTCTCGCTCTTTTTCCTGAGGACTCTGGTGGAGAGCGGAGCTAGAAATGTACTCTCCCTTTAATAGATAGGAATCTAGGCCTTTTTCTCTCTCTTTACCAAATTCTTATTCTCCTTAATAAATGCTTAAAAGTCTAACTCTTGCTAAAGCTTATAATTTATTGGCAACCACTCATTAGATATTTTAGACAGTTTAGCTAGAATTTTAGCCCTTAACAGGATAGAGCACTGGCTCGGGATTCAGGAGGGCCTGAGTTCAAATCCAGCCTCAGACACTTGACACTTACTAGTTGTGTGACCCTGGGCAAGTCACTTAACCCCAATTGCCTCACCAAAAAACCAACAACAAACAAACAAACCTAAAAAAAAAAAACTCAGCTCAAGTCCTGCCTTGTGTAGAAGGTCCCTCCCTCCAAAAACAACAACAAACTAAACATGCTAGTTCCTTCCCTCTGAGATTAACTTCTATTTACATTTATACAGAGCATGGGAGATGGTGCTAAAAGGGTGTCCCAAAAGTCTTTAGTTCGGCTTTAAGCTTTATTAAGGAGCTAGATGGCACAGTGGATAGAGCCCTGCACCTTGAATCAGGAGCCTCAGGAACTTACTAGTTTGTGTGACTCTTGGTAAATTATCTAATCTCTTTCTGTCTCAGTTTCTTCACCTGTAAAATGGGGATAATAATAGGACCTACCTCCAGGGGGTGTTGTGAGGATCAAATGAGATGATATTTATAAAGAAATTTGTAAGTCTTAAAGCATAAATACTATTATTATTTCTTATATATATATGTATATAAAAGACATAGGGGTGCCTCTGTGTGTGTGTGTGTGTGTATATATATATATATATATATATATATATATATATATATGTGTGTGTGTATGTGTGTGTGTATATATATATATATGTATGTATGTATGTATGTATATATTTGTTGTTGTTCAGTCGTTTCAATAGTGTCTGATTCTACATGACCTCATTTGGGGTTTTCTTGGCAAAGGTGCTGGAGTGGTTTTGCCATTTCCTTTCTCTAGCTTATTTTATAGATGAGGAAACTGAGGCAAACAGGGTCAAGTGACTTGTCCAAGGTCACATAGCTAATAAGTATCTGAGGCCAGTTTTTTGTTTATTTCTTTTATTTCAGGGTAGTTTTCAACATTCATTTTCATAAGATTTAGAGTTCCAAATTTTTCTCCCTTCCTCCCTCCCTTTCCTTCTGATGTGGGATGGAATTAGGGGGTCAAATTGATCGTGAGTTGTCCCAAAAGAATTATAAGACTCAGTGACTCAGTTTCCCAAGTTTTATTGCAATACTGTGGGTGACCACAGGGAGAGAACCAGAATAGTGGAAAGGTATCTCTCGAATAAGGAAAGGAAAGACAGTTATATTTATATAAATAAATAAATTATCAGTCTCATTATAATAATCTCTACCTTGGGGAGGTACAGGGGAGGGCCTGTCCTTCTCATTATAATATTCTCCACCTAGGGGTGTTACAAGGGAGGGTTTATCCTAATTGGAGTTTCTGGGGGTCCTAAGCCAACCCCCAAGGCGGGAACCTTTTTCAGTGGAGGTGTGTTTTGGGGTTTACTCATCATAAGGTGAATCTGGGGACAAATTTGGCCTTTTCTGCGCATGTCTCTGATTCCCATGGCTAGTTTCAAAATATAATCATTTTTCATTAGAATTTCTATAGGTTGTCTTTTTCCTTTATTGTTATTTTGACCTGACCCGCTCTGGTCCGTTATGGATGTTGATCACTGTGAGTACAAGAACCTAGCATTTTGACTTGTAAGTTATCCATTAACTGGGGTCTGACTCCCTTTAAGAGCTAATATCTGAATTAGAGCTTGGGTCTTGGGTTTTTCTATTAACCCTTTTTTTGCCTCCTACATCACTTCCCCCTCCATAAGACTACAACCAGGTTCTATATATACAATCCACAAGTGCTCTTTTTATCAATTCTTTCTATGGGGGTGGATAGTAAGCTTCGTCATTAGTCCCTTGGGATTGTCTTGGATCATTGCATTGCTGAGAGTAGTTAAGTCATTCACAATTGCTCATTTAACAATACTGCTGGGGGCAGCTAGGGGGCGCAGAGGATAAAGCACCAGCCCTGGATTCAGGAGTACCTGAGTTCAAATCTGGCCTCAGACACTTAACACTTACTAGCTGTGTGACCCTGGGCAAGTCATTTAACCCCCATTGCCCCGCCAAAAAAACAATACTGCTGGGGCAGCTAGGTGACACAGTGGACAAAGCATCCACTCTGGACCCAGGGGGATCTCAGCCAAAACCTGTCTGAGGCCAGTTTTGAACTCAGGAGGATGTCTTCCTGATTCCAAGCCACCTGAACCAATTTCTAGCAACTAAATTGATCCCAGAATGGAAGGGGCTACCTTGGCATGTGGTGGCTTTCCCCCTCCATGGAGGTGGGGAATGACAAGATAATGGCTTGTCAGGGAAATCTTAGAGGGTATTAGTTACATAGGGGTTAGACTAGATATCCTCTGAAGTTCCTTTCAAATCTGGGATTCTGAGATAGAGTTTGTGACAGGACCTGAGCCTGGGTACCTCACCACTTAGCTGTGGAACTCCAAGTAGGCAGAGCAACTTCGATGCCAGCCCAGCCAAGATATCATGCCACGGCCTTAGCTTCGTCTTGTGGATGGTAGCCTGAAGAGCAATCGTGACTGGTACAACTGCCCAGCTAGCCCATCATAAAATCACTAAATCCTTACAACGTATTCTCATCCATCCCCTTGATGCCAAGCAGGCTTCTGCTCATTTGTCCCAGACAGACGAGTATTTCTTCTGCCCTTACATATGAAAAGATTTCCATTTCTAGACAGTCCTTGACTAAACCTCTGAATGTAATTTCCTGCCATTGATCTTTAGCAGAGTTCGATAAGGCAGAGAGGGATATAAAAAAAGGTTGGAGTGTCCCCAGAGCAGACTGGGATAACTGCCACATTTCTAGAGCTGTGGAAAATAAAAAACAGTATCTTACTGATGATATGTTTGCATGAATTAAGCATGTATATAAATGTGTATGAATACATACATGCATGCATGTATGTATATTGTGTATTTTTGGTTGTGATAGTTCAGTCATGTCCAACTCTTTGTGACCCCATTTGGGAGTTTCTTGGCAGTGACACTGGAGTGGTTTGCTATTTCCTCCTCCAGCTTATTTTATAGATGAGGAAACTGAGGCAAACAGGGTTAAGTGACATGCCCAGGGTCACACAGTGAGTGAGTGAGTGTCTCAGGCCAGATTTGAACGCAGGGAAATGAGTCTTCCTGACTTCAAGCCTTGTATTTTATCTACTGCAGTGCCACCTACCTGTCCCATGTGCATGTATATGTGTACGTATATACATTTCTGGTGGGCAGGTCTAGGAGTAGCAAATACGAGGAAGGGAATAAACAAGCATGTATTAAGTGCCTATTATATGTTAGGCTCTGTGTGCTAAGGTCTTTCCAAATATTATCTCATTTGATCCTCACAACAACCCTGGGAGCTAAATGCTCTTATGATTCTTATTTTATAGTTGAGGAAATTAAGGTAAAGTGATGTGCCCAGGGTCACACAGCTGCCCATGATGCTTCATGGTCTTTAGACAGGCATTAAAATTAAGAGGGGTTGGAGAAGGCTTCCTATAGAAGACTTAAATGAAACATGGGAAACAGGTAGGCAGAGATGAGGAGGGAAAGTGCTCCAGGCATGGGGGACAGCCAGAGGAAATTCCTAAAACCGAGGGATAGAGTGTCTCATTCATGGAACAACAAGGAGGTCAGTGTCACTGGGTCAAAGGTTTCGCTGGACTGCTAGAGGGATCCAGGACTCACAAAAAGGTTAATAAACCTCTGTACTAGACTGTGAGCTCCATAAGAGAAGAAAACATGCGTTATGTAAACTTTGTACCTCTCCCAGCTCCTACACTGTAAATAGCTCCTTATATACAGTAGGTATAGGGGCAGCTGGGTGGCACAGTGGATAAAGTACCAGCCCTGGATTCGGTAGTGCCTGAGTCCAAATCCGGCCTCAGACACCTGACACTTACTAGCTGTATAACCCTGGACAAGTCACTTAACCCCGATTGCCCTGCAAAAACAAAGAAACAAAAAATTTTAATATAATATACAGTAGGTATATAATAAATAATGTTTGTTGAATGAATGAAAAAAGTTACAGATTATGTTGCTTACCTATCAGATCCCTAGACACATGCCCTCATTGCCTATAGGCATGGGATATCTTTATTTGACCACAGAAACATAGAAAGAGTTTGAAGAGACCTTAAAAATTAATTTATGGAATGCCTTCGCTTTATAGATAGGGAAACTGAGGTCCAAAGTACCAGAAGCCATATGGCCATGCTGGTAACAGAAATGTGACTGACTATAAAGAGGAATGACACTAGAATTAAGAGAGTTTGCACACCGTTAGAAAGTTCTTCCTTCTACAGAGTGATTCCACACTGATCAGTCCGATGTTTGTTTCAGAATCTCGCCGAAGGACAATTTATGAGTATCACCGAGTTGAGTTGGACACCAGCAAGGTCACCAGCACATCAGCTGTGGAGTTTACTCCTCTGCCAAGTGAGTAGGAGTCTTGCCAAGGAGTTGTGCCATCCCAGAGTCCACCATCATAGTACATTCCCATTGGAATGGGATTTGGAATCTTAGTGGAAGATGCTGCTTTTGAGAAACCTGGGTCTGAGCTCCCAGGGATGGGAATGCAGGAAGCCAGTTGAGCCATAGCATCCCTTTTCTTTGGGGAGATATGGTTTGGGAGTTCACCAGTGAAAAGGGAAAACTGAGAATCAGTCGCAAAGCAGAGACAAGCTCGAAGCCAATAGGCCTCTCTCCTTTCCCAGTTTCCTTTGAGCCTCTACTAAATGATACTGCCACAAACAGTGGCTCCATCTCCAACAAGACCAAGCTGTTGGACCACTGATGGATGTTCATGGTGAAGTCAGGACTGGAGGTGGAAGCAAGGAAGGGAAAGTGGCATTTCTATTTGGATTTGGCTTTTAATGTCAGCATAGTCCTTCGGGGGTGAAACCACCTGTGAATACCCACAATGGTTTCTCCTGTTCCCTTTTACTCCTAACCTGTATTGTTTTTGTTGTTGCTGTTCTTGTTTTTGGCCTCTTCTCTTGCTTATATGCCTCCTTTCCTAGTCTTCCCTCTCCTTTTCTCTCTTCCCTTATCTTCTTCCCGGGGAAGGGAACAAAACCTGAGAAGAGAATTATGACTAAGATAGGGTGGCCAGGACTTTGCCCCAGGGTGCCAAAACTGAAGGAACACTAATAGCTCCTATACTTCTCCAGGAGCCTAGAAACAGCTGAGCTTAGCATCTAGCTAGCAGCAACAGTTAGTTAATATAAAAATCTGCCAGCTGCTGAGTGCTTCCCCACCCCCCCCACCCCACCCCCCGGCTGCTGCACCCAAAGGAAGCTCTTCTCTTCTCCCCATGGTGTCACTGTCTCACTAAGTCCCAGCAGCTTTGCCTCCCCAACACACCAACTGCATTTATCTTTTAAATTGAATTTGAGGGAGCTTTTCATATCATTTGTTCCAGGTACCAGGCTCTGTCTGAGAGGGTGGGAATAGGGGAGGAGGAAGAGAGAGAAAGGAGGAAAAAGGTGGAGGAGAGGGAAGGAGGAAAAGGAGATGGAGGGGGGCAGCTAGGTGGCGCAGTGGATAGAGCACCAGCCCTAGATTCCGGAGGACCTGAGTTCAAATCCAACCGCAGACACTTAATACATACTAGCTGTGTGACTCTGGGCAAGCCACTTAACTCCAATTGCCTCACCAAAAAAAGAAAAGAAGAAGAAGAAGAAAAGGCAATGGAGGAGGAAGGAGGAAGTAAGAGGAGGAGGAGAAAGGAGGAAGGGGAAAGGAAGAAGAAAAGGAAAAGGAGGAGAAAGAAGAAAAAGAGAAGGAGGAAGGGGGCGGTAGAGAGGGAAGGAGGAAAAGGAGATGGAGGAGGAGGAAGGGAATAAGAGGAGGAGAAGGAAGAGATAGAGGAGAAAGGAGAAGGGGGAGGAAGGAGGAGGGGGAGGAAGAAGAGGGGGAAGAGAAGGAGGGGGAGGGGAGGAGGGGAAGAAGGAGAGAATAATTCTAGCTTCACTTTGGTTCCCTCTCAAACCCTTCAGAAAGCATACGCTGACACCCACTAGACCCAGAGCACATGTGCCCTCTTGCCTGTGATGGTCCTTCTGTCTTGCAAAGTAGGAGGATAAAACCACTAACAGGCGCAGTGCCTCCAAATTTTCCGCAGGCTGAAAGTGCTGATTTACTCAGGCTCCTGTCCAAAAGGATTGCAGAAATCCAAAAGGATCTCCAAAAACATTTCAGAACCAGGGATATATTAAGAAACAATCAAAACAAAAGAAAAGGGTGGGGGGACCCATCCCAGTGCTAACACAGAAACCCAGGGAAGATTCTGCCATTGAGAAACTTAGGCCTGAGCTTCCAGGAGCTTCCAGGAAGGGAATCAATCCTTAGAATTCCTTTACTTTGGGGAAATGTGATTTTGGAGTTCATGGGTAGAAAGGAAAAAGGAGCCAAGCATCATCCTACAAAGCCTATCTCTCAAGCCTTTTAAAAAAATTTTATTTTATTTTATTTTATATTATTTTTGGTGACAAGACCTATTTTTTCAAAGAAAAAAAAAGCAGCAATTGGTAGCAAGGGCATAGATGTGCAAGGCTAATTTCCATACATAAGTACTAAGGAATAAATCAAACTCTCCTGAGACTATATTTCTGGGACACTCTCTCTGTACATTTAAATCATCCCCTTCTCCAGTGAATTAAGTGAGCCTTTAACAGCAAACAAGGTACCTGAAACCCATAGCAAAAATAAAGATTAGTTGATTTTATTAAAACCATGTGATGCTTTTATTATTATAGGAGTATATATTTAGAGCTGAAAGGGAATCTAGAAGTCAGCGAATCCAAACCACCTACTTTTACTGATGAAGGAACAGAGGCCCATAGAGGTGACCCAACTGGCCCAAGGTTAAACAGATAGTAAGTAGCAGAAATCAAGAATATGAACCTAGATCTTCTCACTCCAAATTCAGTAATCTTTCCATCATCAAATGAGATAATATACAAAGTATTTTGCAAACCTTGAAGCATGATGTAAATGCTAGCTATTATAATTATATCTTTTTAAGTTCTCAACATTTGTTTATATAAGATATAATTATATTTTAAGCATGGTTTGGCCATAGAGTTGCAACTAATGTCTTATGTGGCCCCACCTTCTTTCACTCCCTGTACCCCAACAGCTGTCCAGCCTGGAGGAGACAATAGCAGGGCTGACCAACACCCTCTTCTGCTCCCTACCCTCCACCTAGTCTACGAGGAACCAATGGTGGGGTTAACCAAAATCCAGCAGGTCCTGGGCTAAGATGACTAAGGCTCCAAGGACCCTCTTTCTATTCTGTTCCCCCCACCCCTGTCCCACATATAACCTTGCCTACCCTCAGTCCAGAGAAGCCAGCAGATTACTTTGTCCTGTAATACATTCAACGGATCCCATGAACAGTGCAATTCATGTCTTGCTTCCAGTTGAGATGGCAATGTGAAAAATTGTAGAGGAGCCAAGAGCTCCCCCACCTACACCAGCAACTATCCAAAAAGGATGCCAAGTAGAATAATGCTGAAGAAAATCAAAGAGAAAAAAAGTAAACTCCCTTATTTATTCTAGAATGGCATAAAATGATGACCAGCATTCAGTGGAGTGTAGGAAAGAGTTTACACTGTGCAAATCCACATAAAACATACCTGAAACTTTTGAGTAATGGGAGAAGGGCACTCCTAGGGAAGGTAGGAGTAAACAGAAGGGGGAAAAATGAAAACAATGAATACTGTTCATTAAGAGAAGGTCAAGAGGTAAATATATATGACGAGTGATTCTAAAACAAGTACAAGCAGAATCTCAGAGGGAAAAAAAAAGGTAACTGCAAAGACTAAAGGAATGGCTAGAAAAAATGAAGAAAGAGATTAAAAATTAAATTAATTTTAGAAAAACTTACCCAAGGGCTAGACTTCCTGAAAGAAATAGAATAGAGAATTTAGAATTTGTTGACTCCATGTGACAATAAAAATATTAAAACAAAGTCAAAAGATTGAAAAAGTAGAAGAAAATGAAAGGTATCTATGATGAAAAATAACTGTCCTAGAAAATAGGTTCAGGAAAAATAACTTAAGAATCATCAACCTCTCTGAAAATCATGATTAAACAACAAAAACAATCTAAATAACATATGTCAAGAAATTATTTTAAAATGAAATGAAAATAGAAATGATCCAATGATAACTTCCTGGAAGAAACCCCAAATTGAAAACATCCTGGAATATCATAGTTAAAATCCAGAGCTTCCAAGTCTACTACTGAAACCAGCCATAAAGAAAGAGTTGACCCTGCAAAACTGAGTATTATCCTACAGGAATGGGCAAATGTACTTTAATTAGAAAAGAGAAACCAATGATGATGAAATTCTTAGCTTTTATGAGGGGGAAAGGAGACAAGGGTCCTTTCACCAAATAAGTAAAACTGCATATAAACACTGGGACTGGCTTTGTTGTTGGTTTTGTTGATTTTAAGAGAGGAAAGAAAAGAGAGAGAGAAATGGAATACAATAGGAAAGAAACTGGGGTAAAGGGGAAGGAATTTATTTTACATAATTAGGGTTATGCGAACAGGAAAGAAGGAGCATCTCATTAATTTTACTCTTATCTGAATCAAACAAAGGAGAGTTAAACAATACACACAGAGTTTGGTATAGAAATATATAGAGGAGAACAGAAGGTCATTTAGAAGGTAGAATAGACATGAAACACTTTTGAAAGTAATGGGTCAGCTTCATGCCATCATAACCCCAGCTTCAGTATTAGTATCATGTTTTCATCAATAACCCCACTACTTGATAACTCTGTGTACCTGCCTTGGAAACTCCCATGACCCACTGTAGGCGATATTGATGGCAAGGGGACCCATGCCTCTGCTTTCTCTCTTTCAGCCTGTCTGCAACATCAGAGCTGTGAAGTCTGCGTCTCCTCAGACTTGACCTTCAACTGCAGCTGGTGTCACGTCCTCCAGAGGTAGCGTGGACAGGTTGACCCTGGTGTCTTCTTTGTGCAGGCAGTAGGGGTAAGGGGAGAGGGAAATGGTACGTCCACCACCTCCTCCATGATCTTAGCACTCCCATGACCGTTCCTCTTGTCCTTGTTGCTTGGCATTATGGGGATGTACCCAGCTGGGTATGGGGGAGTATGTCCTGCCCTGATTCAAATCTATCAGACTTCCAAAGTCTAAAGATTAGCCTGGAGACCTCACAAGAGAAGAGTCTGCACGTATTTGGGTAATGGTTGCTGAGAATGTTTCTTTTTTTCTTTTTTTTATTGATATCTCTTGTTTGGACTCATCTTTATTTCCCAATATATCCCTTTCCGTTGTCATCTTGCAGCTAGGTGCTACAGTAGATAGAACACTGGGACTGGAACCAGAAAGACTCATCTTCCTGAGTTCAAATCTGGCCTCAAATTTTTTGTTTTTGTTTTGTTTTGTTTTAAAGGCTGTCTCCACTCACCTTTCTTTTTTTAAAATAGCATTTTATTTATTTTTCCAATCACATGTAAAGATAGTTTTCAACATTCATTTTTGTAAGATTTTGAGTTCCAAATTTCTCTCCCACTTTCCCTTCCCTCCCCCCTCCCAAAGCCAGCAAGCAATCTGATATAGGTTATACATTACAATAATTCACCTCAGACTCTTACTAGCTATGTGACCCTAGACAAGTCATTTCACTCTATTTGCCTCAATTTCCCCATCTGTAAAATGAGCTGGAGAAGGAAATGGCACTCCAGTATCTTTGCCAAGAAAACCCCAGATAGGGTCATGAAGAGTCAGACGAGACTTGAAACAACTGAACAACAACTGCCCCAAGCCAGAGAGCCGCCTCTTATATCAAGGACTAAAAAAGAGGGAGGAAAAAGTAGTTTAAGCAAAACTAACCAACTCGTCACTCAAGTTTGATAGTATATGCTGTATTCCACCCCCATGATACCCCACCTCTGCAAAGAAGGGAGGAAGGAAGACTATTTCTAATGTTTTCTTTTTCTATTTCAATTAAATGATTTTGCCAGCTCTCAAAAAGTTAGTGAAAAAGTGCACACAGACCTTGACTGGTTTGTTTTTGGAAGCACAAAAAGTTCTGGGTTACATTCAAGTTTGGGTATGAAAAGTCTTGAAATCAAACACATTTTCCCATCCAGAACCCAGTTCCTCGTGGAACAGCCTGGGAATGCAAGCCCTGGTGTCCTGAGCAGGAATTTACTTTGATAAATAAGGGACAGGAGAAAAACACCCTTTTTGGAGAGCTAGCTCTTGCAAGTCTGAAAAGCAAGAACAACTTTTAAAAAGCCCTTTAGGCACTCTCGAAAATTACAGTGTCACAGTTCCCATGAAGCTGTCATCTCTTCAGTCACTATTTCCTTTGCTTCTTTCCAAAATCTTGATGCATAAATAGAAACTGACTCCTATGTAATCAGCTGACTTTGCATGGCACTGATATTGTCCTTAGTCCTGGGGTGAAAAGAGGGGGGAAAGTTTGCAAGTTCGGATGCCTACATTCCTTTCCCAATAGTTGTGCTTTTACTCTTCCTCATTAGACATCAGTTTGCCTGCCTGCCAAATGGGTTGGGGTCATGTGGGTTGGGGAAAAGATTACAGTAAATTACAGTAAAAGATTACAGTAGATTACATTAAAAAAGCAATAAATGAATAGTACCACATGTGGGGAAAAACATGGATGGGTTATTATCTGCAACCACAGAGCACCCACACAGATGAGAGCATCAATCCACCCAAGTATCCAAGTAAATCTACTAGGCACTTGGGGCACATGGGGTGTTCAGGAGGACTGGCCCCTCTGGTGTGAGGGCTTGCTGAGCCCTTTTCAGGGCTGCTCATCCACCTTTGGTGTCCACCCGATTCACCCAGTTCTGACCTGTGGCTCCAAGAAGCATATACAGTGGCCACAGCCCAGCTGACAATCTTGGCAGATGGACTAAACCTGATTGAGGGTAACAGACCTCAAATCTGTCGGTGAGGTAGGAAAATGTCTACCCCAAGCATATGAAGACTTCCCCAATGGGAATGGGCAGATGAAAATAATTTGTTCCAATGACTGCTCAGAACTTGGTCAGGCATCAAAAATGTCAAGGTCATCTACCGTATCCTGAGCCATCGCTAGTTGTCCTGACTTTTGTCTTGCCACAGGACTTCCTTCAATGACTCTGGAAGAGAAGGTGAGTATGATGACTTTGTGCAACTCTGCCTCACTTAAATCCAATTCATGCACAAGTCAATGTATCACCTGTGATATCATAGGTCCTCTTCAAAAACAAAGGACGGGGGGGTGGCTAGGTGACACAGTGGATAGAGCACTGGCCATGGAGTCAGGAGTACCTGAGTTCAAATCCGGCCTTAGACACTTAATACTTACTAGCTGTCTGACCCTGGGCAAGTCACTTAACCCTAATTGCCTCACTAAAAAAACAAACAAACAAAAAAAAACCAAAGGACAGGGGCAGCTAGGTGGTGCAGTGGATAGAGCACCGGCCCTGGAGTCAGGAGGACCTGAGTTCAAATCCTGCCTCAGACCCTTGACACTTACTAGCTGTGTGACCCTGGGCAAGTCACTTAACCCCAATTGCCTCACCAAAATCAAAAAAACAAACAAACAAAACAAAAAGACAAACAACAACCAGGAACTTTTATATATATATTTGGGGGGGGGAGGCAATTGAGGTTAAGTGACTTGCCCAGGGTCACACAGCTAGTAAGTGTCAAGGGTCTGAGGCAGGATTTGAACTCAGGTCCTCCTGAATCCAGGGCTGGTGCTCTATACACTGCATCACCTAGCTGCTCCGCAAGAACTTGTATCTTAAAAAATGAGAAACCCAATTGAATTTACAACTACAACTCTTTGGACAGCTAGGTAGTGCAGTGGATAGAGTGCCAGGCCTGGAGTAAGGGAGACCCAAGTTCAAATTTGATCTCAGACATTTACTAGCTATATGATCCTGGGCAAGTCACTTAACCCTCTCTTCTGCCTCTGTTCCTAATTTATGAAATGAATTGAAGAAGGAAATGGCAAACAACTCCAGTATCTTTGCCAAGAAAGCCCCAATTGGGGTGATGAAGAGTCAGATACAACTAAACAACTCTTTTAAACTTAAAAAAACATTACTGGTCAGTTACTCCTGCTTTCTACATTTCTGTCCACTGTTCTTTTTCATTCCATTCTATGACAATAATTAGGTGGCACTGGGGATAGAGCACAGGACTTGAAATCCAGAAGGCCCGAGTTAAAATTCTTCCTCGGATATTTAGTAACTGTGTGACCCTGGGCAAGGCATGTAATTGCTCAGCCTCAGTTTCTTCATGTATAAAAAGGGGATGATAATAGCACCTACAATGGGAAACTATTTGTAAAACACTTTGCCAACCTTCTATAAATGCCAGCCATCATCCTCATCATATTTGTTATCTTTGTTTATTAATGCTTACGAGGGCAAGCAGTCTGCTAGGGCTTTGGGATACAAAGGCAAAAAATGAAACAACCTTGCCATCAAGGATCTTACATTTTCCTGAGGGAACACAGAATGCAAACAAAACAAATAGGAAACACCATCAAAATAACACAAAGTAATTTCAAGAAATAGGGAAGCCAGGTGGTGCAGAAAATAAGAGTGGATATAGTTCTAGGCCCGGAGTTAGGAACACTTGTCTTTCTGAGTTGAAATCTGGCCTTAGACACTAGCTGAGTGACCCTGGGCAAGTCATATAACAGTCTCCTCTGCCTCAGTTTCTTCATCTGTCAAATGAGCTGGAGAAGGAAATGGAGAATCACTCTAGTATCTTTGCCAAGAAAATCGAAGAGTTGGACACGACTGAAAAACGACCCAACAACAAAATTTCAAGAGAATGTATTGATAACTGGGGAGATTGGGAAAGACATTATGAAGGAAGTGAAACCTGAACTATGCTTTGGAAGCCAGAACACCTGAAATCCCTGCTTGTGGGGAGGCTGAGCTTGGCAGAGCTCTTGAATTCTGAGCTGCAGTGGGGATAAAGGCAATTGAATGTCCAAACCAAGTCGGGGGCAGTATAGAAAGGCCTCTGGAGCAGAGGGCCACCAGGCTATCCCAGGAAGGACAAACCAACCCAGGTCAGAAAAATGAAACAGATTAATGTTTCAGTGCCCATCACTCTTGGGATTAGCCCCTGGCCGATGCACTTCCAGCCTGGGTGAGATGGGGGCGCCCAGTCTCCTCCCCTAATGTGCCCCCCCTCCAAAAAAAAAAGAAAGAGGGGAAGGTGAGTAGAAGAGGAGGAAGTACATTCCAGGTGTGGGAACTACCACCTTGTACTGGGGCAGGAGATGGAAAATGATGTATGGAGAATGGCTACCACATCAGCAACTACCTCAGTTTGTATTTTGTACATTCTTTTTATGTAACTGTAGTCAATCTTTCGGCCCTGTTTTCTTCACCTCACATTATTTCATATGAGTTTTCCACATTTTTTTACATTCTTCACATTTGTTTTTCCTAATTGTGATATAGTATTCCATTCTGTTGACATATGGTAATATGTTTTTTTTGTTTGGTTGGTTTTGGTTTTTTTTTTAGAGAGCCCTGATGATCACATTTGTCTTTATTTTTTTTTTACATATAAAGTATTTTATTTTTTCCGTTACATGTAAAGATAGTTCTCAACTTTTGTTTATACAAGCTTTACAATTTCAGATTTTTTCCCCCTCCCTCCCCTCCCTCCCCCCTCCCCTAGACAGCAGGTAATCTGATATAGGTTATATCTTTATATCTATATATCTATATACATATACATATAGAGAGATATATATCTATACACACATATATATATACACATAATAACATTAATCCTATTTCTGCATTAGTCCTGTTATAAGAGAAAAAATCAGAGCAATGATGAAAAACCTCAAAATAGAAAAAAAAAACAACAGCACCCAAAACAAAAGAAATAATATGGTTCAATCAGCATCTATACTCCACAGTTCTTTCTTTCTTTTTTTTTCTTGGATTTGGAGATCCTCTTCTATCATGAGTTCCCTGGAACTCTTCTGTACCATTGCATTGGTGAGAAGAATATAGTCCATCACAGTAGGTCAACACTCAATGTTGATGATACTGTGTACAATGTTCTTCTGGTTCTGCTCATCTCACTCATCATCAGCTCATGTAAGACCCTCCAGGTTTCTCTGAACTCTTCCTGCTCATCATTTCTTACAGCACAATAGTATTCCATTGTATTCATATACCACAACTTGTCCAGCCATTCCCCAATTGATGGGCACCCCCTCAACTTCCAATTCCTTGCTACCACGTAAAGAGCAGCTATAAATATTTTTGTACATGTGGGTCCCTTTCCCCTTTCCATGATTTCTTTGGGAAAAAGACCTAAAAGTGGTATTGCTTTATCGCCCTTTGGGCATAATTCCAAATTGCTCTCCAGAATGGTTGGATCAGTTCACAGCTCCACCAACAATGGATTAGTGTTCCAATTTTCCCACAGCTTCTCCAACATTTATTATTTTCCTTTTTTGTCATTTTAGCCAATCTGATAGGTGTCAGGTGGTACCTCAGAGTTGTTTTAATTTGCATCTCTCTAATCATTAGAGATTTAGAGCATTTTTTCAGACATATGGTAATATGTTAAGGCATTTCCCTACCGTTGGACAATTGTTTCTAGTTTGGGGCATTTTGTTTTGTTTTTCAGTGACAAATGATGGTGCCATCAATCTATTTGAACAAACCCCTTTGTGCTCTCTTTCCTTGCCCTCCCTCTCCCTCTTTTTGCTGATTATTCCTATGGTATATTTGCTGTAATGGAATGATTAGGACAAAGAATACAGTCATTTTCACTCCTCAGAGGCAAGGATAATGTTTCATGAAAGCATCACACCGTCCCTTGAAGTCAAATAAATGTTGAACTGGGGCATCTGAGACGGCAATGGTGGTGACAGAACATAATGTTATAAAAGCAAAAATCAGACACTTCTATTTCACATGTAGGCCCGGTCCCAGGCTATGACTGGTGAAGGTGAGGGGTGGGGGAGGGGGAGAGTGGGGGAGGAGAGGGAGGAGAAGAGAAACGCAGCCAAAGAACGTGACAGTTTAATGAGGTTTGGGTCAGTCTCAACTCTGAGAGAAATTGGCCAGCACACAGTTGGGGGAGGGGCTTATGCAAGGCCTACATTTTCAACTAAAGTACTGTACTGTAAAATTACAGTGTAATTCACTCAGAAGAAATGCAAGGCTATAACTTTAGTATTAAGTGGGAAAATATGCTGACACCACACCTCCTCTGTCCTTCCTTGGGTTTCTATCTCTCCTCTTTTCCTGTGCCGATGCACTTCCAACCTGGGTGAGATGGGGGCACCCAGTCTCCTCCCCTAATGTGCCCCCCCCCAAAAAAAAGAAAGAGGCAAGAGATTCTCTGACGGGAAGGTGAGTAGAAGAGGAGGAAGTGCATTCCAGGTGTGGGAACTACCACCTTGTACTATAACTTTTACAAAGATGGGGAAAATCCTCTTTCCTGAAAACCAAAGGAAGAGCAGCTAAGTGGTGCAGTGAATAGAACACTGGCCTTGGAGTCAGGAGGATCTGAGTTCAAATCCAGCATCAGACACTTACTAGCTGTGTGACCCTGGACAAGTCACTTAACCCCAACTGCCTCTCAAAAAAAAAAAAAGAAAGAAAAAGAAAGAACAGAAAACCAACGGACAGACAAAGCTGGTGGTGTGGGTGAGATACTCAACTCAACATGGTCTCTCCTAACATCTAATTTCTTAATATTATCTCATGGACTCTAATGTTTTCTCTTTTCCTCCTCCCTCCCATCTACATCCTTCCTCTGCTGTAAATTCAAAGCTTTTGCCCCTTTTCATTCTGGGAATCATGGGCTCATGTTGGTTTTTTTAAAAATAATTTTATTTTCACCAATTACACATAAAAACAATTTTAACATCCTTTGGGGGGGGGCAATGAGGGTTAAGTGACTTGCCCAGGGTCGCACAGCTAGTAAGTGTCTGAGGCCGAATTTGAACTCAGGTCCTCCTGAATCCAGAGCCAGTGCTTTATCCACTGTGCTACCTAGCTGTCCCTAACATCCATTTTAAAAACTTTTGTTCCAAATTATCTTTCTCCCTCCTTACCCACCACGCCCCTTAAGAATGTAAGCAATTGAATATGTTATGCATGTGTAGTCATGTAAAACATTTCCACATTAGTCAGATTGTGAAAGAAAACAGACCCCCCCAAAAAAAAAACTTAAGAAAAAGAAACTAAAAAAAAAAAACTTCAATCTGCATTCATACACCATCAGTTCTTTCTTTGGAGATGGATTGCATTTTACCCAAGTCCTTCAGAGTTGTCTTGGATCATTGCATTGCCGAGAATAGCCAAGTCATTCACAGCTGATCATCTTGCAATATTGATGTTACTTTGTATAGAGTACATCTCATTTTGTATTAGCTCATGTTGGTCTTTCCCATATTTTTCTGAGAGCATCCTGCTCATCATTTCTTACAGCACAATAGTGTTCCATCATAATCTCATGCCACCATTTGTTCAGCCATTCCCCAATTGATGGGCATCTCCTCAATTTTTAATTATTTGCACTAGTAAAGGGCTGCCATAAATATTTTTTGTACATAGAGGTCCTTTACCTTTTGGGGGTTTTTATCTCTTTTTTGGATACTGACATAGTAGTGGTATTACTAGGTTGAAGAGTATACATGGTTTTAAAGTAAAAAGACAACTTCAGAATCATCTGATTCAACTCCCCCTGCCACACACACACACACACACACACACACACACACACACACTTTTTACAGATGAGTAAACTGGGGGATTTAAGGGTCATCCTCCCAACTAACAAATTCAAACTCAGGTCCTGTAACTCCAAATCTGGCATTCTTTCTATGATGATGTGAGGACACATTGTGGTGGGATCTGATTTCAGCTAATTCAGTCAATATGTGAGGCATTTCCCTCTCATCCCTTCACTGAGATGTGCTTCTTTTGCCTTGGGTCAGTGTGATATGATGCCAGTAAGGCCAAGTTGGCAGGTTTGCTCCTTGTCAAAGCACAGAGAGCCTTTCACAGAGGAAAAATCCCAGTTCTCCCAACACAGACAATGACCATAACCAACCAACCATCTCAAAAATGTGTATCATTGGGCATAAGAGGGACCAATGTGATGCAGTAGAGAGAACACCAAACAAGGAATCAGGAGGAAGTCATAACTAGGGAGAGATGACTAGGGTTTTGTCCCATCATTTCAGATTGACAGAGCTTGACTGACTACAGTCCTTCGGCACCATAGAAACAACAGAGCTTAGTACCTAGGATAATTAGTCAAAATAAGATTGTGGGCTGGAGTGAACTTTCTTTCCACCACCCCCCTTCACCTGAAGGTACCACTTGCCCCAGATGAGTAAATTCCCAAGCACAGCTCAGGACAGAGGCCCTGGGTTGTAGCCTTAGTTCCATCACAAACTGGCTGTGTGACCTTAGGTTAAGTGACTTCATTTCTTCTGTCAAATGAAGAGGTTGGACAACATCGCCTCTAAAGGTCTTTCTGACTGTGATAGAAATGGTTCTGACTTGACAAGATTGTATGGGATGACTCAAGAGCCTATTGGTATTCCTGAAAAAAACATCTCAGAGCAGGTGTCCCAGCGATGTTGAGCTATCATCAGATAACAAAGTCATGATGCCCCTCTTGAGAAAGAGCATCTTGTAGCCCTGTGTTGCAGGACATGTGTGGGGCTTTCTTACTGATAATCTCTTCTTAGCTTTCTTTGTTTTGTTGGGGTTTTTTTGTTATTTTTCCCTGCACAGATGTTGTTGGACCTAAACACAGGCTTTGTAGATTTCCCTGGCATTGGAGACTAGAGAATGGAAATTTCAACATCATGATTTTGAGAATTCTTTTTTTTGTTGTTCATTTTGCCCCATCTTCCTCTTCACCTTTCCATCTTTCCCACAGGAAACCTTGGTGCCTTCCAACACAGCTGGATAAAGGAATGGCCTCTGTGGGGACCTCTGACTTGCAGCGTTTTTATCCTTCCCAGCAGGACTATTATTTCTGGTCATTAATGACAAAGAATTGGGAAGAAGTGTGAGCTAATCTCCGCCCCCCCAAGTTACCAATGAGTGATGGCACATTCTCTCTTTTTGGCAGAGTTGTTCCTAGGAACTCACCAAGTTCCTGCAACCTTCTTGGGATTCTGCCTCCAAAGAAAAAGGAAGTGTGTAGCTGTTTTTACAAGCTTTCAATGATTTCATTTTCTGGTTGTCCCTTCAGATTTGAGATCATGAGACACATTTGCAAACTCGAATTTCCCAGAACTGTAACTAGGGCAGGTCAATTGGGACTTTGTCCCAGGGTGCTGAATTTAGAGGGTTCTGACAGCACATTTAGTACTTTAGTAGTGGGGAAACAGTTGACTTTAGAGCAAAGTTTACAAGAATAATTAGTTAAAATGGAAAGCTATCGTATATCTGCCTGGGTTAAAATCTCCCCACTTGCTGTCTTCCCCATCCCTTTTGTATACCTGAGTACACACTTTATGCTGTTTGCCTTGGGCATGGCTTGTTATACTTACCCTGAGTACAAAAATGCCTAGTTACAGCTCTGGAATTACTTAGCCATGAATAGCTACGCTTGATGGAAATTGTTAACAGATATCCCCATGGAAGCAATCTCATATTTTGTACTTAACCTACTGGGTGTTTCAGTGAGCCAGAGCAGGGAAAGACCATTCATCTTGGGTTATAGCCCTGAGCTGAGTTTGAAAGGTACAAAATGTAACCCTGGGCACAGAGCCCCATCTCCCTGTTTTCTTGCTTTCAAACCCCTCCTGAATTTAATACTTCCTGGGGAACCCAAATCCCACAATGTGGATGCGTACCACTTTTTGGTAGCCTGCCATCTTGTCTAAAATAACTCTTAAGCAGGCTAAAGCTGCTCTGGGCAACAAACTCCAACACACCTCAGTACCCAGTGGGGCCAAGGCCACACATCAGATCACTTGGGATAAAGGAAGTTTTACTCTCTTCCCACCATGCCCTACCTCTCCCCCATGGCTACAGCCTAAGCTTCCCTCCCTAGCCAGGTACCTTGCAGAAATGGGCCACTAGTCACCAGTATGCCTGAGAAAAAGAGTGGGGATGGTTCAGTATAACTCACTCCCAACCCCAGAAAAAGAACTCAAAGCCAGTGGGAGAAGAACCTTCCAGCTAGCATTTATGTAGCACTTTAACATTTGAAAAACACTTTACATGAATTATTTCATTTGATCCTCACAAAAATCTGGGGAGGTAGGTACTATTATTAACCCCATTTTATAGGTGAGGAAATGGAGGCCAGAAAAGGTTAAGTGACTTGCCCAGTATCACAAAGCTAGGAAGAGTCTGTGGCAGGACTTAAACTCAGGTCTTGCTAACATCTGATACTTCATCCCCTCAACCAATGGTCTTCTAATCAGTCCAGAATATATTATTATTACTATTAATTATTATTATACTTAAACTAGGATATCTCTTAAGTAGTTCCAGCCAGCTTAGATTAGTCAATAAATTTGCTTCTCCGCTAAACTGACCAACAATGGTAAAGCATCCAGCTTGTTTGTCCTTCATTCTCCAAGAAGACCATGACTTCAGGGTGATGTCATGACTTGTAGCAAATTGGATTTAAGTGAGGGAGGGCTGTGCAAGGTTACCAACCTCACTGTCTCCTCTGGGTCCAGTGGCAAGATGTACATCAGGAGTAATGGAAATGACCCCAGATGTTTAAGGCCATTGGGTCACACAGGTGCCCTGGGTCATACAGCTACTAAGTGTCTGAGGCTGAATTTGAACTCAGATCTTCCTGACTCCAGACCCAGTGCTCTATCCATTGGGGCCACCCAGCTGCCCTAAAGCATCCAGGTTAGATCTTCTGTGAAGTATGCCTAGGATCAGAGTTAAGGGCCAGGAGGGACCCTAGAGGCCATTGATTCCATACCCCTCATTTTATAAAGGAACCAAGGAACAGAGAGATTAAATGACTTGTCCAGGGTCATACAGCTAATAAGTATCTGAGGTGGCATTTGAACTCAAGTGTTCCTGAGGCCAAGTCCAGTAGCCCATCCATTATTCCATGATGCCTTTCCAAGAACCCTGCCTGTTGGAGAATCTAGCTCAGGCCCTTCAGATTCTGTTTCTGATGCACTCATGGCAATGAACTTCAATTAAATTTCAGGCCCCAGTATCTGAGTCTGGTGATTACTTCAATGCCCTGATGAATTCCCTCACACCTCCATTTTTATCTTTCAACAAGGTGGTAGCTTTTGGTTTTTCAATAAGTAAATAAATCTCCTACAAATAGATAAATATTTATTTAAATAAACAAAAATATAAATGAATGGATAAGCAAATGAATTAATAAATAGGAAAATAAGTAGTTTTTATATTAATATCACTTCCCAATGGGTCCTGTACCCTGTTTTTAAAAAATAACCAACTATATCTATAGTAGCATTTTTGTGGCAACAAAGAACTAGAAACAAAGCAGTTAAGGGTGCTCCTAATTTGGAGAAAGGCTAAACAATTTGTGGTATATTAGGGATAGGAATCGGACCATTTCTAGATGGGAGGAGAGGGGTAAAGAATATAACTTTTCTTTTTTTGCCCTTTTTCATAGTGGAGAGGAGGGAAGGATGTATCCATGGCCTGAATCCCTGCACACCCAGCCAATAGCCTGGCATCACGGGAATGTGCCCCGGCTTCCTTTGGGAAGATCGCCCCATCCTAGCTTCAGTCTGCTGAAAACATGATTCACTGTGGTTGGCCCCGTGTCTGCCTCAGGTGAAATGAATGAGGAATTCATTCACTATGTGATCAGATAAGCAACAATCTTTCCGTGGCATCTTCTTCCCTGCAGGTGTTCCAGTGGCTTTGACCGCTATCGGGAGGAATGGTTGGCATACGGCTGTGCCCAAGAGGTGAGAGAGAGAGAGAAAGAAATTATTTGCCTCTGGCCATCTGGGCTGGAATGTGGGGAAGGCAGAGGTCTGTTGGCAAGTGACTTAGCCATGTGGTTGATTCTGCTGGCTGCTGTTAAGGTTAACATCTCCACCTGTGACTGGCTTCTTAGGCTGTCCTGGAGCCAATCAGATTAGGTCTACAGAGACCGGGAGACTGACATGTCTATGATTCCATTGTTCCATGGAACAAAGAAACATCATTAGTAATGTTCCGTGATATAGTCCAATGTTGGAAATTTACCCAGAGCATGGAAGGAGGGAGAACAGTGCCTCTGAATCATGTTTGTCAGGGCCGGACAGAGACCACAACACAGCTAGACCCGGGATCAAACTGACTTGGTCTTCTGGTAGACTGGGCGCTCAGCTGTTTAGAGGTCAACCATGGTCGGGAATCAAAGGTCATGGGTTCAATCCTCATATGAGCCACTCTGATTTAGAGGGAAATTAAAGATTTCTGCAGACATATTGGAATCCTGACTGCAGGCAACCATATCCCGAGGGAGAAAGTCATTCAAGTATTGGGCATGGATTGGGCAGAGCCCAATTGTTTATGTGCTCTGGGATTAAAAACAAATGTCCTGCTCTCAAATTGAGTGTCCTCTTTCTCTGCTATCATGGATCATTATTTTAGAGCTGGAAGGGACCATGCTACCCATCAAGTCCAACTCCCTCCTTTAACGAATGAGAAAACTGAGACAGTGGTTAAGTGACTTACCCAGGTTCACACAGGAAATAAGTATCTGAGGCAAAATTGGAATTCAGGTCTTCCTGACTCCAAGTGTGGTGCTTGAACTTATCTTGCTCCAACTCACCCTTTCTCTTTTACCAAAATGGACTGAGTGGGGCAGCTAGATGGCGCAGTGGATAGAGCACTGGCCCTGGAGTCAGGAGGACCTGAGTTCAAATCCTGCCTCAGACACTTGACACTTACAAGCTGTGTGACCCTGGGCAAGTCACTTAACCCCAATTGCCTCACTTAAAATAAAAAAAAGTTTTAAAAAATGAACTGAGTGACATTGTGGCATGGTAGATGGCATTCTGGACTTAGAGTCAGGAAGACCTGGGTTCAAATTCTGACTCTTAACACTTATTAAACTTCTTGAGAGCAGGGCAAATTACTAGCAGAATCGGCTAGTAAGTGTCTATATTTGTGTCCTCAGTGTCTAGCACAAGGTAGGCACTTAACAGATGATTGTTTAGTGATATAATTACCAGCTGTGTGATCCCAAGGACAAATCACCTAACCTTTTTGAAACTCAGTGCCCTCCTCTGTAAAATGTGGGGGCTGGATTAGATGCCTCATTGGGTCCTTTCCATATCTATGATCCTATGGAGACCTGGGTTCTAATTCTGATTCCACTACTCACTAACTTAACCCTTGTGCCTCAGTTTCCTCATCTGTAAAATGAGAATAAGAAAGCCTGTGTCATCTACCTCATAGAGTTGATGTGAAGTCTGAAGTGCTATTTAAAGTCAGTTCTTATCATGGCTTCAAGCCTAGGAGATTTCTAAAAGAGTCCACAGCTATTAGTATTTCATATGTGTTCTATTTACTTAAGTTGTTTTTTGCAGGGCAATGAGGGTTAAGTGACTTGCCCAGGGTCACACAGCTAGTAAGTGTCAAGTGTCTGAGGCCGGATTTGAACTCAGGTCCTCCTGAATTCAGGGCCCATGCTTTATCCACTGTGTCACCTAGCTGCCCCAGGCTCTTACCTCTTTCTAAAAGGACTTGAAGCAGATTAAAATTGTGCCAAATGAGACACTGGAGAGCCTGTAAAGCCTATCTGAGGAAGGTGGAACAAGTAGGTGCTTTCAGGCACCAAGAGTCAAGCCCTTGGTCACTACAACTGGCCCTAGGTTTTCTGGCAGCTTAGACCAAACAAAAGGAAACATACTAAATTACACATAGGTTCATTTTCTAACATTAGAAAACATATTGGGGGCAGCTAGGTGGCGCAGTGGATAAGGCACCGGCCCTGGATTCAGGAGTACCTGAGTTCAAATGTGGCCTCAGACCCTTGACACTTACTAGCTGTGTGACCCTGGGCAAGTCACTTAACCCTAATTGCCTCACCAAAAAACCCAAACAAAAACAAAACAAAACAAAACAAACAAACAAAAAAAAGAAAACATATTGGCTGGGTGTTCAGATCTAAGTTCCAATCCCAGCCTCTGTCACTTACCACCTACGTGATCTTGGGCGTGTAATTTTCCCTTCTAAGCATCAGTTTCTTTGTTGTTAAGTTGTGTCGAACTCTTTGTGACCCCTTTTGGGGTTTTCTTGGCAGAAATACTGGAGTGTTTTGCCATTTTCTTCTCTGGTTTATTTTACAGATCAATAAACTGAGGCAAACAGGTTAAGTGACTTGCCCAGGGTCACACAGCTAGTAAGTGTCTGAGATGAGATTTGAACTCAGGGAGATAAGTCTTCCTGACTTCAGGCCTGGCACTCTGTGCACTATGGTGCCACCTAGCTGTCCCATAAGCCTCTTAATTGGTAAAAATGAGGTGAGGGTGTTGAACTAGAAGACTTCTGGGGTCCTTTTCTATGATCTTTGATGCTATGATTGCTAAGATCCCTTCTAGCTCCAAAATCCTACAGTTGCAAGCAGAATAGAGCACTGTGCAAAGGAGAATCCTTAGAGACTGCCTCTCTTTTTCAGGCAGAGGGCAGGACATGTGAGAATTTCCAGGAAGAAGAACATTATGCCTCATCCCCTGAGACCTTCTTCACCCCTTTTGATGGAGAATTCACCACTTCTGCCTCTTCCCTCTTCATTGACCACCTCACCACAGAAGGTACATCCAGGTAGAGCCATAACTAGGACAGGCGAGTGGGGCATTGGCATAGGCCAACAAAATTTAAAGTATGTCGTAGTTTTCACATTCCATCTTTGTTAAAAAAAAAAAATCAAACTGAGCTGCACCCAGTTTTAGCCAGAACGATTTGTTAAAATAGGAAGCTGCCAGATGGCATGCTTTCTCCTCCTTAATCTAACTCAGTCCTCAGCCCCAGCCCTCTCCCATGAGGCTATGACTAGGGTCTCTCTTCCCATGCAGTCTTGTATCCTAGAATCTTTAGCAACACTCTCTCCAACTAAATTGGTCTTTAAAAATTGTTTTGAGAGCTTGTTTTATGCCCCTTTCCCTAGGTACAGTTTTGTAGAGTTTGACTTGGGTAGCAAAATTGGCCTACATCCAGAAAATTGTGAAGGGCAAGGACAGGAGGGAATCACTGAGTTGACATATGAATCATGGATTCATCATTGGATCCTGAAGAGCAACAGGGTAATACATACTCCAGAAACTTTACTTTATATCTCTATCTGAGGGACATCTTCACACATCCTGGGGATTAACCAATCAATTGGAAGAACACTGATCCTTGAAATAAAAGAAGGAAAAATATTTATTTTTAGGTGGAAAAAAATAGTAGCAAAGTGGGGGTGAAGGGGTGGGGGAAGGTGACATAAGAGATAAATGGATTCTATCACCATCAAATTCCCCTGGTAATAACTGGGGGCTTAACAAGCATATATTAAGTGCAAAAAAAATTGTACTAAATACTCTGGGGAGATATACAAGAAAAAGAAAAGATCAGAGGGTAACTAGGGCAGGGCAATCAGGACATTGATAGCATTTATGCTCTTCTATATAAAAACATATAGGCTATAGAAACATAGGATTCCATATGTTTCTATATTCTGCATTTACATATATATGTTATAGGTAAGAACCCCTACCCCTATGCCAAACCCCCTACCCTATTTCCCCACAACATATACATAATATAGTATATGAAAAAACTCAATTTAGCACCCAATTAGCTAGAATAATTATAATTCCTCCCCCGTGTCTCTGTCCCCCAAAGCAATGGCACCCCATTAAAGACCCTGCTTGACCCAGCCCTCTTCCCTCCCCTTTATCCAACAACGACCACATACTGGGGTTTTTTCACAGCTTTCTCCAAATGCATTTTTCTTTTTAAAAAGTTAAAATAAGAGTGTCTTTCATGCTGCCTACCTCTAGCCCCTTCCCTTTTTTTTCCTGCTATAATTTGTCCTGGGCACCAGAATTACTGGTTAATTGCTCTGGAAAAAATTCTTACCCCGAGGGAGCTAACAAAGTAGTTGAGTTCTCATTTGAATGAAGAAATCAGTCAGTCAAGCAAAAGATCATTGAGGTCTTCCTAGAGCACTGAGCTAGGCACTCTGGGTGATGGAGAAAAAGCAGATGCCAGGGCTTCCTCCCCCCCTTTTAAAGTAGCTTGCAAGCTAGCTGAAGAGCACATGTGAACCAACCAGAATACAAACCTTTGCTGACCTGTGTGCTATTGCCTATGAGCCAGGGAAGTTCAGTGAAGGAAGAGAGGAGTCTTGGAATACTCAGACCCTGGCTCTTAAAGTGCATCTGGAAATGGGCTAGGAGGGAGAAGAAGGAAGTTATTCCAAGGAAGAGGATAAATCCTTAAACTCTAACTCTAGAATGTGGTTGGTATGATGGAAAGAAGATCAGGCTGGGAATAAAGGGACCTGGGTTCTTTCCTCTGGCTCTACCACCAATGAGTTGAATGACCTTAAACAAGTGACTTTCTTAGTTTGTTCCTCAGTTTACTCCTCTGTAAAATGGCAGGATGGACTAGCTAATCTCTAAATTTCCTTTCAACTCTAAATCCTATGTGCCTAGGAAGCACCTGTACAAAATAGAGATTCTCAGTTTCATGTACAATCCTCTTTTTCTGTGCAACCATACACACATGAGAGAGAGAGAGAGAGATTCTTTTATTTGGTGTTTGTTCAGAATTTTTTAGAAAAAATTTACAGAAGGCAGAACCACAAGTGTTACTATTATATGAGTTTATTAGTTTTATCCTTTGTGCATAACCAAGGACTGTACCATAACTCCAGACAATCACCTTGAAAAAGGGAACAAAGAGAAAGTGTGGGCAAATTATTATGAACTTATCCCTTCCATTGGACAAAGAAAATGGCTTGTTCTGTGGGTAGAATCATCTTCCCCAGCAAAGGATAGTACATTTCACTTTTAATTTGTACTATTAACATATAGTTTCTTTTGAACCCAAAAGCCAGGGGTATTACTCCCATCATTGCTAAAGATCCCTAATAGTCACTCATTGTAATCATGAATATCAATCCATCTTCTTCCTGAAAAGGAAATAACATAGCTGACCATATTACTTTGGGGGGCGGGGGCGGGCAGGGCAATGAGGGTTAAGTAACTTGCCCAGGGTCACACAGCTAGTAAATGTCAAGTCTCTGAGGCAGAATTTGAACTCAGGTCCTCTTGAATCCAGGGCTAGTGCTTTATCCACTGCGCCACCTAGCTGCTCCCAACCATATTACTTTTTAAGTATTACTTTTCCCCAGCTTTCAAGGAGTTTTAGTCAATGAATAAACATTTAGTCAACCTCACATGTGTTATGAATGGGACAAAAAGTTAGATTGGGAGAAGGAGCCAGTGACATACATTTACCCAAGAGTCCCTCCAATATGTGTGTAGGAGCCACAAAGATTCCAGCTTGAGGCAACTCAGCTTGGAAGGACTGCAGAAGAGGGTGCATGGGTGGAAGGATATAGTTGGGAGGATACAGGGACCTGCCTTGGCATCTGATCACTCAAAGGGACAAAAAGGTTTGATGCCACTGGAGGGGAAAGTCTCTTTCCAAAATGTTGACTTTCTCAGGTTCGCTTCTCTGAGAAGCAACTAGAAGAATCTTCTGTGAGCCAGAAATCGGCAAACCATGGCCTCCAAGTGGCAAATGGTAGGAAGCCAGCCCTTGCTTTGAGGAGAGACAGAAGCACCCTTCTCACAGTTAACTGGGAAACATATTAAAAGCAGTATAGCATAGAGCACACTGGATAGTAAGAACTGACAATTAACAGAGAGGGGAGAAATTAAAACTATGAGTACTAAAAGCATAGTACTCTGGGGTCATTTAGTGTAGGGAGAGACATATGTGTGTATAAGTGTATACATAGCTGTATATATGTATACATGTATACATAAATATATGTATACACAGGTATGCATAAATGTAGAAATGTGTATATCTGTATGCATAAAGCACAATTATATGTGCACATATAAATAAATATACATACACATGTGTACATCTACACATGTGCACATAAACTTGTGTGTTGTATACATAAATGTGCTTAAATAGGTATATTCTTGTTTGCATGAACACATGTGCATAAACATATATTCTTGCATGCATAAATACACATACATAAACATGTGCATGCATGTGTGTATATACACGTATATATATAAACATGTGCATTCTTGTATTATAAATATCTGTGTGTATGCATACACACAGATATGTATATTCCTGTATGCATAAATACATGTGTGCATAAATATATAAATTGTATAAATATTTGCGTATATGTATATACACATGCACAGATATGTGTATTCTTGTATACATAAATATATGTATGTGCATAAACATTGCTGCAAGTTTACATAACTATTATTTGTGCATGTATGCATAGATAATATAAATATGCACATATGCACATTGCATATACACAAATGTATACATGCTGCAAACACCCCTCAACAGCTTCCATGTCAGGGCCTTACAAACTCTGCCAGCAAAGACCCCTTTACCTCTGGCACAGGTAGACACAAAATCACAGCGGACTCAGGTGTTATTATCAAGGTCACAGCTGCTATTGACCTTGCAGGGCAAATTCATCATTTGCTCTTCTCAGTGGTCAGTTGCCCGCCACCAGGCCTGGGACACCAGACTCCTCCTGGGACCCCAGGTCCCTGGATCCATTCTGCCCCTCTGCGGAGCAGAGGTCTTGCGTGGTGGCTCTCTTGTTCTTGTTTCTTTCAACATGAGGCTGTGCAGCTGCAATTTATGGGGCCAATTGGAACACCATCCCAGAAGTTTTGGCTTCTCTGCTCTTCTGCCCGCAGGCAGCCTCAGAGTGGGAGAGTGACTGGTGTCCTCATTAGACTATTAGCAGCAGCTGCTGCCTTCCAGCCCCACAGCTCAGCTGCTTCCTCCCCAACCCCCCAATTTATGGCAACACCCTGAGGACATCATTACATTATAGTGCAGTCAGTCCTGTACAGACTATATAGCATGCAATCAACACTCATAAGGATGACTCCATAAAAATGAAATTCAATTATATTCATTCTTCTCTACTTTAAAAATCAGAGGGAGATACACACACACATATGTGTGAGTCCATTTTAGAAAAGTGTCCAAAATGGTTACATTTAAAAAATAGTTTGTTTTTAGAGGAATCAATTTTAGTTATCTAGAAAACGCACTTATGTGAATCTCTTACATTCCTGAAAAAAAACAAGACCTAAATCTAACACTGGTTTTTGGTTTTTTTGGTTTTGGTGAGGCAATTGGGGTTAAGTGGCTTGCCCAGGGTCACACAGCTAGTAAGTGTTAAGTATCTGAGGCCAGATTTGAACTCTGGTCCTCCTGACTCCAGGGCCAATGCTCTATCCACTGCGCCACCTGGCTGCCCCAACACTGTTTTTTTTTGTGGGGCAATGGGGGTTAAGTGACTTGCCCAGGGTCACACAGCTAGTAAGTGTTAAGTGTCTGAGGCTGGATTTGAACTCAGGTACTCCTGAATCCAGGGCCAGCGCTTTAACCACTGCGCCATCTAGCTGCCCCCCCAACACTTTTTTAAAACTGATCTCTTTGGGGGTGGGGAGCAAGAAACTGATCTTTTAAACCTTTTTTTAAAATCTATAGAATAGAACATAATTGTTTCATTATTCTTGTCCCCTTCTTTAAGATGACACCAAGTTGAATCCATATGGGGAAAGAGATGGTAAGTATATGGTGGCTTGTGTTTAGTTTAAGTATATTTTGTATGCACGTGTATATATTTTTTTCTCCCAGTTGAATGTAAGTTCCTTAGGAGGAAAGGCTTTATAAATTTTGTCTTTATATCCTGAGAACCTAACGCTATATAGGCACTTCATTAATACTTGTCTAAATTGGTTGATCCCTCCAGATTCTGCTAACACTTGGACAATGGGGCATGTGCCCATGGCCCTGAGGGGTAACCCACACTTTTTGCTTGTTCCCCAAAGTTAGAGGAGGACTAAATCCTCCAGATACCTTCTGTCTTCCCCAGGCTATGCCCCAGGGACTTTGAGATGGATTGCTCCACTCTGGTCATTTCTAATTTCTCCACTCTAAATTTCACTAATAATTCTGCTTTCTTGACCCTCTGTGTGATTGAATATGCATAACTCCAGAATGAAAAGAAGGCAGCTTGAATAAGATGGGATGAGATTGCCTCACGGCAGCTCTCGGCAGATGGCTAATGGGTTTTCATCAGTACCAACATCCCAATCAATGAAGGATATAGATTTAGCTCTTTAGAGGAGGTGAGGCTTCCCTCAGTTCCCAATCTGTGTTGGCAGGAAAAACTAAAAACTTGCAGCCTGCAAGGGTATTTGAAGGGTGAGTGTCCAGAACCCAGAACTCACTCCTTACTCTCCCCATGGGTACCCATGTACCTACTCATAATTATCTAGAAAGTGAGCATCTTGAAGATGCATGATTCCCTAATAGTGTGTCATACCTGAGCAGGACAGGACTCAGTCCCAAGCTGCTTGCCACCTCTTTAATGGATTTTCTCAGTGAACACAGAGCCTGATGGATGGACAACCAGCCCACCCCCAGAAATGAGGGACTGTTATCTGGGAATCTCGAAATAGAGAAGGTCTCAGGGGGTTGGGGTAACATAACAAATGGAAAGCAAAGACAATTCACCAGAATCTCTCCTCAGCCAGATACTCTGGTTAGGGTCTAATCATCAGAAGCTGAATCACATAATCAGAATCACTGCAGACAATGTCTAATTTCCAGCGAAGTCAAGGGAAAGCAGTTGGGAAAATTGGCTCAATAATCCCCCTCAATTGCTAATCAGAAGCTGGCTTTGGAGAGGTGGGAAATGTAAATTATGGGAACCAGAGAAGATCTGGGTTTGGGGGTTTTCTTATTATTTGCATTATACCTGGCAGCAGATAGGAAAACCACAGATAGGAGGCATTAGGGAGGCAGCCATAGGCTGGTGAAGAATACAAGATTCACAGTCAGAAAGTCTGGGTCTGAATCTCACTGTAATTTACTACCTTTGTAATTTTAGAGAAGTCACCTAACTTCCTTGGGCCCTCTGTAAAATAAGGGGTTTGGACGAGGTGGCTTCCAAATTCCCTTCCAGCTCTAAATCTGTGATCCTTTGATCTTAATTATTATTACAATTTTTTTTTTAGTGAGGCAATTGGGGTTAAGTGACTTGCCCAGGGTCACACAACTAGTAAGTGTTAAGTGTCTGGGGCTGGATTTGAACTCAGGTCCTCCTGATTCCAGGGCCAGTGTTCTATCCACTGTGACACCTAGCTATCCCGATCCTTCGATCTTAAAAGATCTTCACTCACTAACAGTAGTATTATATCATTATAATATATAATATAATATGTATTGTATATTATAATATATAATAATGGTAATAGTAATATAATTTATATAATACTTGAAGGTTTGGAAAGTGCTTTTCAGATGCCATTTCATTTAATCCTCTCAATAACCCTGGGAGGTGAGTGCTATTATTAATCCCCATTTTACAAGATGAGGAAACTAAGGGGCAGCTAGGTGGTGCAGTAGATAAAGCACTGGCCCTGGATTTAGGAGGACTTGAGTTCAAATTCGACCTCAGACACCTGACACTTGCTGACTGTGTGACCCTGGGCAAGTCACTTAACCCTCATTGCCCTGACAAAACAAACCAACAAGATGAGGAAACTGAAGCAGGCAAAGGGGTAAGTGACTTGCCCAGGGTCACATAGGTAGTTAAGTGTCTGAGGCTGGATTTGAGTTCAGGTCATCCAGACTCCAGGCCTAGCTTTCTGTCCACTGGGCCACCTCACGGAGAGACCACATGGGAAGAATCTCTTCCTTTTGACTTTCCTCATCCCACCAAATATCTATGTAGAGGTGATCAAGCACTTTTTTTTAATCACACATTAATTCAGCTTAACTCCCCTATTATATGGTACCCTCCTAGGATAGGGGCTCCTAACCTGGGGGGAGTCTCTGTATAGATTTCAGAAGAATCCATGAACTTGTATGGAAAACAAAAATTTAAATTTTTACTTTCACTAACTTTTGGTTTCCTTTGTAATCCTAAGTATTTTAATATATTAATTTAAAGACAATATTCCGAGAAGAGGTCTGTAAGTTTCAGCAGACTGCACAAGGGGTCCAGGACACACACACAAAGTTTCTATTCTAGAAAACAAGGACCAGATCTCTTCCAAAATATGTATTTCAACACCCAGTCTAGGTGGCTTCTGGAATGATCCCTCCACGGGACCATAAACCAACCAAGGGATCATTCCAGAAGCTGCAATCTTCTCGATCCTTGTCTAGCTGCGCAGGTGATAGTAGTGTTTGGTTGGTACTGTGGACTAAGGCTCCACAGTTCAAGGCTTTCTTTTGTCTAAAACTCGAGATATTCTCGTGAATCCAATTAAAACTATTTTAATCATTGAAGTTGAAAACGTGTAGTACAAGCATGAAAAGAATCTAAAGCATGACTTCCCCTCCACAATCAAGAATGGAAGGAAGAAGCCTATGGGCAGTAGGAGCTCCGGAGAACACTTCTGACAACTTTCCTTCCTCCCCCTCCCCCCAATCTTTTAATAATTCAAACCACCAGGCTTGCAAAACACTAGGGATTGCTGAGCCAAGAGATAGATAAGATGGAAAACATATAAGACACTGACTACAACAGCTGCAGTGCTCCTGCCCAAATTTCCACTACAGCTGGGCTGGTGAGAGAAGTTGTCCCTCTTTTTTTTTTTTTTTAAAGGACTCAGATGACCCTGAAGGAGAGAATGAGGCTGATAACTTTGCACAGTTCTGCCTCACTCAAATCCAATTCACTTGCAAGTCAAGACATCACCCTCCTGGTGTCTCTTCAAAAATGAAGGACGAACAACAACAACAATCCTATCCTACTCCTTCCCAACTACTCCCTGGCTGCCTCCTCTTGGGAGCGGCTTCTCCATCAGTTCTACTCTTCTAGAGGAATAGCTTTTCTATATGGGTGACATCTTACCCGTCAACTCGACCTAAAAAAAGTTGTCAGAATTTGAAGATGCTGGTACTCCCTCCCCCACTGTCTAAGCCTTCTCTGTTCTGCTTGCTTTGTAGATCTACAGGACAATCTTTCTCCTAAAAAAAGGGGTCCTGAAGTGCATTCAGGGGCCATTGTGGGCATTGTGCTAGCTGTCCTACTAGTTGCAGTTATCATCCTGGCTGGGATTTATATCAACACTCATCCCACTTCTAATGCTGCCTTATTCTTCATTGAGGTAAGTTTAGGATTTAACAACAGGTTTAAAAAAAAAAAACAGTTTAAAAACAGGTGTCCCTTTTCTGTTTGGGGACCAGAACAGATAATATAGCGCTGCTCCTGATTTCTAGACCCCAGAACATCATATTTCTATTAAAATAAAAATTAGAAACCCTCATTAAATCTGCTGTAGCACTGTGTTGATTACCAAACTGAAGACACTGGATACACACAGTCCTTTATGTTCTCAGGGTTTATCATATAAGAATACTACATAATTAGCACAGTCAGCTCTTGCTGTCCAGTTGAGCACTAAGAGAAGGAAGTAGGAAAGTCAGAAGGAGGAAATTGTCTCTCCCTTAACATGCACATTTAGCGGCTCAAAAACAAGTTTTGGGGGGACAGCTAGATGGTGCAGTGGATAGAGCACTGGCCCTGGATTCAGGAGGACCTCAGTTCAAATCCCACCTTAGCCACTTAACACTTACTAGCTGTGTGACCCTGGGCAAGTCACTTAACCGTCATTGCCCCACCAAAAAAAAAACAAAAAAATAAACAAAAAACCTCAAGTTTTGGTTGATTTGGAAGCATCAGCTAGGTAATCAGCTAGGTGGTGAAGTGGACTTGGAGTTAGGAAGATTAGCTGCTTAGACTTAACACTTGCCAGCTGTGAACACTGTTCAAATCACTTAATCTCTCAGTTCAGTTTCTTCATCTGTCAAATGGGGTTAATGATAACACCCATTTCCTAGAATTCTTGTCTTCTTTATTCCAGGCCCAGTGCTCTATCCACTATGCAACCTGGCTGCCTACTAGTCCTTAGGGAGCTGTCTGAGGCAATCAATCAATTGATAAGTGATTGATTGATTGACTTATGTAATAGTAAGAGTCAATTTGCAATGTAATTTGAACCCAAATCTTCCTGCCTTTGAGCCTAACACTAATCCACTATACCATGTACAATAATAACATTAATAATACTGATGATTTGCTGTTTTACAATTCCAGTGAGCCCATTTCACATAGATTGTAGCTATGAAAAGTAATGTTCTATTTCTCCTCACTTTGAACTATATAACTAAATTCTCTCTTTACCTTGCCTTACTCTTAGCTTCCTTTATCCAACCTAGATTTTCTTGCCCAAAACAACAGATTTGTGAACTACCTTAACCTCCAACAAACCCTTATTAAGGTTATTATATAAGGTTATTTCCCTTACTGCCATTTTGAACCTCTTTCTAGGTCATATAAGTTGGTATCCCAATTTATTGAAGCAGCATGGCAGAATGGATAGAAATCCCAATTCAAGAAGACCTGAGTTCAAATCCTGCCTCAGGCATTTACTACCTCTATGATTGGGGGCAAGTCACTTAACATCTCTGAACCTCTGTTTCCAAATCTGTTAACTGGGAATATTAAGAGAACCTTCCTAATAGAGCTATTGTGATAGGATAATGCATGTAAAGTGCTTTGCAAATCTTAAACCATTAGTTCAATACAAGCTATTTTCTCATGTTCTTTGCAGGGTTTCTTAATCTGGTGTCTGAATTTATTATTCTAATATTTTGACGACTATATTTCAAAATAATTGGTTTCCTTTTTAGAGGAACCCTATGTGTTTTATTTTATGCATTTAAAGATATTAGTCTGAAAAGGAAGCCATAAGTTTCACCAGACTGCCCCAGGGATTAAGAACTCCTGCTATATAAGGGTAATTCTCTTCATATTTCCAAATGTTCCCAGTATTTGTCCCCTTGCTCTGAGTAGCCCTTTGTTCTTCCCACTGTGATTGGATCTCCACAGTCTGTGCACTGACTTCGAATCTGTGTGTGTGCTTGACTCTGCAGCGGAGACCTCATCACTGGCCAGCCATGAAATTCCGCAACCGAACCAGTCATGGAACCTACACGGAAGTGGAGCCTTCTGGGCAAGAGAAAGAGGGCTTCATGGAGGCAGAGCAGTGTTGAAAGCAGTGTTTCCTCCATTCTTCTCTTCCTCTTCCTACCAAAAACCAAGCCCCCAAACCCCAAACGATTGGTCTTGATTATGGAGTCTTCTCTCTTTTATGATGAGCCCTTGAGGGTGGGAAGGAAGACCCAAGGAGACCCCAAAGTCAAGGCCAATATTATTCTTCTTTTATGGAACTCCTCTTAATGTATCCTGGGGCATGAAGACAGACAGGGTGAGGAAGGATCTATCAGATCAACAACATGACAGCCAAGTCACAGGGCCTGGAACAGGAAGCGATGCACTCCAGTCAGTCTTGTGGGGGAAAAATAATAGCCTGCCCTTGTGCTCCCCTGGTATCAATGATGTATAGCAGCGGCCCTGTCTGGGTCTTGAAATATGTCAGTCTAAGGGGCAGCTAGGTGGCGCAGTGGATAGAGCACCAGCCCTGGATTCAGGAGGACCTGAGTTCAAATCTGGCCTCAGACACTTAACACTTACTAGCTGTGTGACCCTGGGGAAGTCACTTAACCCCAATTGCCTCACCAAAAAAAAAAAAAGAAAAAGAAAAAGAAAAAAGAAATATGTCAGTCTGCCCCCATTCCTCCAGCCTCTTCCTGCATAGGAATGGAGAGGGTTTGGACACCCTGCAGAACCTCGCCTGCCCCACGCATTTGTCGCACTATTACTAAGGACTAAAGGGTGCTGGGTCTCTATAATCCATAGACTTGAGAGCTGGTCCTCACAGCTATGGATCCAGCACATAATCAGTTTCTTTGGATCAGCCTGCCAGACACAGGCACACTCTCCATCTGCTAATCCTAAATATTGCTGCACTTCACTACTCTTCCCAGAGCACTGGAAATAGAACAAGGATTCCATCAACCTAGGGTGAAATGAGGAGGAAAGATAAGACGTCTCTTAGAATTCCCATCCTGCCTACCCAATTGCTCCTCTCCAGAAAATGAGTCTGCCAAATTTGGAAGGCAAATACCTCATGCCGTGAGCCGGTATGAAACGCTGTTTTTACAGTGTTTCCCATGAAAAATCCACTCTTATTGAGAGTGTGGTGTGGTGGACAGAGAACATTGAAAATGAAGTTTAATGCCACCTCAACTCCCTCCTAGCTTTGTAAACCTGAGGAAGTCATCAAAACTTTCCAGGCCTTAGTTTCCTCATTGTAAGATGAGGACTGGATTTGATGCCCCTTGTGGTCCCTACTATCTCCGATTCTCTGATCATATCCAACCCAATAGGCATTTATTAAATTCCCATTTGGGACAAGGGTGTGGATATATAACAATTAAATGAAAAAAACTGGTAAGCTCTGCAGGAGCTTACTTTTTACTTGACCGGGATACAGCAAAGAAGGATATACGGTTATCCCTTCTACATTGCTACTTTCCCCATCAAGGTTTCCATATATCTTGGGTCAGCATAAGAAATTAAAAGGGAATTAGGGGGAATTTTTGTGGAAGCCTGCAGATGACACAGAAAAAGTTTAGAAACTCAGAAATGCATAAAATATATGTATAGTATTATATGATATCAACATTTTATCTTTTAATACCATAATAATACAGACTTCTCTGGTACAAAGGGAAAGCCAAAAAAAAAAATGTTGCACAGACTTTCCCGATGACGGGTCTCATGCCCTAACTCCTGCCACAGGGAAAAGATAACTGTGCATGGCAATTTGAGGAGAAGGAACAAAGCGGGTGATCAAGAAAGTCTTTCAGGCAGCTAGGTGGTGCAGTGGATAAAGCACTGGCCTTGGATTCAGAAGGACCTGAGTTCAAATCCAGCCTCAGACACTTGACACTTAACTAGCTGTGTGACCCTGGGAAAGTCACTTAACCCTCATTGCCCTTCAAAAAAAACAAAACAAAAAAACAAAACAAAAAAAGAAAGTCTTTCCATAGGAGATGGAGCATGAGCTCAAGTTTGAAGGAAGTTAAGGATGCTAAGAGGTGGGAACCCAAAGTCATATTTTCCTGCTGTGGGTTATTTATACTGAGGCCACTCTGACACAAATTTTATCCAGTGACTTGTTTGGCCATCATTGCCAGGAATTCTGTTCAAAGGCAGGACCTAATTGATATTTTCTTTCTCCTTGGCTGGATTCATGGAGCCATTAAAGATAAATATGGTGGCTAGATGTCCAGCTCCACCCCTACCTCCCTCCTCGATTACTTCTTGAAATAAACCCACCAGGGAACCTCTGATGAATTCTTTTCAGAAAACAAGGATGCCAAAGTGACTGGGGCCAAGGAGGCAGGATAAGCTATGTAGAGATAACAGGGCACCAGAGCTTGGTCATTATCTCTGTAGGGGCAATCAGAGGCTAAATTGCTGTCTCACTTATGAAGACTCCCCCCACCTTTTCTATGAATGTTTTATTGATGCCTTTTACTTTCCAGTGATTGCCCTATTCTTCCAAACCCCACCTGGGCATCCTCTTTGTAAAGATCTTTAAGCAAAACAAACCATTGGCAACTTATGTATACCTCATTCCCCATCTACATTCTACCACCTCTCTGCTAAAAGGAGAGGATAATGTCTCACCATCAATCCTTTGCAGTCATGATTAGTCATTCTTTTGATTAGACATAGTATTATTTTCTTTTACCTTATTGTGTTCATCATTTAAACTGTACTCTTGGTTTTGCTTACTTTTCAGTTCATATGAGTCTTTCCAAGGTTTTTAAGGACCTTTTCCAAAAATAACTTGACCTAAAAAGTTGATATGACTTTCCCCAGGTAAATAAACTTTGACAGAAGATTTCTGGGGGCAAGAATTCAGGCCCCAATTCAGTCTGAAAGATAGTCCTAATTGGGGTGATGTCCTCCTTGAAGCATCCAAAATTATAAACTCACCATTCATCTTATTCAAAAACAAGAAAAATAAGTGCCAATTAATATCAAAGTCTCAGTGTCCTTATGCCTTGTCCCATGGTGTTGTCATAAAGGGAATAGTAAGAGCAGCTTCATTCAGCTATGGGTATGTGATCTTAACAATGTGGCTATTCCCTCCAATGATGAAGGTCCCCTCCCATTCATGTCTACCCATTGTTTTGGATTCTTTCCAACATCCTCCAAAAGTTCACCATTGGTGATATACCCAGAGTCCTTCCATCCAGTCTTCCTTATTCTCTGTTGAGATTGTGAGGACATCATGGGGCCTATATCTCCCCCTCAACACATGCCTGGCCATCTTCTTTTTCAGTCATATATTTCTGTAAGAACATCCTTTTCACGATTTCTCCTTATATCTGACTTGGGATGGGCTACAACTGTCTCCCACCCACTGCGGGCCTCTTTGTTGCCCTTTGGGCAACAAATCCAGTTCTTCTGAGACCGTGGTGCTCCTTGACCAGCAGTCATAGAATATCACTGGAAGAGAATAGGTGTTTAAATAAGATGGGCCGCTTTTTCAGGATAAATCTTCGAGCCATTAAAAGAATCTTGCAATTTTCAGAAGGCAACCCTACCCAGTCTCCACCTGCTTCTCATTTCTGTTCCTAGCTCATTATCCATTTGCAGAGTCTTCTAAGATGTGTGGGAGGTGGGGACAAATCTATTCACCTCAAACAAAATCTTTATTGATATTTTTTTCCAGTAGCTACATGGTTTATCCTCAGTGAGGAAGCAATTGACAATTAAAAGAGGAAATGTGGCCGACTTCTGGCACTAGTGCTTAATGAAACAGAATCATAGGGAGGATAGAGCTAGCTTACACACACACACACACACACACACAAGTTAAGGAAAAAAACAAAAGCAACAGAGAAAGCTGGATGCTTTTCAAGCTTCTAAAGAAGACCAAAAAAGTAGCTAATAAGTCATTAGTCATGAAAGGAACAACTGAGGCATTTCAAGTAATCTAGCACAAGGGCAGGACTCCTCTAACTATTGACTGTTGTGTTTTTAAAAAATATATCATACTAGCAAGGCATTTGTGGCCACCATGGGAGATGTAGAGATTGGACATGGGGGTAGAAGGATGGCATGTAATTTCTTTTGGAGACCCTGTACTATATGTACCACCATTTGGTCCACACATCTTCCAATATGCCTTTTAACCAATGTGAGCCCCACTGCTCTGGATTCTGTAAAGGTAAAAGCCTCAAACTTTGGATTAACAATTTGGCAGAGGCACTCTGCCAAGTGTGAGTTTCTACAGTGGGGTCAGGAGGTGCTTGACACAATCCACTCCAAGTTAAGCAAAGCATCTGCTGCTCCTATGGTCAGAGAAAGCTGAGGCGGAGGGCAGCATGCCAGCCCAAGGCATCTGCATTCATTAAAGAGAGGACAGAGGACATATTCATTCATGAAACCTATCACTGTTCCCTCAGCACATAGAAAGTGATTGGGTGAACTGCCTGTTTACCCAACAACTGTGACATTTTTAATGGGGCTAAACATTCTCCATTTTCCCAACCACTTCTTCTAAGACTTTGGCTTAAAGTGAGCCAGATGCATCAGGCGCAGGGAATAATTCAGATTGAGAACCACTGGCAGGATAGAAATTTGGGCTTTATCCTTAACCTCAGAATTCTGATCTGTGATGATCAGAATTGGCCAGGAATGCAAGGCATCCTGAGACACACCTGTACAATGGAAAGAGTTATGGCTACAGTCAGAGGATCCTTGTTCAAATCCGGCCTTTGATATGATCTATGTGACTCTGGGCAAATCCATCATCTCTCCTAGGCCTTGGTTTCCTAGGTCTGTAAAATGGGGGCTGAAGAAGGTCTGAAGTCTCTTCTAGTGCTATGATTCTGTGACCTAAGGCACCTTATTGAAACCACTGTCTTTCTGGTATATTGGATGGCTACCAAAAAATTATCAACTTTCCTTTGCAGTCTGTTTTATGTTTAAGCTCTCTTAGTATGGTTTTCATAAGCCACAATGTCCCAAGTGTGAAACTAAGGAAATAGGACTGTAGATTTAGAGCTAGAAGGAATTTCGGAAGTCATCTCGTCTAAAACTTTCATTTTACAGATAAGGAAACTGAGGCCCAGAGAAGGCAGGTAGGCAGACAACAAGCATTTGTTAAGCACTAGCTAGCTTTATGCCAAGTACTGGACATACAGATACAAGTGGAAAAAAAAAAGACAGTCCCTACTCAAGGATACACAGATAATAAATAGCAGAGCCTCATCTCAAGCCTGGGTCCTCTGGCACCAAGTTCATGCTCAGTATGCATTGTGCCACACTGGTCTGAGAGACAGGGATTTAAGGGATTGGTTGGATTTGGTTGAGGATGGTCAGAGAAGGGCAGGGGCTCCTTTCTCTGAAATCAAATGAGCTTATTCCCCTCTTTGTAGAGAGTATTGGTTGAGTTACTTTCCCAAGGGTCCAATGGATATTCTCATACTGGTCCCAGACTAGAGGATAAACATAAGGGTCACTGTTTAACAATAACCAGCTCTCCAGTAAGGCCAAGAAATCCCTGGGAAACCTCTAACAATAACTCAGCTTGTAAGAAAAAGACCCTCCGTGCTCAGAAACTCTTAGGAAAAGAAGGCCAGGAGAGAGAGATAATCAGGTTATAAGCAATACTAGCTTCCTCTTAAAGGGAAAGGAGTAAGCCATTCAGGAAACTTACCATCACACTATATGAATTTGTGAGCTGAGAACAAAAGATTCCTAATTTCAGAAGTTTATTAAGTTGTCCTGCCTAGGAGAGAATCAAAATAGGTGACTTGTCCCCTCCCACTAATCTCTAAAAATTGTACGTTATATAGGATTCAAACAAAGGAGCAAAGAAACAGCTGATTGGTTAATGCATAATAACTTTTTCAAATAAGGTACAATAGATTAATCAAACTTCACATAGATTAATTAAAATGTACTTCTCAGGAAACTAGAAATTAACCGGAACTGCCAAACAGCAATCTTTGGGTCCCCAGAAATTTTCTGGGGTTGGTACAACCCAGGATCCTAAGCTTAAGTATTAAATTAGTTTGATCGCTAAGCGATACAAATCTGGTTTCTTGTCATGCAAGGCTAGATTCAATGAAATTATTAATAATCTTTCCTACAATTCAGCACTTAATAATTTTACCTAAAAATCAGTATTTAATCATTTTGCCTACAGGATATATCCAAAAACATCCTGAACTTCTGAGGTCAAATCACAGATATTGAGTTGAATGAGTGACTGACTGTAGCATTTTTTAGCATGAGTAAGCACTTCCTAGGCATTCCATTAAGGCCAGCTGTGATTTCAGTTTTAATATCTTCAAAGCCTGATCTAAAGCTTTAGTTTAAGCATCTTTCCCCAGGGTCATTTGAAGACACCTTTACAAGTTGGCCTAGGTTTTTGGTGGGGGTTTGTTTAAGTCCTGTTTTAAAGGGACTATGTAATATACATGTATATATTGTATATCTCCAAGCATTGGATTGGCTGGGGCCTTTAGCTGTGCTCAGATCCCTGAGTTGCCCAGTTCTTTAAATCAAGACAATGGAGAAATCTCTAGCCATCGGTCTTTGTAAAGTACTGGGCCTGCACCATTTTAAGATGACCACTGACTGAGTTGTTGATGGGAGTGGGGGTGAGAAAAAACGTCTTAGAACAGGGTCAGAGATGTCTCGAGTGCCTGCCTGCCTGCCTGCCTGCAGGTTCAGGGTTCAGGAATCTTCATCAGAGTTCGGGATTAAAAGCAAAACAAACTCACTGTTTTCCTAATAGAGGCAAATTTCCACATACTTGAACTCCCAGAACTGGATGGATCTGAGGATGGAAGGTCTCTTGTCATGAAGTGTCCTGGTTCAATGTGGATGGGATCCAGTGTTAGTACTAAAAGAAACCATTGCCCTTGGACTGCCTTCTTTTCCAAATAAAAAGTGTAAATGATTATTGATGGCATTCTGCTACTCTGTGTTCAATCCTCTTAGTCATTTCTAGTCTCCCACGTCCTTCCATTACTAAGTATCATCTTTGGGAAAGATATAAGTCAACCTCTGGCTATCTAACCTCCCAGGGCAGCAGCCTGGAAACATGGTGAGGCAATAAGCCTTTTTTTTTTTTTGGGTGGGGTGGGGGAGACATAATTCCCTAGAAGTAATTTATGGATCCTACACTACTATCAAGAGATAAAATAAATCTGAATAAGTCCATGCTGTTACTTAAAAAAAAAACAACCCTTTGTGTTCTCTTCAGTCTAAGGGGTCCCCTCCCAGAAAAGGGAAGTTACTATTCTGGACTTAACATGAACCAAGTAAAATCCTAGGAGAGAGGGGGCAGCTAGGTGGCGCAGTGGATAGAGCCCTGGAGTCAGGAGGACCTAAGTTCAAATCCAGCCTCAGACACTTAACACTTACTAGCTGTGTGACCCTGGGCAAGTCACTTAACCCCAATTGCCGCACTAAAAAAAAAAAAATCCTAGGAGAGCCTAACTCCAAAGAGAGAAGTCAAGCTTTTCTCTATGACTCTGGCTCATTATCCCCCAGCCCCAGAATCTCAGGGGGCAATCTCTTAAAACAAGGTTAGGGATGGCTCATATCTAGGGTCTCCCCAAAATATGTACAAGGTGTTACATATCTGGAATAGGACAGCTATTTTTTCTTCCATCACAAAAAAAGGCTTAACAGACAAAGGACTGATAACAAATATTAAAAACAGGAAACAATAACCCATCATTTCTATTACACTCTCCCCAAAGGTAGACTAGTGGAACAGCTGAACAAAGATAGCACATTCATCATGGATCTAGACTGTCTGAGCAACTCACAAAATTGATTTGATCTGCCTGGTCAAGCCAGCTAGTCTAGGGACATCTAGATATTTGGATAATTTCTTTTCAGCTATAGCATCATCCAAAAGATGGTCATCTCTTCTGAAAAGGGAATTCTTGCAGTAAATACCTTCCACTGGGCAGCCACCTCCCAACCTCTTAAATTCACAAGGTTAGTTTGGGAACCTAGGGTGTGGGGTCTAGAAATATCCAGTTCTCAGAATAGGTGTTCACTGACGTTTGCTCAGGGAAAGAAACCTAAAATAGAAGAACCAGTTAGTGATTTGAGGTCCAGCTTCAGGATAGCTTGGCAAGCGTATGTTCTTCCTGCCATGGGCATGCAGTCATCATTGTTCCTTGGAGTAGGGGGAAGAGAAAGAAACCTCCCTCACTTCTGGAAGATCAAAGGAGGACTGGTGTTAATTATATCTGAACAAAGAAACTGCATCAAAAGAGGGCAGAACCTATTTTTCTTCAATCCTTTGTAACCTCAAAAATGAACAGCTCTTTCAGGCTCAGTCACCAATCATCTTTGACACAATCCCCCTTCCTATCCCCATCATGGAAGCCAAAGGACCATCCAGGAGCTACTCCCATGTGACCATTAGTAAGGGACTAGAGAACATACCTCACCAGAAGAAACCTGAGTTCATTATGAGGTCCTGAGATATGCTCCAGACCAATCTTTCCCACTACATTTATATTTCTAAAACAGCTCAATTCAGTTTAATAAGCATTGATTAAGCAAGTATTGTGTACCACCCACTCACTGGGCTAGCCATGGGGGATACAAATAATATCCTCCCTACCTTCAAGGAGCTTACAATCTACTGGGGAAACCGTGCCCACTAATAAGCAAATATAAAATAAATACAATGTAATCTTGTGTGGGGCTTCACTAACCAACTGGGGAAATTAGGAAAAGGTTCTTGTAGGAAGCAGCCCTTCAGCTGAGCCCTGAGGAAACTCATCGGAGACAAAGGCATAGAGAAGGGAGATAGACTGCTGGATACTGGGAATAGCAAGTGGGCCAATTTGGCTAGAATGTGCAATCCCTAGAGTATGTGAGAGGGAATAATGTGCAATCAGCCTGGAAAGATAGGCTGGCACAACTAAACAGTGTTTGGGTTAATCTGCTTTTTTGTTCAAGAAAATCTAGTTAAACAAACCCAAAGTAAGAGAAAAGTTTGCACTCTCCTGAGCCAAAATTATCTATTGCCAAATTTCAACCTTGGAACCAGTTGTAAATGAATATGCTGCCTACACATAAAGAAATGGGAATTTATTGAAGAATTAAGTGTCATCTTCAGGTATCACAGGAGAGACACATAAGTACAATTAATAATAATAAACATCAAACTAGCTTGGAGATTACTACCAACAACCATCTAGGCTCAAAGTGGGGTCTATATGACCTTAGATTCTAATTCTTGGCTAATTATACTCTCAGCTTATTACATAGCTCCCCCCAGAGCTGTACCTAGAATTTTTTTTTCCACACAGCACAAAAACAGTTGTAGAGGGGAACAGCAACAGCTAGGCAGAAGCAGTTTGATGGAACACAAAGCCAGTGAGGGTGGAGGTAGGGGTGGAGGTGACAAAATAAATAACAGTCCAGCTGCAAGTAGTGTAATGCTAGAATTGTCCCCAGACTTCTGAGAGTCTGGTCTGTGCCCCTGAGGGGACTGGCCAAGAAAGAGGTCCCCCGGAGAGGAACACCTTAGCATTAGGACTCTATGCATGACACCCTGTACATTTATTTAATGTAGGCTAGTGGAGGGTCACAGGCATGGGAATGGCAATCTCTGGACTGCCGTCAGAAGGAAACATGCCCCTCCCCAAATGCAAGTATCCTGGGAAAAAGGTAAAGTTACCACACCCTGGTTACAGCTCTGATCTCTATCTCAAGGGCAAGAAACTTTCATTTTTATTACTAACAACCATCTCTTTATCCTCTCATTTCCCCACCCACCCACCAACACCCCCACACACCACAGAAAAACTCCGAAATGTTCTCTGTAAAACCTCACAAAACAAAAAATTATTTCACTGTTATTAATCTTGAGTGAAAGACAATGACTTCATTCAGTGCTGTCAGAGTAGAGGGGGCAACCCTTAATTTGGATGATAGGATCCTAGAGGTAGAGCTAGATTTGACCTGGTAGGGCCCCCCAATTATCTGTATGATAATTTTACCAATATTCATAACATATTTTTATATTTTGTCTAGAGAAATAGAAGATTTATGTCTACATTTCAGTACAAAATTAAATGCACTGAAGGGGCAGAAACACATTAGAGAAATGGACCATTGAACTTCCTTCTTAGAATCCTAATGCCTTGAGGATGAACTCATCCTCCTGGAGTCTTTACCTTCATAAATTCCTATTACTTCATTATTTTGTGTGGGGGGGGGGTTTTTGTTGTTTTGTTTTGTTTTTCAGGGCAATGAGGGTTAAGTGACTTGCCCAGGGTCACACGGCTAGTAAGTGTCAAGTGTCTGAGGCCGGATTTGAACTCAGGTACTCCTGAATCCAAGACCAGTACTTTATCCACTGCACCTCCTAGCTGCCCCTTTATTACTTCATTATTAAGAAGCAACATGGTATAATAGATAGAGAGTTCACTTTGAAGTCAGGAAGTTCTGGATTCAAGTCCTGCTTCAGACTCAGTCTGACTGTGTGAGATTGGGCAAGTGACTTGAACTCTCAGTACTCTAGACAACTCTCTAACTATAAATTGCAGAAAAGAGATTGATCATCTTGCACTGATATATCAACTTTGAAATGGATGGAGGATGCATCTATGGCAGGATCTAATGAAAAAGCAGATGTCTTTTTAGATAATCCCCCAAAGTTATGAGACTCACAGTGCAATCTAAACAAATAAACAAAGAGTTGGGAAACTTCAAGAGTATGTTTGAAGATTGCCTCTTTCTTGAATTCACCTATCCTACAATATCCTTATCCCAGGTCCCACTGATAAATTCATACATAATGAAAAGCAGTGTGATCTAATAAACATGTAATTGGGAAAACTTGGGCTCAAATTGGACCTCAGATAATTACTATATGACCCTGGGCAAATCACTTCACCACCTCCCAAACTTAGGCAACTCTGCTTTAGCTGTCCAGTCGTTTCAGTCCCGTCTGACTCTTCATGACTCTATTTGGAGTTTTCTTTCTTTTGGGGGGGAGGGTGTTTTGGGTTTTGTTTTGGTTTTTTGCATTTGGAGTTTTCTTGGCAAAGACACTGGAGTGGTTTGCCATTTCCTTCTCCGGTTCATTTTACAGTTGAGAAAACTGAGGCAAACAGAATTAAGTGACTTGTCCAGGGTCACATACCTAGGAAGTGTCTGAGGCCAGATTTGAACTCGGGAAAACGAGTCTTCCTGACTCCAGACCCCTGTGTTCTATCTATCTGCTGTACCTCCTACCTGCCTTTTATCTAAGGCTTATCTATTAAATTTCAGGCAGTTGTAATCTTGGTAGGCAAAGTTCCCAGTCTAAGAAATTACAGATCCTATCAAGAGTTTTCAGGTCCTTGTATAACCTATACTGATTGCTTGCAACCTTGGGGAGGGAGGGAGGGAATGAGAGAAGGATAGAATTTGGAACTCAAAACTTTAAATAAAGAGTTCATATCTTACATAGGAGCAAAGATCTACAGCTGGAAGGAAGCTCAAAGGACATCTAGTCCCCATTTTTTAGAGAAACTGAAGCTCCAGAAAGTTATGAATTAATTGCCTAAGGTTCACACATCTAATAAGCAAATCATCTAATAAGCTTCAGAGGAAGCTTATTAGATGATTTGAATTCAGTTTCTTTGTCATCAGAGCCTCATACTCCAGTTGATTCATTTAATCAACCAGAGAAACTTCTTTTCCCCTTAAACCTTTGTTCATGTTTCTATATGTCACATCCTCTAATCTCTTAGATTTATACCCTTCTCATTGAACCATGCTGCCTCCAGAGCAAGAAGGGACCTTGGATGGCATTTTTTATTTATTCATTCATTCATTCATTCATTTATTTATTTTTGTGAGGCAATTGGGGTTAAGTGACTTGCCCAGGATCACACAGCTAGCAAGTGTCTGAGGTCACATTTGAACTCAGGTCCTCCTGAATCCAGGGCCAGTGCTCTATCCACTTCACCACCTAGCTGCCCCTTGGATAGCATTTTAGAAATTTTAGAGTAGTTCCAGAGAGGAGGAACCTGAGGCTCAAAGAACCAAAACAATTTACCCAAGGTCACACCAAATCCTGGCAGAGATAAGATTAGCACCTGTGGTCTCTCCCTACTGCCAGTCCAAAACTTTCCCTCCCCCTACCTCTCTGCCACCCCTTTCCAACACACCTGACCCCTACCTCCTCACCCCCAACCCCCACCCCCATACCCTCCCACTAGCCACACTGTAGTCTCTCAACCACTCCAGCCAAGGTTTTCTCTAATATCTAATGCTATCAAAACCATAGACAGTTTCAGTGGTGTGCTAGTGAATACTTAATAATTTACTCTGGGGGGAAAAATGTATGCAGGAGACACTTTTTCACTTAATCTGTATAATTTACATTTTCTTGATCGTTTTCTTAAGTATAGACAATCAACAAAGCAATAAATCAAGCCCTGATTTGTAGTGTTTGCCAGTCTCTGATTTCCAAAGTATAAATGCTCACACCAAAAATTTAATGATGGATCCTCAAGAGCCAGTTCCATCTGGCCCCAGCATACCCTTCCCTGCCTTTTGCTTTCCCTATCAGGAAAAATGCTATTAGGCTTTTCTTGGCTTAAAATCATTTTTCTTCCAAGAATGAAAATTTTTTGCTCTCAAAGACTTTACATTCCATCAGGGAAGATAGTCTCTACAAGTATATGTATTTAATGGGGTGGGAGGGGGGGGGTTATCCTCTGTCACTACAGGCTGCTAGAGGATGCAGTGGATGGAGAACTAAGCTGAAAATCAAGAAGACCTGAGTTTTAATTTGGCCTCACATACTTATTAGCTGTGTGACCCTATGCATGTCATTTAACCTCTGTCTGTTTCAGTTTCTTCAACTATAAAATAAGGATAATAACAGCACCTATCTCTCAGGGTTGTTGTGAGAATCAAATGAGTTAATATTTGTAAAGCGTTTAGCACAGTGCCTGGCACATAGTAGGCATTATATAAATGTTTGTTCTCTCCTCCCCTTCCCTATGTACTACTGGTACATTTTCCTGATTCATTCTCAATTCCAATTCTAAGGTAATCAAGGAGTATATTCTGATATCTGAGCATTAATTACTAAAATTACGATTTCCCATTAATTAAACAATTAGCTCTACACCCTCATCCCAGTTAATAAGCATTTGCCCATTTCTATTTGTATCAAACTCCCTAATCTCCTAGATTTAAGTAAATACCAAGGTTACTGTCTACACCATTTATTATTCAGAATGTGACCAATAACAAAACAAAGACAAATAATTATTTTTAAAACATCAGCTGTGAGAAATATCACAGCACAAATCACCTTTAACCATTGCAGCTACTTTCTTTTCAATTCTGGAAACACAGAACTACCTTTCAGTTATCTCAGGATACCAATTCTCAAGAATCCTATTTATGTTAATTAATAAGATAAGGTAAACTCAGTTCTTTCAAGAAATAATTTCTTAGTCCTTTTTCTCTGTCCTCTCTTCAGTTATCATAGTTAACAGCAGAGATGTGCTGGTAATTGTTGAACAACCAGCTCCCTGGGAGAAAATGTATGCACTGCATTCAAATTTAATCTGCATTTTAAATTTAATCTGCATTATTAACCTTTCCTGTATTTCTTTCTTAAACCAACAAAACAATAACTCAATCTCTGATTTGTAGCATTTGCCAGTTTCCAAGGTGTAAATGCTCACATGGAAAATTTAACAACCAGCTCTCATGAACCAGTTTGAGCTGGCTCCAGCACATTCCTGAGCATTATCTTCAGAATGGCAATTAAACCCTTAGTTTCCTCCTACAATGATAGTTATATCATCATTCCAAGATTCCATTACCTTTTTTTTTTTTTTTTGGTGAGGCAATTGGGGCTAAGTGACTTGCCCAGGGTCACACAGCTAATAAGTGTTAAGTGTCTGAAGCCGGATTTGAACTCAGTTCTTCCTGAATCCAGGCCAGTGCTTTATCCACTTTGCCACATAGCTTCCCTGGTTAATTTGATTTTTTTTTTTGAGTGGGACAATGAAGGTTAAGTGACTTGCCCAGGGTCACATAGTAGTAAGTGTCAAGTGTCTGAGGCCAGATTTGAACTCAGGTACTCCTGAATCCAGGGTTGGTGCTTTATCCACTGTGCCACCTAACTGACCCTGGTTAATTTGATTTTAAAAAGAAGAAAACCAAATTACCAGTGACATGGGGGTTGGGGCTCTTAAAGTTTAAACTGGGCAACTAGCTATTAGGATAGACACACCTAAGAAGTAAGGGAGATAAGCCTATTAGGCATAACTGCTGCCTGATTGGCACCAAGGGACAGAGATAGCTCCAGAAGTCAGGACCACCCCCTCAGTCAAGTTTTCCCCACCACCAAAGGGAACTTTCCATAGTCAGGTGGTCACCCCATCCTTGCCCCCACCACCTGTTCTCTATAAAGGCTTTGGCTTCCCTCCTGGTCAAGGAGAAATGTGTCTCAAAGAAATCATGTTGTCTCTAAGCCATTTTCTCCCCTTGAAGGAAGTCTTTGACTTCCCCCTTGGTTACTTTCTCTAGCACCCAAATAAAATACCATTTTATTCTAATTGGATTATGTGTGAGAGGTTATAATTCTTTAAAGAGGAATACCTAAGAACTCCCCATCACCTATTCCCCCCACACAGACACAACCACCATCAAAAATGAAAAGGGTGAATTCACCACCAATGAATAGGAAATTAAAACAATTATTAGGGACCATTTTGCCTAATTATATGACAATAAATTTAATAACCTAAGTGAAATGGATGAGTATTTACAAAAATATAAATTTCCCAGAAGAACAGAAGAGGAAATAAAATAACCTTACCTTAGAAAAAGAAATTGAATAAGCCATCAATGTGCTCCCTAAGAAAAAACCACCAGGACCAGATGGATTCACAAGTGAATTCTATCAAATATTTAAACAACAATGAATTCCAATACTATATAAACTATTTGGAAAAATAGACAAAGAAGAAGGCCTACCAAATTCCTTTTATGAAATAAATGTGGTGTTGATACCTAAATCAAGAAAAGCAAAAACTGAAAAAACTACACACCAATTTCCCTAGTGAATATTGATACACAAATTTTTAAATAAAATACTAGTAAGGAAGTTACAATAATGTATCACAAAGATCATACACTATGACCAGGTGGGATTTATACCAGAAACAAACTAACAGCAATAGCAACTTATCCATTAGCCCCTCTATCCCCCCCTTCCAACGTCTCTTTGCACATTCCTTCATGCTAGATGTTTCCACAAGCATTTATTAAGTTCCTACTGCATACCAGGGATTGTGCTAAACAATGGGGACACAAAAAAGGTCCTTCCTTTAAGTTCTTATTCCAATGTAATGTAAAGATATACATCTTTATATTTAAATGCTTCTAATCAACATACGTGTATATATACATATATAATCAGGCAAAGAATGTATTATTTTTAAAGTGGTTCTGAAACAAGAGTATGACAGAATGGGACTTAACATCAACTTCTCTAGACAAATCCCATGAACTTAATTAGACCACTGATAGGTCAATACCAGAAGAATCTGTACTTTCCTCAGAATGAGTAACTCCCAGTGTGGGAGTTCCTTTCACCTACAGATTACCACTCAACTATGATTTAAGGGATAAATCCAAGTGAATTGGGTAGCTAGGTGGCACAGTAGATAGAATGCCAGGCCTGGAGTCAGGAAGACCCATCTTCCTAAATTCAAATCGGGCCTCAGACACTTAATAGCCATATGAGCCTGGGCAAGTCACTTAGCCCTGTACACCTTAGTTTCCTCATCTGTCAAACTAGCTGGAGAAGGAAATGGCAAACCATTCCAGTATCTTTGCCAAGAAATCCCCAAATGGGGCCACAAAGACTCACATGTGACTGAATAACAACAATCAAGTCTGGGGCAGGAAAGACCTGTCTGGCCATGTCACCCTGCCCCACCCCCAATCAATTCTAGTGGCCCCCTTTCGCCTTGAGGATCAAATATAAAATCTTCATTTGCCTTTTAAAGCCCTCCTTAACCAGGCTACCCTGGCTGTCCTCCATACCTGGAAGTCTCTCCTCCTTATTTCTCTCTTTTTTTTGGGGGGGGGAGGGCAGGTCAATGAGGGTTAAGTGACTTGCCCAGGGTCACACAGCTAGTAAGTGTCAAGTGTCTCAAGTCAAATTTGAACTCAGGTCCTTCTGAATCCAGGGCTGGTGCTTTATCCACTGCACCACCTAGCTGCCCCCATCTCCTTCTTATCTCTACCTCCTAGCAGTCCCACCTTCTGTAAGTTTGTCCTGCTCCCCATTAATGGTAGTGCCTCCCCTCTGAGATTAGCCCCAAATTTCCTTATCTATATCCTGTTTACACATTGTCTCCCCTATTAGACTATGAGCCCCTTGAGAGCAGGGACTATCTTTTGCCTTTCTTTGTACCCTCAGCATTTAGCACAGTGCCTGGCATATAGTTGGTGCTTAACAAATGCTTATTGACTCACTGACAAATGGGGAGGGGGGCAATAAAGCATCCAAATAAATATAGGAAATAGGATTGAGAACTAGAAAACTTGCTCCAAAATAGTTTCACCAGAATACTATAGGATCATAAGCTGTGAAACTGAAAATGATTTTCTAGAAACTATCCAATCCAACCTTCTCACTTTATAGATGAGGAAACTGAGGCAGACAGGCTAAGTGACTTGCCCAGGGTCACACAGGCAGTAAATCTGAGGTCAGATTTGAACTCTAGACTGCAGGTCTAATATTCTATTCACTGTAGCATGTTAGCTAACAATAATTCCAAATCCAGGGCTTTCTATCTCCAAATTCAGAACCTTTGCCATAAATGCCAGACTGGAGTTCACTGTTTTGAAGAAGGGAAGCACTAAAAATAGTTCCTTACTCACTCACTTTTATCTTTCTGCATTCATCTGTTAAAAACAAAAAACCAAATACTAAGTCATTCTTATCTTTCTTAGAACTTGGAGTACAAGGGAAAGATTTTCCAGAATTTCTTCTCCAAAAATCAAACCGTGGAGAATTTCCTAAGTGACTCATTTTAAAGTAGGGTTTTCAGTATCACATGTTGATTGTCTTGTAAGTAGGTCAGACCAGACATTGGATTTTTTCCCCCTTTTCCTTAAGCTCAATTACATTAATTGTCGCTCTTGCTGTTTTGGAAAACGATATGTTAAAGGATAACAAAAGACAGGTGGTTTGAGTGTTTGTGAAAATCTGAGCAGTGGTAAGCCCTGAAAAACTCTTCTCTGTGATGTTTTTATGAAAGCCCTACCACCACCCAAAAAAGGGGTGAAAAACTCATTATCTTTTCCCCCCCAAGCCATCCCTCTTCTGATATCGTCTATTACTATTACACCACCAACCTTCCTGTCACTCAAGTTTGCAACCTTGATGACACCATCTCCTCCTCATTCTCACCTCATCTTTCTCCTGCATAAGTACCCTCCTCTCCACTCACACAAGTACCCCCTTAGTTCAGGTCCTAATCACCTCTTGCCTCAATTATTGTAATAGCCTCCTCATTCTTCCTCCTGACTCAAGAGTCTCTCCACAACAAAACACACTCCACACAGTTGCCAAAGATTTGTCTAAGCATAGGTATGATCATGGTATACCACTCCCCCCCAATTAAATTCCAGGGGCTCTCTATAGCCTCTACAATTAAATATAAACTCATCCACTTCACATTTCAATCTCTCCACATCCTGTTCCCTTCTTATTTTGCCATTCTTCTTACACATTATTCAGGGGTGTGCAGGAGCTAGCTTGAACTAACTCCAGAGAGAGCTGATTGTTAAATTTTCAATGTGGGGCAGCTAGATGGAGCAGTGGATAGAGCACCGGCCCTGGAGTCAGGAGTACCTGAGTTCAAATTCGGCTTCAGACACTTAACACTTACTAGCTGTGTGACACTGGGCAAGTCACTTAACCCCAGTTGCCTCACTAAAAAAAAAAAATTTTTTTTCAATGTGAGCAGTTACATCTTAGAAATAAGCAAATGCTACAGATAAGGGTTTAACTTGTTTTGTTGCTTGTCTAGACCTAAAGTGACAGAGAAAATGTTAATACAGATAAACAAAGTTGTATTATAAATATATCTCCCCTCTCTCCTCCCCTTTACCACAGGGCTTGTTTTTAAACATTTACCAGCACATCCCTGACATCCCTCTTTGAATAATGAAATCCAGCCATACTGGCTTATTCACTGTTCCACACATGGGTATCACCCACCTTGGTGCTTTTCATTGGCTATGCCTGGAAAGAGTTGCCTCCTCATGTCTGCCCCTTGGAATCCATAGTTTCTTTGATTGAATCTTAAGAGATGACTCAAGAGCTATCGTCTGCATGAAGACTTTCTTGATCCCTGACCCCCTTTCCAAAGCTCCTTTGTATTAATATTGCATAAGTTACAAATATATTTATATACAGGATATTCCAAAAGCCTTAGTTCAATTTTAAGCTAATTGAGTTTAATAAATTTAAGCTATCAAAGTGCTGAAAGGAACACTTTTTATTTGGGCTTTCACTCTGATTAACAAGACAAAACTCAGAACAAAGAGAATTCAAAGGATTTTATCATAAGTACTTTTATAAGTATTTTTATTTTAAGCTAAGGTTAGCAACTCTTATCACTGGAAATCAGCAATGGCTTCAAGGTGGAGAGAGCTTTTTATAGGTAACTTTAAAATAATCCAGATAGGTCGACCTCAGCAGGAGAGGTGGGGTCCTTGAAATCTCAGTTCCTCCTCAAGGCGGCAAGAACCATGACAATTTACAGTTAGGGGTAATTTGACAAAGAGTAGGCGATACAAAAACTGTGCAGACTTGGTGTCTCCTTCCTCACCAGAGCCTCCCCCAATACTGGTTGATAAGCAGGGCTGGGAATAATGGATAACTGAGTCAACATCACTTTCAACAAAAGTTTCAAACTGCATTAAGACTTTTAGGACAGGCGCAGTGGATTAAAGCACCAGCCCTGGATTCAGGCAGATCTGAGTTCAAATCTGACCTCAAACACTTGACACTTGCTAGCTGTGTGACCCTGGGTGAGTCACTTAACCCCTGTTGCCCTGCAAAAATATAAAAATAATACTTTTGGAACACTGTATATTTGTGATATTTCCCCTGTTAAAATATAAGGTCCTTGAGGGTAGAGACTGCTTCACTCTCCTTTTTGTATCCCCAGTGCTTAATACAGTGCCTGGCACATAGTAAGTAATTACTAAGTGTCTGTTGGGTTGATTGACATTCTTCAATGCAAAGAAAAATGCAAAGATTTAGTGCAGGCTTGCTATATTACGATGGGCTGCCAATATCCTGGCTCCTTCTGATAATGGAAGGTAACTTCAGTCACTCCATGCAAAGTTGACAATGGCTGCCCATGGAATTATAGAACAACCGAGAGTTTGAGTCCCTCCCCCCACACCCCCATCGAGGGTAGACATACCCTCTGGCCTATACCGTAGCAGTGAACCCAAGAGTATTTTCCACTGACACAGGATCCAAAAAAAAAAAAAAAAAAGAGGTCCTCCCATTCTTTAGCAGAAGACCATGAATTAGATCTCAACCATCAACACCCAAATAGATGAGTCAGAGGTCTCTAAATTGCAAGGAAATAGCACACAGTGAAGTGGAAGCCAACAGTCAGAGAAAAGCTTTTTAAAAAAGAAAGCCCTGAAGCCAGTTCTTCTGATAGTTCTTTATAACCTGGATTCTTCAGTTTGATCATAACTCAGCATTAAACAAGAAGGTAAATGAAGACTAAAGAGTGTGACCACTAGGGGCACAATGTAATTAAGCAGTAAAAAAAAAGAGTTCAGGAAGTTTTCCCCTTTCTTTTGTTTACAAAGGGTCCTTTTAGTCTTCTTTTTTAAACCTCTGCAAAACTCTAGGGTAATTTATAAGGGTCTTCTCTAAAAATAAGGTTTTCTCACAGTTCTACCATTGGCAGTTTTGGTTAGTAAAGTGTAACATTCTCTCTCAGCTATTTATCCAGGGGGCAGCTGCTACTTCTATATTCTAGGGAACGTTGTGGGTAAGTACTTCCAAAATTAAAGCCCCCATTAGCAAACTTTTTCTCTACAGTCATCTGCTAAGTCCAATTAGCTAAAAGCAACAGCCTTTACTACAATGACATAATAAAAGGAATAGCTACAAAACCTGCCCCCTATAAACATGTGACTTATTCTCTATTAAGTTCATGGTATTGGTGTGAAAACTGGTCACAAGCTTAAAGAACAGTGGAAGGAAGGCAAATATATAGGGAAAATATATGGCCAAGAAAAATCAGACTTCTGGTACTGCAGAGTCTATGTCCTTTCTCTCCCCATACAGTCCTCAGTGTTGCCCAATTTTCAACTGCCAGAGCTAGTTCTCCTTTGAACTCCCAATCTGCTCTTATCTATGCTGTCAGGATTCATATTATTTGAAGATGATCTCTGTCCTTTGAATGACTGTTTCTCTGTGTCCATGTCTGTTTGGAGAATATATTCCCTGCTGGCTGCATCTCACCTGTGCCTTAATTTCTCTTGACTAATTCTTGACCTTCTAGATGAAGTGTCTTCTATCAGGCAAGTAGATAGACTGCTAGGGGCCATGTCTAATGAAAAGAAAGGGGGGTGGGGCAGCTAGGTGGTGCACTGGATAAAGCACCAGCCCTGGATTCAGGAGTTCCTCAGTTCAAATACGGCCTTAGACACTTGACACTTACTAGCTGTGTGACCTTGGGCAAGTCACTTAATCCTCATTGCCCTCCCAAAAAAGAAAGGAAAGAAAATCCTTTTCCCTTTTTCTGGCATGGGCCCACAGGAATCCTCTACAAATATGTCCCTAACTAGAACTCACCTGAACTGAAGTTAGAACTGTTTGACTATTGTTTAAGGGCCCTCTGAGAGGTGTGGTCAGTCTTTTCTTGGTCAATAGTGTATCCCTTTCAATTCAATCAAGGAAAATGTATTCACACTTTACAAGGAGATCATTTGGCATGTTTCTAATTAGTTTAATGCCTCATTGTTGGCACTTTCCTTTCTCTGATTAGATCTTCAGCTGGAGTGTTGGATAGAGACCAACTTCCTTACCCTAGAAATGCTGGGTACCATATACTATAGTTCTCTTCCTTCTAAGCAGGAATATGGATTTGATGAGGAGTTAGAAGAACTTAGATTTCTACAAGTTTTACACCAGTCTTATTTACTTCTCCTTAAAGTAACTCAAAGATCTTAGTACCAATTTGACTTACACAAAGATCCTTAGAATAAAACCCTAGAATAGGATCCTAGAGATAATAAAGCCCAACTACCTCATTTCACAGAGAAGAAAATTGAGTCCCAAAGAAGTGACTTACTCAAAGTCACACAGTGAGTTAACAGCAGACCCGGACTTTTTGAACCCAGATCTCCTGAACCCACTTATCTTTCCAATAAATGAAGGACCATGTTATACTCTCACTAACATATAGCCACTTCTAGGAAAGAATTATAGCTCTTAAATAGTTCCAAACTCTAGACAATATTTCTAGCTGAAGGATGGCCTTAACTACCCAAATGAAAAAGTAGAAAATTTCTAAAGGAAAGCATTTAAAGGAAGCAAAATATCCCCATCTACCCTTGTTGGGACTTTGTAGACATCCACCAGTGACCTAGCAAGTATTTATCAAGTCATGACATCACCTCCCTGAGGTCATAGTCCTCTTTGAAAACTGAAGGACAAACAACAACCAAGCACCTACTCTGTGCTCAGAATTGTACTAGATATCATGGGGACAAAGGGCACCTGTTCTTAAGGATTTATAATCTAGTTAGGAGACAAGACTAAAACGCTGAAACAATTAGAGAACAAGTCTATATATATATATATATAAAGTTTTCAACATTTGTTTTTATAAGATTTCTAGTTCCAAATTTTTCTCCCTCCCTTCCCTCCCCCCTCCCCAAGACAGCAAGCAATTTGATATAGGTCATTCACATTAAACATTTCTGCATTAGTCATGTTGTGAAAGAAGAATCAGAACAAAAGGGAAAAACCTCAAAAATCAAAAAACAAAAAAAGTAGAAACAGTATGGTTCAATCTGCATCTAGATTCCATTTATTTTTTCTGGCTGTGGAGAGCATTTTTCATCATGAGTCCTTTGGAATTATCTTGGACCATTGTATTGCTGAGAAGAGTTAAGTCTATCAAAATTGAACATCACACAATGTTCTCCTGGTTCTGCTCATCTTACTCAACATCAGTTCAGGTAAGTCCTTCCAGGTTTCTCTGAAATAGACCTGCTCATCGTTTCTTACAGCACAATAGTATTCCATTACATTCATATATCACAACTTGTTCAGCCATTCCCCGATTGATGGGCAACCCCTCAGTTTCCAATTCTTTGCCACCACAAAAAGAGCAGCTATAAATATTTTTGTACATGTGGGTCCTTTTCCATTTTTTAGGATCTCTTTGGGATAAACACCTTATAGTGGTATTGCTGGGTCAAAGGGTATGCATAGCTTTATAGCCCTTTGGGCATAGTTCTAAATTGCTCTCCAGAATGGTTGGATCAGTTCACAGCTCCACCAACAATGCATTAGTGTTCCAATTTTTCCACAGCTTCTCCAACATTTATTATTTTCCTTTTGTGTCATATTAGCCAATCTGATAGGTGTCAGGTGGTACCTCAGAGTTGTTTTAATGTGTATTTCTCTAATCAATAGTGATTTAGAGCATTTTTTTCATATATCAATAGATAGCTTTGATTTCTTCATCTGAAAACTGCTTGTTCATATCCTTTGACCATTTCTCAATTGGGGAATGACTTGCATTCTTATAAATTTGATTTAGTTCCCTATACATTTTAGAAATGAAGCCTTTATCAGAAATACTGGCTGTAAAAGTTATTTCCCAGATTTCTGCCTCCCTTCTAATTTTGGCTGCATCACTTCTGTTTGTACAAAATCTTTTTAATTTAATATAATCAAAATCATCTATTTTGAATTTCATAATATTCTGTCTGTTGTGTGGTCATAAATCGTTCTCCTCTCCATAGACCTGAGAGAGAAACTATTTCTTCCTCTCCTAATTTACCTATGGTCTCACCTTTTATATCTAAATCATGTATCCATTTTGACCTTATTTTAGTATATGGTGTAAGATGTTGGTCTATGCCTAATTTCTGCCATTCTATCTTCCAGTTTTCCCAGCAATTTTTGTAAACTACTGAGTTCCTATCCCAGAATCTGGAATCTTTGGGTTTATCAAACAGTAGATTATTATAGTCATTTACTACTGTGTCTCCTATGCTTAACCTATTCCATTGATCCACCACTCTATTTCTTAACCAGTACCAAATAGTTTTGATGACAAGTCGGTATCTTGATGCCAAATTGTGTTATGGACAATAAGCACACCTCCTTTAAAATCTTTCATAACTTCCATGAAAAGATAAAATCAAATGATATGTTACAAGGGCAATTAGTTCAGGTAATTAGACTAATTCCATTTACAGCAGAGCTTTGCAATGTTGTCATGATCTTTGATTAAAATGTATTAAAGCATGAGCAGAACTAGGAAAACACTTTACATGAGGAAAACAACATTATAAAGAAAAACAACTTTGAAAGACTTAAGAACTCTGATCATTGTAATGAATTACCATGATTCCAGAAGACTGATAATGAACTACAGGCTAAACACTTCCTGAAAGAGGTGAGAGACACAAAATGCAGAAACAGATATACATTTTTGTATATGACCGCTCTGGATTTGTTTTGATTGACTGTGTATTTGTTGTAAAATGTTTGTTCATCCTTCCTTTCTTTCTCTTCCTTTTTTCCTCTCTTCCTTCTTCTTCCTCACCCTTTCTTTTTCTTTTTTCCCTTCTTTCTCCCTCTCTTTTTTCCTTTTTTCTTCCTCACCCTTTCTTTCTTTTTCTTTCTTCCCTTCTCCCTATCTTTCTCTTCCTTCCTTCCTTTTTTCTTTCTTTCTTCTTTCTTTCCCTCTTCCTCCCTCCCTCTTTCTTTTTCATCCTTCCTCCCCCTCAATTTTTAATGGAGAAGTGACAGATACAGGGGGCAGAGTTAGCAATAATGATTCACACAAAAAGAGAACATTTAAGACATATTTTTTGTTTAAATTTTTATTTTTACTCAGGGGGAAATCAGACATACATTTAACCCAATTTAGTTGCAAGTTCCTTAGCTTTTGCCTTTTCCAGCTTGGCAATACAGGTCACTTACTTTGGACCCAGAATGTTGCCACCCCAGTGACGATGGATCTCATCATATCTGTCTTTATAATTGGTTTTGATGACTTCTACCAGCTTAAACAGGGCTCCCTTATCTTCAGGGTTAACCTGTGTGAAGACAATGCTTGTGAAAGTCTTTCTGTGAACTAAGCGGCCCAGTCTGGCTTTACCTTTAATAATACAGTAAGGAACTCCCATTTTTCGGCACAAGGCAGGAAGGAAGACCACTAGCTCAATGGGGTCCGCATCATGTGCAATCACTACCAACTGTGCCTTCTTGTTCTCCACCCGGGTAGTAACAGTGTTAACGCCCGCCCTGAGGACAGGTGGTCTCTTAGTGGGGACATCTCCTTTGCCTGCAGCTCTTTGTTCAGCTCGAGCCAGCAGCCTTTGCTTCTTCTTTTGCTTTGTCTCAGGTCTGTACTTGTGAGCCAATTTAAGCAGTTGAGTAGCTGTCTGACGATCCAAAGCCTAGGTAAACTGGTTAATTGCCGGTGGTACTTTCAAACGCTTATAAACGATAGATCTTTGATGCTGCAGTCTGATGTATCGAGGCCATTTGACAAATTGAGTAAGGTCCCTTTTGGGCTGGATGTCCTGACCAATGCCAAAGTTCTTGGGCCGCTTCTCAAACAGAGGATTAACCACTTTCTTGGCCTCTTGCTTCTTTACAACAGCAGGGGCCGGAGCCACCTTCTTCCCTTTTGGCATCTTGGCCGGCAGAACGAGAAAAGAAGACATTTTTAAAAAATGTGCAGAGGAGGGGGCAGCTAGGTGGCGCAGTGGATAAAGCACCACTCCTGGATTCAGGAAGACCTGAGTTCAAATTTGGCCTCAGACACTTGACACTTACTAACTGTGTGACCCTGGGCAAGTCACTTAACCCCTATTGCCCCACAAAAAAATAAAATAAAATAAATGTGCAGAGGAAAACAGAAGGAAATTCAGAAGTACAGACAAGCAGTGCAGCATTGAAAGTAACATAGAATTTATTACATACTTTTAAAAAAAATCAAACAGCATGAAATGGAGATTCACAGTTTTAGATACAATCCTTTTATGTGTTCTGCTTTGCATAGGGAAATGCTCTTTTTGGTATTTAAGTTCAGAATTTTAAAAAAGAAAACAAAATGCATTAAAGCAATGTAATATAGTGGAAAGAGCACTTGATTTCGATTCAGAGGACCTGGGTCTGAATGCCCATTCTACTACTTAATATTTGTGTGACAACTCACTTGCCCTTTCTGGGCCTTGTTTTAACCATCTGTAAAAAGACAGAGGCGGCCCAGATAATGTCTAAGTCCTTTCCAACTCTAAGTCTTGGGATCCTCAGGTATTATATCCAAATCTTTGTTTGAAGGTACTTCATGTAAAGTCTGAGCACTTTTTAGGAGGGTTATAGATTTAGAGTTAGAAGGAAACTTAGAAGTGCTTTGGAGGGGCAGCTAGGTGGCATAGTAAATAAAGCACCGGCTGTGGATTCAGGAGGACCTGAGTTCAAATATGGCCTCACACACTTGACACTTACTATCTGTGTGACCCTGGGCAAGTCACTTAACCCTCATTGCCTCTCTCTCTCTCTCACACACACACACACACACACAAGTTATTTTGGGGGTGGGGAAGCAATTGGCATTATGTTACTTGCCCAGGGTCACATAGCCAGTAAGTGTCTGAGATTGGATTTGAACCCAGGTCCTCCTGACTCCAGGGCTGGTGCTTTATACACTACATCACCTTGCTGCCCCTATTTTGAGGGAGGGGGCAGTGGTAAGTGTCATTTAATTATCAAAAGTGTAACAACTTTATCTAATTCACATTTCTACCAAATAACCACAAGCTGTTTGCTGGTTAGTAACTGGGCCTCTGGTGAGCAAAAAAAACACTTTATTTTCCAGATGCAGAAACTTATGACTCAGAGAAGCAGGATTTGAAACTGTCCTCTGGTTCCTTATGCAGTGCACTCTCCACTGGCCCACCTCGGAGTTTGTAGTAGAGGTCTCCAAACTCTTGATTGTGTACCCCATCAGTAAAAAAAAAAAAAAAGTTGAAGATGCAATTCAATATATATACATGTACACACTGAATCTTCACACATGTACTACTCTATCATTAATTATGCAAAATTATGCAAAACTAGATTTTTAAAGAATAAATTAAATATGAAATATTTGATTCTGTACTGGAGTTTATTGAATAGAGGAGTGACATTGTCATGCCTAAACATTAGGAAAATCACTTGGCAGCTATGTAAAAAGATGGATTGGTAAGGAGAAAGGCTTGAGACAGGGAGAGCAACTAGGAAGTTATTGCAGCAGTCCAGGTGAGACGTGATGAGGGCCTGCAGTGAGGTGGTGGCCATGTGAGTAGAGAAGGGAAGGGATACGAGAGATGCTATGGTGATAGAAAAGACTAATTGGATATATGGGGTAAGGGAGCATGAGGAGGAAAAGGTGAGCCAGAAACTGTGAGTCTGGGTGAATGGAAGGATGGTGGGGGACTGGACAAAAACAAGGAGGATTGCAAAAGGGATGGGTTTAGGAAGGAAAAGACTGTGAGGAGATTGGCATCTGTCCAGGCCTTTTCATCCTGTGTGACTCACTCTGTCTCACCCAAAATTAAAAGGAAGGAAGCAAGGTTCTTCTTTACAGATCACTTCCCTAGAAAACAGAGCCCACCCTCTGAGGGCCTATAAAAGGCCATATTGGGGCCAAGCACTGGGTAAGTTGAGAAGGGCAGAATTTTCACAAGGGCACCTGTACAGCTAATGTTGTGGACTTGGGGGTATAGGTTAGGTTATAACTGCTCTGACAGGCAAACACATGGCCCAGAAAGGGGAAGTTTTTTGTAGTTCTGACAGTGATGGGGAAGAGGCAGAGTTGGAGGGGGATGTGGAAAGAATGTGGGCAGCTAGGTGATGCAGTGGATAGAGTTAAAAAGATCTGAGTTCAAATCTAGCCTCAGACGCTTCCTAGCTGTGTGACCCTAAGCAAGTCACTTCACCCTCTTGGCTTCACTTTCCTCATCTATAAAATGAGTTGAAGAAGGAAATGGCAAACCACTCCAGTATCTTTGTCGAGAAAACTCCAAATGAAGGGGGCAGCTAGGTGGCATGATGGATAAAGCACCAGCCCTGGATTCAAGAGGACCTGAGTTCAAATTTGGCCTTAGACACTTGACACTTACTAGCTGTGTGACCCTGGGCAAGTCACTTAACCCTATTGCCCAGCCAAAAAAAAAGAAAAAAGAAAACCCCAAATGGCGTCACAAAGAATCAGACATGATCAAAACAAATGAACAACATCAGCTGGAAAGAAAGGGTAGTTGTGGTTGTGTTGGAGATAAACGCCATGTTTGGTTATTGAGCAGAAGGTACAATATGACTTATCTTCCAGTCTCTGCACCCTTTGGCCCCACTTTGGAGACCACTGGTTTCAAGGAGTAGAGTGCGGTAGAAATTAGGGATGGAAGAAGGCAGAGCTTGGAGAATGGGGGAGATTAAGGGGGAGAGAGAAGAGCATTCCAGAGGAGACAACAGCATCAGTGTTTACAATCTTTTTCTGGGGGAAATAAAGACTTTGATAAGAGTTCACGTCTAGGGGCAGCTAGGTGGCACAGTGGATAAAGCACCGACCCTAGAGTCAGGAGGACCTGAGTTTAAATCTGGCCTCAGACACTTGACACTTACTAGCTATGTGACCCTGAGCAAGTCACTTAAACCCAATTGGCTCACCAAAAAAAAAAAGAGTTCATGTCTAATTTGAAGGAAAGAAGCATTGGCAATCTAAACACTGAACAGAGTCCCCAAGTCTGGCAAACACCAGCACCTTGTCTCCGAGCTGCTTAGGGCTGAGCTGACTGTCTTCTGTCCTTGTACTGAGCCAGGTGAGTCTGGCATGCCTAGTGTGAGCTCACTAGATTACAAGGCTTTGCTGATGCAGCTGCAGGAAAGTGCCTAAATTCCCATTCATCGAGGAGCCTCCCACCGTTTGAAAGGATAATTATCTCCGTGCTGCTCTGACAGGTTCCCATCTGTTTAAGGCTGAACACTGTTTTTAAAAGCCCCAGAAAAGGAGACTCTCTGGTGATGCTTTGATGGGTTCACTCAGTTACAGAGGGGAGTAGGTGGAGACAAAAAACAGATAAAGAGGTGAGGGAGGGGGAGAAGAGGAGAGGAGAGGAAAGGAAAGAGACAAAGGCAGAGGGAGATTTGGGAGAGTGGGAGACAGAAGGGAGAAAAAGAGGTAGAGAGATAGTGAGGGAGGAGAGAAGGGGAGAGAAAGAAACAGAGGAGAAAAATAGGCAAAGAGAGAAAAAGAAAAAGAGAAAGGGGGAGAGAGAAAAGGAGGGAGGGAGAGGGAAAGAGAAAAGGAGAAAGGGGAAAGAGAGGGAGAAAGGAAGAGGAAAAGGGAGAGAAATGGAGAGAAGAGAGAGAAAGAGAGAGAAGGGGAAGAAAAGGGGAGATATGGGGAGGGGGAACAGAAAAAAAGGAAAAAGAAAAGGAGGGAGAAAGGGGAAGAAAAATTTGAGATGTTAATCAATTCCTTGTGATCTCACTCTTCTCCATTACAACACATACTTCTCTGTGACATTAGTGCGGGTTACTTGCCAGCTGGAGACTGAAAATGTTCCCAGGTATAGGACCCCTTATTCTGGAACATGCTATGCAATGCCATTTATCTATGAAAGGAAGAGTTGGAATTACCACAGAGAGGATGGTGAGAGAAGAGAAATGAAGAAACACACACACCCGGGGGCAGCTAGGTGGTGCAGTGGATAAAGCACCGGTTCTGGATTCAGGAGTACCTGAGTTCAAATCCAGCCTCAGACACTTGACACTTACTAGCTGTGTGACCCTGGGCAAGTCACTTAACCCCCCATTGCCCCACCAAAAGAAAGAAAAGAAACACACACACCCTTTAGAGTCACGTCAGTTGCCCAGCTCTGTGTCTTTCCCTTTCTGTCTTAGCCCACAATGCAATAACAACAGAGCCTGGAACACAGAAACAGCCCACTGATGGAGACAAAAAGTGGACCCTTTTAATTCTCTGCTTCCACTCTTCCCTCCACCTCCACCCATTTTGTTGTGTTTTTTAAACCAAACTGAAGTGTCCTACAAAAATCCAAATGAATGCATATTGAAAGAAACGATGAATGAATGAATGAAGTATTTGATAAACTGTAGTTTGGAGCTCTAGTTCAGTTTCCACTACTTACTTGCTTGCCAACACACTACTGATCACTAATTCTTGTGCCAGCTGTCCATCACGGGAGTCTCTTTTGCATTTATTCTAACTTTGAATTACAGGATGGATAGAGGATCATATAAAATTCTAGATTTAGAGCTGTAAGGGAACTTAGAAGTCAGTATTTGCGGGGCAGCTAGGTGGCGTAGTGGATAGAGCAGCGGCCCTGGAGTCAGGAGTACCTGAGTTCAAATCTGGCCTTAGACACTTAACATTTAACTGGCTGTGTGACCCTGGGCAAGTCACTTAACCCCAATTGCCTCACTAAAAAAAAGAAGTCAGTATTTGTATCATCTACTGAGAGACTGTGGGCTCATCTAGCACAGGAACCTTATGAAAAGAGCACTGGATTTGAAATCAGAAGACTTGGGTTTCTTCACTGTTTATTAGCTCTGTGACCCTGGGCAAAGCATGGAGTTTGTTTCCAATATGACCATTGTTATTCAGTTGTTTTCAGTTGTATCCGACTCTTCATGACCCCATTTGTGGTTTTCTTGGCAAAAATACTGGAGTGGTTGACTATTTTCTTCTCCAGCTTATTTTGCATATGGGGAAACTGAGGCAAATAGGATTTAAGTGACTTGCCCAAGGCCTGTCCAATTTGCCCTGCCTTCCTGACTCCAGACTTGGTTCTCTATCCACTATGCCACCCAGCTGCCCTAATATAACCATAATTACCCTTATTCTCCTATACTTCCCAGTACCACCCCCTTCTTCCACTATGCAAGCTCCAAACCTCCCCCTTTCTGATCCTGGGAGCCTTACCACATCTGTGCAATGATAACTTAACTGATAGGGGTCACTCACAGTAGCAACTGTCCTTGGGAGAATCACGCTTCCCCCATCATACCCACTCCCTGCCCCCCAGATCATTCCCTGGCTTCCCTTTGCTCCCGGAAACGACCAGCAATCCCTTTTCATTTGGGGTAGGACAGAGTGAATCACACAAAATGATCAGGCATGACCAAATGCAGAATTTACCATATTCTCTTTCCTCCAAATCCATCCCTTTTTTTGGGGGGGGGGAGGCAGGGCAATGAGGGTTAAGTGACTTACCCAAGGTCACATAGCTAGTCAAGTGTCTGAGGTCAAATTTGAACTCAGGTCCTCCTGAATCCAGGGCCAGTGCTTTATCCACTGTGCCACCTCGCTTCCCGACCCATCCCTCTTCTTTTAATATCCCTGCTCCTTTCCAAAACACCACCATGCTTCCACTCACCTTATTTCCCAACTTAAGTGGTATCTTCAACTTGTCACCCACATATCCAATTAGCCACCAGATCCTAACCTTTCTATTACCACAACACCTCCTGCATCCATCACCTTCTCTCTACTCACACAGCCCCCACTCTTGTTCAGGTGCTCCTCATCCATTCTCTGCTGGACCACCGCAATAGCTTCCTAATTATTACCTCTGCCTCAGGTCGCTTGTCTCTCCAATCCCTTACCCACACAGCCACCAAAGTGGTTTCCCTAACTCTGGAGTCCAATCATTACTCTAGTAAACTCTAGGCTCTCTATTGAATCTAGGATCAAATATTATTTCACATTTAGCTTATTCTTTGTAAAATTTCTCCTTTTTATATATTTTGTAATCTAGATAGTGATTAGTACAGCAATACGTGCATATAATTTTTTAAGTCAATATGTGTATAGTTAGTGTAGGTGCTCAAGAATTTTTTAGTAATTAGATGGATAATTACTCAACAGTAGATAGAATGCCAAGCCTAGAGTCAGGAAGACTCATCTTCCTGAGTTCAAATCCAACCTCAGACTCTTCCCAGCTGTGTGACCCTGGGCAAGTCACTTACCCTGTTTGCCTCAGTTTCCTCATCTGTAAAATGAGCTGGGGAAGGAAATGACAAACCACTCCAGGATCTTTGCCAAGAAAATCCAAATGGGGTCACAAAGAGTGAGACACAACTGAACAACAAAAGCATCTATCTGGGAAGGCTCCACAGAGGAGCTGGCCCTAAATGTGCACTGCGTCTTGATAGAAAGGAAAACTTTTTACAGACAGAAATAAGAAGAAATTTATTCCAGGTGGGGAAGACAACATGAGCCAGGGCACAGAGGCAGAAGAGAGTGGGACAAAATCAGAATATAAAGTAGTTCGATGTGGCTATAAAACAGGACATGTGAAGGGACATAGAAACAACTGGACTTGGTATTAGAAAGACTTGGGTCCAAATCCCAGCTCAGCCTAGAGGTGTGACCCCTGAGCAAGTCACTCAATGTCTCCCAGCCTCAGTTTCCTTCTCTGTAAAATGAGGGGGGTGGATTGGATGACCTCTAAGGTCCTTTATATCTAACTCTCAGTCTAGGGGCTTAGGAGTAGAGTAAGGTGAGAGGGGAGAGTCAGGTTGGAGCTGGATTACAGAGACCTTTGAATGCTTCAGCTGAGGGGCTGGTATTCAGCCCAGGGGGCAACAGGGAACTGTGGAAGGCTGATTCCTGAGAATTAGATCAGCCTGCTTTGAGGAATGATCCATCCTGTTAGGCTGCAACAGCTAGCACCTCAAGTAGAAATCCCAGGGAAAAGCACTTTGTCCTAATCATATGGATATTCTCATCAGGGCCAGAACACCACACCCAGTGTTTTCCCTCGCTGCCATGGAAGCCTACGGCTTAGTCTCTGCAGTTCAGGTTTCCAATCTACTGACAAGCCCATTCTGTACTAAGGACTTGAGGAGGAGGGACTGTTTTTCAGGATGTATCACTCATTAAAATCAATGTAGGCTCCAAAGGCCTTGCCCAACTGGAAAGACTTTAAATCTTGGCTCAGTGTGTTTATTGTCTTAGGACAAGCTGAGCTAATTTGGAGAGACCTATCACCAGACTGGCCACAGTATGGTAAATTTTCAGCTGCAGTAACTCCCCCAAAAGAGACATTGGAGGCCTATGACCTGTGTCAGTGGAAGAAGCCTCTACACCAAAGAAATAACAAAGCTTTGAAGTGTTGACCTTTGGAGGAGGGCAGGTAGGTGGCATAGTGGATAGAGTACCCACAGTACAGTCAGGAGGACCTGAGCTCAAGTCTGATCTCAGATATTTACCAACTATGTGACCCTGGGCAAGTCACCGAACTCCGATAGGAAGGAAGGAAGGAAGAGAAAGGAAGAAAGGAAAGAAAATAAGAAAGAAGGAAGGAAGGGAAGAAAGAAAGAAAGGAAGAAAGGAAGGAAGGAAGAAAGGAAGGAAGGAAGGAAGGAAGGAAGGAAGGAAGGAAGGAAGGAAGGAAGGAAGGAAGGAAGGAAGGAAGGAAGGAAGGAAGGAAGGAAGGAAGGAAGGAAGGAAGGAAGGAAGGAAGGAAGAGAAAGGAAGAAAGGAAAGAAAATAAGAAAGAAAGAAAGAAAGAAAGAAAGAAAGAAAGAAAGAAGAAAGAAAGAAAGAAAGAAAGAAAGAAAGAAAGGAAGGAAGGAAGGAAGGAAGGAAGGAAGGAAGGAAGGAAGGAAGGAAGGAAGGAAGGAAGGAAGGAAGGAAAGAAGGAAGGAAGAAAGGAAGAAAGGAAGGAAAGAAGGAAGAAAGAAAGAAAGAAAGAAAGAAAGAAAGAAAGAAAGAAAGAAAGAAAGAAAGAAAGAAAGAAAATCTCAACTACTTCCCCTTCTCTCCCCTAACACCACCATAGTGGAGGCCCTTATTTCCTCTCTCCTGGACTATTACCATACATTTCTGGTTGATCTTCCTGCCTCAAGTCTCTCCCTGCTCCAATCCATCCCCTAGATAGTTGCTAAAGTGATTTTGCTATACAGAAGATCTGACCTAGCTTCTCTGGCTTCCTTCAAGACCCAGCTCAAATCTCACCTTCTACAAGAAGCCTTTCCTGAGGGGGCAGCTAGGTGGTATAGTGGATAAAGCACTGGCCCTGGATTCAGGAGGATCTGAATTCAAATCCAACCTCAGACACTTGACACTTACTAGCTATGCAACCCTGGGCAAGTTACAATGCTCATTGCCCCGAAAAAAAAAAAACAAAAAACCAGAAAACAAAAATCCTTTGCTCACATGCACATGCACATGCTACTGGTGCCTTCTCTCTGAAATTACTTTCCAATAACACTGTATCTATCTTGTATGTATGTAGTTATTTGCATATTGCCATCCCATTTAACAACTTATGGGCAGAGATTATATTTTTGCCTCTATTTGTCTCCCCAGTCCTTACTACTAGCACATAAGTAAGCAAATAATAAATGCTTTGTTTACTGGCTGACTGACACTTACTAAAGTGTACCATGGCCCCAAAGCTTCAGGTTCATTTTTATAGAGTGACCCCACTTAAACATATCTCTTTACCTCCACCCAGAGTTTCCTCCAGGAATCTCAGGATGAGGACCAGATCTCTACAGATGTGGGAAAAATGGTCCCTCATTTCTCTGCAAACTTTCTAAACAGCAACAGAAAGCAGATACAGACCAGCCTTTATTTTACTGCAGAGATGCAAAGTACCCTAAAGGACCCACCATAGCCCATAAACAGTTGATATAACTCTCCTTTCACCCCAGGAGCCTGAGTAGGCCCCCTGCCTTATAACATTAGCATAAGTTTTTGAATTCTGTGGAAGAAAGCTGTACTTGGAGTTGCTGGAGTCACAACACCCCCCTTATCCAAGGGAGTCCCCCCATTGTCATGCTGAGGACATCCACAGAAGAGCCAAAGTATCAGCCAAACCAGTGAAATCCTGCTCTGAGGCCTCATTGTAGTGGGAAGGCCACCTTGGGCTCTCAAAGATGATGTCCATTGATGCACAAGCTCTGGGAGATCCTACCTAGTTGGAAAAGCTTTGAATAGAGGCCCCAAGTAAGTCTCTGTTCTCCAAGGGCCAGCCAGCCTAAGTGAAAAGAGACTTTACCCCAGAAGGTCAGTGACTGAATGATGGATGACCCATGAAGCCCATTCACCAAGGAATGGAGAGCTAGCAATGTGGGTGAAGGATAAACCAACACCAAAGGAATCCTAGGTCTTTGAAATATCAATCAACCCAAAAGCATTGGCTGAAGGCCTGTGTTGTGCGAGGCACTATGGTAGACGCTTTTAGAAAAGACAAAGAAGTATAAGACCTAGTATTTGCCCTCTGGGAGCTTAGAGTCTGGCTGGGGAAATTTGACCTCTCCACATTAAAAAAAAAAATACTCCAAGGACATCTGTAAGAAATGCCAACTGATCAGTACGGACAATATAAGCTATTGTTCAGTGTAGGAAGAGATAGGCTGCAGCTGGAGTGGTCAGGGAAACTTTCACAGAAGAGACAAATTTCAACCAATTCCGGAAAAAATGGGCAGAATTTTAATAGGCAGAGAGGAGAGGGAGCGTTACAGATCTGGGGAACAGCCTATCTGCTGTGTATTTTGTTTCTTTGGTGTGCCCTAATATCAGCTATTACATTCAAAGAACTTTGTGGTGTTTAATGAAATTCAAGGTCAATAAGATGCTCCAAATGTGTTTATCTTATTTCAAAAGCAGCAGTGCTCAGCAATCGTAATATCTAGCATTTGCAAAGTGCTTCAAGGTTTACAATACACTTTACAAATATTGTCTCATTTGATCTTCACGACAACCCAGCAAGGGGAGGCACTATTATTACCCCCTTTTTACAGAATAGGAAGCTGAGGCAGTCGGAAGAGAAATGTCATACAGTTAATAAGTATCTAAGCCCAGATCTCTGAAAATGGTTCCAGTTTTAAAAGAGGCACATCCATTTAAACGACGGAATTCTCTTGGTTTGTAAGAGACCTCTAGTGGTTTCTCTAATTCTTTGTTTCTGCTTTTTGGGTTGGTTTATTTTTTGCTGTACAGATTCCATTGTCCTTTGATGGGGAATAAATTTAAATTCTAGGGTCCCAAATGAAGACATCAGCAAAAACTTCCTAATCCTTCGTCACTTTCTTTTTTTTTTAGTAAGGCAATTGGGGTTAAGTGACTTGCCCAGGGTCACACAGCTAGTAAGTGTTAAGTGTCTGAGGCCAGATCCGAACTCAAGTACTCCTGAATCCAGGGCCAGTGCTCTATCCACTGTGCCATCTAGCTGCCCCCTTTTGTCACTTTCAAGATAAGCCTACCCCCCCTTGAAAAGTTCCCTGCTTCACAGAGGGGCCATTTGAGTGGTATCCCTACCTGTATTCATTAATTAATGCCAAAGGATACTCTATGTAGTCTTGTTCTTGAGTAACACCACTGAAGGAGGTTGCACAACTTCCTCTGGCAATGTGTTCTCTTTCCCAGACTTGACAGTTTGGGATTTGTTTCCCTGAACTATTTAACTTAACTTTGTTCAGAATGGAGCTGAGACTGATTACTAGTCACATTCAAATTAGAAACCATTTATTATACTCCAGGTCATAATTAGCTATTCTGGTACCTGGGATAAGCACTGAAAAATGTGCCAGGGGAAGAGGCATGCAAAGCACAATCAGATCAACTTTTAAAAAGAAATTCAGAAAAGAAATTCTGCTTTTCCCTCTTACCTGCCCCAGTGTCCATGCCCCTGTCCTGCCCCATGTCTAGCCCTGATTTCACATCACTTGGGACTTTCACTAGCTGCTGCTGTTGTGGCATGGCAGGTCAAAGAGACTGATGGAGCCTGGAGATGAGACTGCAAGTTCCATCAGGATCCGCCAACTGAAACCCTGGTAAAGTCCTCTTGAGGCGTGCTCTGAGCCCACTGCCTCTGGAGATAAGCTTCACATTCCTTACATGGGCAGTCTCGAAGATGGAGAAGTAAGATGCCTCCCTCAGTTATCAGAGACCCCTTGGTCAGAGAGATGGACAAAAGCAGGTCATCTCAGGCCTGGAGCAGAGCCTGCTGGATATGTGTAGGGGAGAGAAATGAAGAACAATCAGTCCTCTTCAGCCTACAGAAATGTTGAATTCTCTCTCCTACCACTAGCCCACCTTCTATCCCAGGGGATGCAGTGCTACAGTTTGAGGTAGAATCGATTGTGTTGGTACAAGTCAGTTACTGGCAAAAGCTGGTGAAAATTGTCTTGTGGGCATGGGCATGGTACCAGCCCTGCTGGGTCTCCTAGGTTACTTACGGTATGGCACAGCCAGACCTCCTCCTTTCTAATAAAAAGCTCAGAGAAAAGAAGGAAAAAGAAAAGAAGGAAGGAAGGAAGAGAAAGAGGGGGAGGGAGGGAGAAAGGGACGGAGGGAAGGAGGAAACTTTCTTCCCTTAAAAAAAAATCAAATTCGGGGGCAGCTAGGTGGAGCAGGGGATAGAGCACTGGCCCTGGATTTAGGAGTACCTGAGTTCAAATCTGGCCTCAGACACTTGACACATACTAGCTGTGTGACCCTGGGCAAGTCACTTAACCCCCATTGCCCCGCAAAACAAAAACAAAAAAATCAAATTCAAATGAACAGGGGATTGGTGGAGAGGAGGACTGGGGAGATCTTAGACTCTAGGACACAGGATCCCATGGACAGAGACCAGGAATACTGACATGGGGAAAATGGGGTAGGGGTTTGAGGTCCTTAGGAATTCCTCTTAAAGGAATTACAACCTCTTGCACACAAAAGTAATTAGAATAAGATGGTAGTTTATTTAGGGGCAAGGGAAGGGAAGGGAATCCAAGAGAGAAATCCTCAGACTTCTCATGGGGAGAAAGGCATGGCACAGAGCGTGGCTCTGAGATACCAATCTCCTGGAGCAGGAGACAGGCAGATACTTTTATAGAGGACTGATAGGGGTGAACATCTGACTGTGGAAAGTTCCCTTAGTGAGGGAGGACCACCCCCCCCTGGTGGTGGCTGGGGGAGTTGGGTGAGGGGTGGCTGCAGATCTTTCCAGCCATCTCTCTCCTCTGGACACAAAGGCAGCAGCCACACCTAATCTTATCTCCCCAGGGGTGGGGAAGACTGGAATGAAGGGTGATGGTCCTGGAGCTAGCTCAGCCCTGATCAGGTTCCACTTATCTCTTTAGGTGTGTCTGTCCTTTGGTTTAGTTTCTCTTTTTTCTTTTTTTTTTTGTGAGGCAATTGGGGTTAAGTGACTTGCTCAGGGTCACATAGCTAGTAAGTGTCAAGTGTCTGAGGCCGGATTTGAACTCAGGCCCTCCTGAATCCAGGGCTGGTGCCTTATCCACTGCGCCACCTAGCTGCCCTGGTTTAGTTTCCCTTTTTTCTTTTTTTTTTTTGTGAGGCAATTGGGGTTAAGTGACTTGCTCAGGGTCACATAGCTAGTAAGTGTCAAGTGTCTGAGGCCAGATTTAAATTCAGGTCCTCCTGAATCTAGGGCTGGTGCCTTATCCACTGCGCCACCTAGCTGCCCTGGTTTAGTTTCCCTTTTTTCTTTTTTTTTTTGTGAGGCAATTGGGGTTAAGTGACTTGCCCAGGGTCTCACAGCTAGTAAGTGTCAAGTGTCCGAGGCCGGATTTGAACTCAGGTCCTCCTGAATCCAGGGCTGGTGCCTTATCCACTGCACCACCTAGCCGCCCTGATTTAGTTTCTCAAGGAGAAGGTTCTTTGATGTACCCCAGAGAACTTCTGGGGTGCTCTGGGCCCATAACAATACCATGAAACCACTGGTGGGGTAACCACTGCTGGATCAGGCTAAGCCAAAGAGTAATTCACCTGTGATGCTATGACCTAGGATGCAAGTGTGCATGGGTTTGGGAGGGTTAGGCTAGACCAGAGAGTAACCTAGTTGGGATGCTATCACAGAGGGTGCCATGTGTATGTAAGAAGGAAACAAGGAGACAGTTTCCTATTTTAAGCAATTACCCTTCCTAAGGTGCTAAGATCGATTATTTCTACGTCTAAATTTCAATGCCTCCAGACTAGGAAGCAGGAAAAGTAGGGTATTAACTTTTTCAGAACATATCAACAGTGTGTTCGAAAGGGGCTCCCGTGACTCCAAGGCCCATTCACTTAGAGTTAAGTAATCTCTCCCAAAGCTGGATCTTCTGGAAATATTTGGCCCTAGTGAAAACAGTATTCAAAAATAGTTGCTTAATATCCTTTTTTGTTTATTTACCAAAATCCAATGTGTCAGCCAGGATCTGTCTAGCATTGGCCTGTGGGTAGATAGATATGTCAGGGGTTTTTTTGTTTGTTTTTAACTTTTTGGCATGGAGTCCATTCATTCAGGCCCAGCTGGTCACTGCTATGCTTCTGTAGCTGCTAAAATAGGCATATATCCCCCATTCATTTTTCAGAAGAATTTGTCAGATTCTTACCCACCCACCAAAGCCAGGAAAGCTCATTTGCTAAAAAAATTCTAGCCTGTAGCTCATAGGGTGTTGGGCTCCCAGACCACTGAAAGGACTGAAGGATTCTATACCTTTTCCCTCTTAGCATAATTAGCTAAATGAGAAAAAAGTTCAACCTGCTGTTCCAGGAATGCAGATGGGGTCCAAAGAATTTGGAAAACACAATTCCCAGGGCCTACCACCAGTCCTTAAACCAGAGTTATTTCATTCTGGACTTCATTGATTGGCCAACAATAGGTCCCAGCTCAAGCCCCATTTTGTCGTTGTTTGGCCTCTTGATAGCTCAGGGTGGGCCTAAATAGCCAATGGATCTCTTTTGGTCAGAAACCTTGAGGGTCTCCGCACCACCACCACCACCATCTTTTTATCAGTTTGTTTTTTTTTTGACTAAGTAAAAGAGGCCTTTCTTTGCCTCCTTTCTGATCTAGCCTTAATCACTGAAAGGGCTTTGCTTCAGGCAAACTGAGACCTATGAAAGGCCTTAGCTTAAAAGGCTTAGGTTTCCCATTGCATCCTGGGACATCTCTAGTCGTCTTGATCTATATTTTGCCACTAGACCCAGATGGCTCTGGAGGAGAGTGAGGCTGGTGACTTTGCACAGTCCTCCCTCACTTAAACCCAATTCAATGAAAGTCATGGCATCTGTCATGATCCTCTTCAAGAATGAAGGACAAACTGAGGCAGCTAGGTGGTGCAGTGGATAAAGCATTGGCCCTGGATTCAGGAGGACCTGAGTTCAAATCCAGCCTCAGACACTTGATACTTACTAGCTATGTGACCCTGGGCAAGTCACTTAATGCTCACTGCCCTGCAAAAAAAAAAAAAAAAAAGAATGAAGGGTAAACAACAACAACAATTGAATAATAGTACCTAACTCACAGCCCCAACTGGTAGAGCTAAATGACATGTACAAAGCATTTTGCAACCCTTAAGTGTTATATAAATGACAGCTCTTATTGTTATTATTACTATATAAATGTTTTATGCTACTATTACCACTAGTGTTATTGGACACATGAATTACTACTATATATTAAAGGTATCATTAGTCTTTGCTTGATTTTTAGGAGGAAAATAACTACACTACTTACCCTTACTGTTAGGAAAGCTCTTCTCTAACATGGACTGTTAGCATAGCTTAACTGAGATACTTTGATTTCCTTTTTAAGTAGTTCTGGACTATTTTCCCCAATATATAGTAAGCCTGAACAGCTCAGAAGAAACCCCTTCTAGAAACTCCATATACACATATTTGGGGCTTGCCTTTGAGCTCTCCTTTGGGAAAGAAAACTTGGTTTTGTTTTTCCTACTCTTTTTTTTGGAGGGGAGGAGGGTTAGGGTTAATTTTATTGTTACTTTAACTTTTTTTTAAACTTAATTATTATATATCGACTTTCGAATTTTATTACAACCTCCTTAATATTCAATTTATGGAAATATTCTTTACAGGTGATTATCTTATACTTTATCTTAGAAAATGTCTTCATCTGAGTTAAGTTTCAACACTTACTGAATATACTGTTCAAGGTGTTCTATATGGAAGTGGTAGAAAGTAGGCACAGATGAGAGTCAGGAAACTGACCTTGGACGAGTCAGCTAACTTCTCTGTACCTAGGTTTTCTCATCTATAAAATGGGGATAATAAGTTTCATATATTTATAAGTAAAAAGGACCTCAAGGCTCAACAAATCCCTCATTATACAGATGACGAAACTAAAGCCTAGAGAGATGAGATGACTTGGGGCAGCTAGGTGGTGCAGTGGATAACAGCACTGGCCTTGGATTTAGGAGGACCTGAGTTCAAATCCAGCCTCAGACACTTGATACTAGCTGTGTGACCCTGAGCAAGTCACTTAACCCTCATTGCCCCCCCAAAATAAATAAATTGAAATGAGATTAGATGACTTGTCTAAGGTCTTTGCCCTACCCAACTCACAGGATTATTGTGAGGGTAAAATGAAATAATTTATACAAAGCATTATTTTATAAACAGAAAAATCATTATTTTACATTGTAAAGAACTATACAAATGGTGTATGTTGGTATTACCATTATCATTATTAGATGTATGAGTTCTTGATCTCAGGGAGCTTACAAAATAGTGAAGTAAGTGTGATGTTTTAAAAGGTTTGAGACACATAATTTCTGGGTAAATTAATCATTTTATTAATAATGTCAGCACTTTAATGAAAGGATAATCATTTGGCCATCTCTCTCTTAGACCAGAGACAATCATGGTGGGTTGACTTACAGTTTTTAAGCCTCTAGGAAGAAGAGTAGGTATTCCCAAGAGGGGCAATCAACTCTTATTGGTTAATGAAAGAATGACTATTACAGTGAGGGGTTGGACCTGGACTTTAAATATGTCATCTACTTCTAAATTAGCCCCAGTCTTGGGCAATCTATTCAAATTTATACCTACTCAAACCTGAGTGGAACATAATGGCTGCCCCACCTGGGTGGGGTCTGAATAGAGAAGGTTAACTCAAACTTCAGAGACTGAGGTCTTGAAATGATTTTAAAAAAAAGAGAGAAAATCTGAATCTCCCAAATCATTGGTTATTAAAAATCATTTCTCTTATAAGCAAGACTGTACACATACCTAAGACACAAAACAGAATATGGGAAGTTCTTAGATTGCAAACAAAACTCTGAGACTTCAAAGATGTTTGGTGCACAACGCATCGGTTTATCTTAGAAAGATGTCCTAGGAATTCATGTAGCCAGAAAACAGAGCCCCCATTTATACTCTCCCTTTGTGGAGCCTTAGGAACTATAGGAAATAAGGCAGTTAGAAAAAAATTTTCCCCTCCAGCAATTCACATTTTAATAGGATTTTGTGTGTGTGTGTCTTAATCATCAATTCATCTGTAACTCTTAGTAATAGAGAAGTTTCCTGGAGTACTTGGAGGTTTAGAGAGTTGCTTAGTACTACCTAGTTAGTATAAGTCAGAGGTAGAACTAGACCTCAGGTCTTCTTGATTCTCAAGTCAGCCTTCTTTCTATAACACAAGACTGGTTTTAAAAAATTATTCAGTCAAATCTGACCTCAGACACTTAATACTTACTAGCTGTGTGACCCTGGACAAGTCACTTAACCCTCATTGCCCTGCAAAAAAAAAAAAAATTAAATACTAAGTGAACTTTATTGTAATTACTCTTTTGCACCAGATTCTCCTATGGCTACCTTTTGCCAACCAAATAATGATCAAATAGACATGTGGAAGATCATTATCTCTTGGTAATGATCTACATAAAGGCAGTAGCATTTGAACTGGATTTTAATAGGGTGGTAGGATTTCATCAGGAAGAGGAAATAGAAAATGAATTTGAGATATAAAGAACAACATGAATAAAGGAAGGGAAAAAGAAAAAAATACTATAAGCCTCATAAGACCAGTCTAAATTAACCAGAATATAGAGCATGTGGAGGGGAGTAGTATTAGATATGAAGATTTAATTAGAAAGGACCCAGACTACAGAGAGGCTTGGTTTCCAAGCTAGAGAATTTGAATTTTATTCTGTAGGCTAATTGTTTCCAAAGCAGGAGCTCTGGCATGACTCCAAGGAGTATGGGATCAACCACTTCTCAATTCAGGAAGGAAAGTTAGAAATATGGATTAAAAAAATCAATAAAAATTAATTTTATAGATTCACAGATATCCAAGATACAAGCATACAGGAAGCAAGTAACTCCACAGTTACTATGGGTAGAGACTCAGAAAAGAAGATATGACTGATTAGAACTCCTGGAAGAGATAAAACAGAAGATTGAAACAGATGTTTTATGATGAAGGAGATGGTTTCAGAGAAACCTGGGAAGACTTCTCTGATCTGATGCAAAGTGAAGTGAGAAGAATCTGGAGAACAATGTATACGATAATTGTATTGTCAAAACAAACAACTTTGAACCACTTAGGAACTCTGATCAACATGATGACCAACCACAATTCCAGAGGACTAGTAATGAAATGTGCTATCTACCTCCAGATAGAGAACTCATGTGCTTAAAGTACAGATTGAGGCTTTCCCCACCACCAGCCCCTAATCCCCAGTCAGGGTCAATGAGAGAATTTTTTTTGCTTGGCTACACGTTTGTAACAGGTTTTGTTTTTCTTGTTTTCTGGGGTTGAGGGAAGCAGGAGGGAGAGAATATGGACTGAAAAAATAAAACAAAATTCAATTTTAAAAAAGATACTATAAATGAAACAAGTTATAAAGGAAAGAACCAAAAGGCAAATAAATAGCTTAGTACAAGAGGTGCAAAACTTTATCCAAGAGGGGGCAGCTAGGTGGTGCAGTGGATAGAGCACTGGCCCTGGAGCCAGTAGGACCTGAGTTCAAATTCAGCCTCAAACACTTGAAACTTACTAGCTGTGTGACCCTGGGCAAATCACCTAAACCTCATTATCCTGCAAAAAAAAAAGCAAACAAAAAAAATATACATCTAGTGGGGCATTTGCTCAAAAAATTTTATTGATGGTACTTGTGATCCAAAATGTTCGGAGATCATTGCTGTAGACAATGGGAAAGTATTGAAGGATTTTGAGTAGAGGAAAAACATGATAATGAAAATGATAGCTTACATTTATGTAGCATTTTATTGTTTATAAAGCACTATCCTTGCAATAAGCCTGTGAGGCTATTAGTGAAAATGCGCAAGTATTATAACTCCTGCTTTTACATTTGAGGACAAGAAGGAACAGAAAGCTAAGTGTCTTGTACATAGTCACAAGGCTAGTTAGTGGGATAGTTAGATTTTGAAGCCAGGTCAGGTGGTTCAAAACTAGGTGTTATGAGGGCACCTAGGTGGCGCAGTGGATAAAGCACCAGCCCTGGATTCAGGAGGACCTGAGTTCAAATCTGGCCTCAGACACTTAACACTTACTAGCTGTGTGACCCTGGGCAAGTCATTTAACCCCCATTATCCTGCAAAAACAAAACAAAACTAGGTGTTGCAAGGCAAATCCGGCCTCAGACACTTGACACTTACTATGTGACCATGGGAAAGTCACTTAACCCTCATTGCCCCACAAAAACAAAACAAACAAAAAACTAGGTGTTGGTTCCCCTATACAGAACATATGCAATCTACAAATTTGCAATACACATTACCATCTGATTTGCCATTGTCCCCTAAGTACCATCAAACATTTCCATCTAGTTTGTATCTGAAACCTCCTATATATTTTATCTCCCCCATTAGAATGTGAGTTCCTGAGAGTAGGGACCATCTCCACTTTTCTGTTCATATACCCAGTGCTTTGCACACAGTAAGCACTTAATAAATTTATTTGTTCATTTATTCATTTTTCCTAAAGAAAAAAAGAATTACTCATTCTACATAGCTACAGAGGAAAGAACTAGGACCAATAAGTAGAAGTCACGGGAAGGCAAAATTTAGCTCAATATAAGGAAAAGCTTATTGTTTAACAATTAAAGCTACCCCGGCATGAAATAAGATGCCTTTGTAAGGTACTTTCCCATTACTGAAAGGGTTTAAATAGAGGCTAAATGACCATCTCACAGGGAAATCATAGAGGAGATTCCTGAATGAAAGAGGGAGATAGACTAGATAACCTCATAAGTCCCTTCCTATGTTAAGATTCTAAAACTGCATAGTACACAGTCTAATGTTATAAAGTTGCTAATTTGTCATACCATGGATATTCTTTCATATGTCTACAGTCATTATCATACAAGCAACAGAGATTAGAGAAAATTCAGATAAATAGATATTAGTTATAGAACATAGTCAAAATATTTGAGGTCATGCACAAGACAGGAGGCACTATTTTTTTTTCAGATAAACTACTAATGCTTCCTTTAAAAGCTCCCTGTCACATCATAACTTTCTATGGGTTCTCAAATCTTTTAATATGAAAATGTTTGGGATGGTAAATTCTTACTTTGTTAGAGTTGTGGAAAATCTCAATAATTTATTTAATCATATTTGCCAATATTAATATTAAATATCATGTATTACATACCTGGTTGAGCTAGCTTACAGACTATTCGGATAATTTTATAATACATTTGCATATTGTCAAGAGTTCATCTTGACAAGATGTTACTGCAATTTGAGAAAGCCCTAATAAAGCTGCTGTAGCCCTCTGCTGCCACCTGTTGGACAATAGCCAAAATGAAAAAAATCAAATAGGCTCTCTTACAGCAACTCTAAAGGGGGAATCACTTACCAGTGTAACATAGTAACTTAACTAGAATTTTCAGCCAACAAATAGGCACTAATGTGTTGTGTTTGGGTTTTCCTCAATATATAATATATAGGGTACTGACAGAAATCCATCACTTAGAAGTCATACCAACTCCTAAGCAAGGGAAACTTTAGCATAGTTCTTGGCACATATTAAGCACTTAGTAAATACTTGTTGATTTATTGACTAAGAATCAATCCCCACTATATAAGAAGAAATTATTATGGAACACACTCAAAATATATGAGGCCATACATGAGACAAGAATCACTCTTTTTTCTTCACATAAATTCTTAACAATTCCTTTGAAAACTCAAAGCATGTGAATGGTTTTCAAAAGAAGAAATACAAGCCATCAACAATCACATGAAAAATGATTCCAAATCATTAAAAATAAAGCAAACATAAATGAAAACATCTCTGAGGTTTTGCCTTACACCCTATAAATTGGCAAAGATGATAAAAGGCAAAAATAGTCTAGAAAGACTTTGGGAAAATAAGTGTGCTAAAATATGAGAATGTCATTGATAGAGCTGTGAAATGGTTTAACTATTCAAGAAAACAATCTGAAATTATCTGAAAATCATCTTACTTGACCCAGTGATCCCACTACTGGACAAATACTCTAAAGAAGTAAGAGGTGGAAAGGTCCCAAAATATTTGTAGTAGCACTATTTGAAGTAGCAAAAAACTGGAAACAAAATGGGTATCAATTATTTGGGATGACTGAAGAAGCAATGGTATATAAATATAATGGAATATTTTTGCACTGTAAATAACAATGAATTTGAGTAATTCAGAGAAACATGAGAAGACGTAGATGAACTAATGCAAAATCTCTCCATGGGTCCCTGAAACACACAGGGCTCCCCACTTTTATCCAATGGATCCCTATAATGTGTATGGCAATCCAAAAGGAGGTCCGAAATCATTTAATGCTAGAATAAGCAAGCCTAATTCTAAAAGAAAGCTAACAAACTCAGATGAGCCATAAACACATGTGGACCTCCCAAAAAGGGCTTAACTCCTTGGAATGATTCAAATAAATTCCTCATATCCTAGACAAGACCCACAAGTGCAATAATACGGAACCATTGTTGAACCCTAGGTGGCTGGAGCGTTCATTTGCCCTCTGACCATACATGTCCCTCAGGTCCTGAGGAACCTGAGCCCTTTTCTCTTCTCCCTCTATACTACTTCCCTTGGTGATCTCATCAGCACATAGTAGGTACTTAATAAATGCTTTTTGATTGTTGATTATTATTGACGGATTTCTAAAGAAGCCTCAAGTTTTGAACCTATGCATGTGTACCTGATTCCAGCCTGGCTGGGGAGGGCAGGAGGGGAGTGCCTTCTTTCAATGGGAAGTCTCAGTGAGAGAAAGGTACAATCCATACATTCTAGAGAGTATAAGGAAGAGGGAGCATCGGAGGCCAGGGTGACTCCTTTAAATATCTGCTCTGTAGGTGACTCTTCTGACATCAACAGCCAGTTCTCTTTGACGCAGCCCCTTCTTACAGCTGCTGTCATGGGAACCAAAGGATGCTGCATCATCCCAAATTCCAGGTCTTTCAGCACCTGTAAATATATCACCATATGGAGCCCAGTTTCAAGGAGGCACATGTGGCATATTACCTAAAGGGGCCCCACTGCAGGCATGGACAATGGGTGATCTTTAGCCAGAACCAATGGTGATAGGGAGAAGGGAATTAGACTGTCCCCGATTACTGATTATACCCAATAAATGAAGAAAATAGAGCTAGGAGAAGAGCATACTCAATTAAGTACAATAATGTAAATGAAAATAGTAAAAGGCAACTGAATCATTTATATGCAATGACCAATTGTGATTTCACAAGCCAGATAACGAAATATATGGATAAAAAGGTAGAAGAATTCAGGAGTGGAATGGTCTCATTCTATATATTGCCCAATAATACTACTTTTGTTTAACTGTATTCCTTTATTAGGCCTCTATGGAGGAAGGAAAAAGCCATCAATAATTTTTTTTTTAAGTTTCAAAGTAGTTGCTTCATATTCTAACAGGCTGAAGTTCAAACTAGTACATTTTTGACCATCTGGACTTTAAAAAAAAAATCTTTTCCACTTTTCCACTGAGAAGTTCTTTTTTGTTTCTTCTTTCTTGTTTAGACCTTTGTAATAAGTCTACTGCCAGGTCTATTGAGACATTCTTTGTTTTAGTTACAATCTGAATGTTAGGCCTGTTGTTATGATGTCTGAGGAAAGGTATTTTATAGGACAATGGAACAATTGAATTATTATTACTATAATCATTGCTGAAAAAGACTCTTTTAAATTTCAGAGGATTTATGTTATATAATGTTATTGCTCCCTCCCCTAAAAAGAAAGATGGATACATTTTTTAATAATATAAGCATTTTATCATTGCTGGCTCATCTCTGTCAAGACTTTTTTTTTAACTCATACACATTTTAAAAATAAAAAAACTCTATCTGCACAGCCTTTCCAAAACTTCTAAAATAGTGTCTGTGCAGCAAGGTGGCACAGTGGAGAGAGTGCTGGAATTCATCTTGCTTGAGTACAAATCTGGCCTCAGACACTTACTGGCTCTGTGACCCTGGGGAAGTCACTTAACCCTGTTTGCCTCAGTTTTCTCATCTATAAAATGAACTGGAGATGAGAATGGCAAACCACTCCAGTATCTCTGCAAAGAAAACCCCAAATGGGGTCATGAAGAGTCAGAAATGACTGAACAATAGCATAAAAGATGAAAGCTGGTGGACAGGAGTAGTGAATTCCTTTTAGATGGACTCCACCCTCGCGGGCAGCACAACTAATTCTCAACCCTGCTTCCTCCCTTCAGGCATAATTTTTCTCTTTATCAACATTTCAGCTCTGCCTATGAGTGATGAGTTGGCTTATAAACTTGCCAAGGAACTCAACTTTGGAAAACAGAGGTAATGCCTGAGGAGCCGCCATGTGTACCCCCATGCTGTTAGTTTCATTCTTTGTCCAGGATGGTCCAGATTCACTTGTCCTTCTCTGCTCTTGGGAACCTAAAATAATAAAAACTCATAACTTTTCTTTTTGGGGGGCTGGGCAATGAGGGTTAAGTGACTTGCCCAGGGTCACATAGCTAGTAAGTGTCAAGTATATGAGTCCAGATTTGAACTCAGGTCCTCCTGAATCCAGGGCCAGTGCTGCCCCACCTAGCTGCCCCAAAACCCCCTTATTCATCTATTTCCTCCAACTGGGAAGGTCCCTAGTGATTTTTTTTTCAGGGCAATGAGAGTTAAATGACTTGCCCAGGCTCAAGTGTGTAGTGTCAAGTGTCTGAGACCAGATTTGAACTCAGGTCCTCCTGAATCCAGGGCTGGTGCTTTATCCACTGCACAACCTAGCTGCCACCAGTCCCTAATGATTAAAAAAAATCTCACACCCTCTGTGTGTGTGTTTTCTCTGGGTATATATGTGTCTGTGTCTGTTTCTCTGACTGCTAAAAAAAAATACCCTAATTCTCTCTCCTGTATGCTTTACCATCCATCATCTCTTTCTTAGTTCCAATTATACCACACACACACCTCAGGGACACACATGGGATCTTAGGGAAACTGATTCCTTTTTTTTTTTTAATTTTATTTTCCAGTTACATGTAAGGGTACTTTTCAACATTCATTTTCATAAGATTTAGAGTTCCAAATTTTTCTCCCTCCCTCCCTCCCTTTCCTCCCCCCTCCACAAGATTGCAACCAGGTTATATATGTATAATCCACAAGTGTTCTTTTTATCAGTTCTTTCTATAGGGGTGCATAGTAAGCTTCCTCATTAGTTCCTTGGGATTGTCTTGGATCATTGCATTGCTGAGAGTAGTTAAGTCATTCACAATTGCTCATCGAACAATACTGCTGTCACTCCCACAATGTCCTCCCAGCTCTGTTCACTTCACTATACATTGATGTTCATTAGTCTTTCCAGGTTTTTGAGGAATCATCCTGTTTGTCATTTCCTGTAGCACAAGACCATTCCACTACAACCACATAACACAACTTTTTCCATCATTCCTCAATTGATGGACATTCCCTCAGATTCTCAATTTTTAGCCTCCACCAAGAGTTGCTATAAATATTTCTTGTACAATTTTCCCCCTTTTCTCTTTTTCATGATTACTATTGTTAACTGTTTCCCTTCCATCCTATTCCCTTCCCCATGATATTTACTCTATTATCCATCTTTCATCCTATCCCTCTTCAGAAGGGATTTACTTCTGTCTGTCCCCTCCCCCACTCTGCCCTTCCTTCTTTTGCCCCTCTCTCTTTCCCCCTTTCCCTCCTATTTTCCTCCAGGGTTAGAGAGATGTGTACATTATTCCCTCTTTGAGCCAATTCTGATGAGTGTTAGACTCATTTACTGCCCAGATTAAATAGATTACTCCAGGGGCAGCTAGGTGGCACAGTGGATAGAGCGCCCTGGAGTCAGGAGTACCTGAGTTCAAATCCAGCCTCAGACATTTAACACTTACTAGCTATGTGACCCTGGGCAAGTCACTTAACCCCAATTGCCTCACTAAAAAAAAAAAATAGATTACTCAACCCAGTTGGGTGTGTCTGTTAATCCCTCCTTGAGGCAGCTCTGAAGAGTTTAAGGTCTTTGAACCTTTTCTGATGAGTATAAAATTCATTTACTGCCCTGATCCTCTCCCATCTCTTCCCCCACTCCATAAGCCTTTTCCTGTTTCTTTCATGTAGGATTTCACCTCTGCCCTTCCCCCTCCCCCACTGAATTCCCTTCACTCCTCAATTTAACCCCAAAGATGTCATCACCTAGCTAAGTGACACAGTGGACAAAGCATCACAGCCAAAACCCAGCCTCAGACACAAGGCAGTTGCTCACTGTACGACCCCAGGTATGTCTCCCAACTCCAATTTTTTATGGTTCTCTAGGATCTTGTATTTGAAAGTCAAATTTGCCATTCAGTTCAGGTCTTTTCATCACAAATATCTGAAAGTCTTCTTTTTCATTAAAGTCCCATTTTTTCCACTGAAAGATAATGCTGAGTTTCGCTGGGCAGGTGATTCTTGGTTGTAATCCCATTTCCTTTGCCCTTTGGAATATCATATTCCATGCCCTCCGGTCCTTTAATGTAGAAGCTGCTAGATCTTGTGCTATCCTGACTGGGGCTCCACAGTACTTGAATTCTTTCTTTTTGGCACCTTGCAATATTTTCTCCTTGACCTGAGAGCTCTGGAATTTGGCCATAATATTCCCAGGAGTTTTCCTTTTGGGATCTCTTTCTGGAGGTGAACGGTGGATTCTTTCAATTTCTATTTTAGCTTCTTCTTCTAGAATTTCAGGGCAATTTTCCCTGAGAATATCTTGGAAGATGGTGTCTAAGCTCTTTCCTTGATCATGGTTTTCAGGTAGACCAATAATTTTCAAATTATCTCTCCTGGACCTATTTTCCAGGTCAGCACTTTTTCCAAGAAAATATTTCACATTGCCCTATATTTTTTTATTCATTTGGATATGCTTTATTGTGTCTTGGTTTCTCATAAAGTCATTGGTTTCCATTTGTTCAATCCTAATTCTTAGGCAATGGGGTATAGGACTATCTGTTTCGTTGCCCATACTGGGTTCCAGGTCACAGTCCTAGGGTGAGGAGGAGCACTAGCACATGAGAGCCAGTGTCACTGGAGCAAAGAGGATATGATAGAGAATAAGGTATAGTAGACTGGAAAGGAAGGAGGCAGTTAGGTTATAAAGGGCTTTGAATGCCAGAGCATTTTGTATTTCATCCTGGAAGTGACACTGGAGCTTATTGATTAGAGGAATAACATCCTCAGACCTGTGATTTAGGAAAATCACTTTGGTGACTGAATGGGAGACATGTTGGAATGGGAGAGATTTGAGGCAGGCCAACCCACCAACAGGCATCTACAATAGTCTAGGTGATGAGGGCCTGCACCAGGGTGGTGGCAATGTCAGAGGAGAGAAGGCTTATTGGAGAGATGTTACAAAAGTGATATTGACAGGCCTTGATAACAGATTAGATATGGGAAGGGGGAGTTCAATGAGCGATAGTGAGGACTCAGGGGCAAGTAGGTAGCACAGTGGATAGAGCACTGGCCCTGGAGTCAAGAGGACCTGAGTTCAAATCCGTCCTCAGACACAACATTTACTAGCTGTGTAACCCTAGGTAAGTCACTTAACCCCAGTTGCCTCACCAAAAAAAAAAAAAAGAGAGAGAGAGAGATAGTGAGCACTCAAGGATGATACCTAGGTTTTGGGAAGATTAAATTGACTCTATATTCTTTGTTTATTGATGCTATTTACAATGAATTGTTTTTGTCCTATAACTGCCTAAGTCATGGTTCTCTGTCTCAGAACTTAGTGCAGAAATTCAGCTAGTCTGTAATGAGTTAAGTTTAGAAATTCAATTCTCTTGCTTATCACTGTTCTATTCTGGCTTCGAGGAATTCTGCCATCTTTGGGGAATTCAGGTGGACATCAAGCAGTTTGGTCTAATATCTTTACACCACCAAGCTATTCTTCAAGGATGTCTGGTTTGCTATCCAAAGAAGTCTGGCCCACTATCTTTTAACCTTGTAGGTGGATTCAAACAATGAATTTTTCTTAATCACAGGAGGGAAGGGGGGAGCTGTTGTGAGCCCTTCATTTCCAACTTCCAACCAGTCATGTTGTCCTTAGTTCCATGATGTCACCCATGATGTCCTCTATTCTTTCTTCTAACCCTATAAAAATGAGGTAAGTGCTCATCTCAGGGTCTTTGGAATAAATCAATGCAAGATATTGACCCTTTATTAATAGGTTTGCACCCTGTTAGTAAACTGTTATCTTGCTTAGAAAGAATGTGCTTTGGGGCAGCTAGGTGGTACAGTGGATAAAGCACCAGCCCTGGATTCAGGAGGACCTGAGTTCAAATCTAGCCTCAGACACTTGACACTTACTAGCTGTGTGACCTTGGGCAATTCACTTAACCCTCATTGCCCTGCCAAAAAAAAAAAGAATGTCCCTCTGTCTACTTTTGTTTTCTTTTTTGTTTGTTTGTTTTTTTGTTTTTGCTGGGCAATGAGGGTTAAGTGAATTGCCCAAGGTCACACAGCTAGTAAGTGTCAAGTGTCTGAGACCGGATTTGAACTCAGGTCCTCCTGAATCCAGGGCCGGTGCCTTATCCACTGTGCCACCCAGCTGCCCCCTGTCTACTTTTACTAAATTTCACTCATGATAGTTTTGAGTATGAGGGACTTGGAGGATAGTGTTGCTCTCACAGTAATAGGGAAGGTAGAAAGGGTGTAGGGTTTAGAGGAAAGAATTCAATTTTGAACATGTCAAGTTATAATTCAAAATTGTCTTCCAAAATGGTTGAATCAATTTATGGCATTAACAATAACCTATTGGTATTCTTATCTTCCTGCAGATCCTCCAATATTGAACATTTCTGTCTAAGCCTCATATTTTTGCAAATTTGCTATGTATGAGGTAAAACCTCAGAGTTATTTTAATTTGCATTTTTCTTATCACTTGTAATTAGAGTTATTTTTATGTGTTAATTAGTAGTTTGAAATTCTTTTGAGAAATGTTTGTTTATATCCTTTGGCCATTTCTTAAATTTTGGAATGGCTTTTAGTCTTATATATTTACATTAATTTCCTCTATATTGTGTCTTTCAAATCTTTACCAAAGATATTTAATACAAAGGTGTTTTTCCCCCAATCAGTATTTTGCCTTTTTATCCTGATTTTGTCTATGCAAAACCTTTTCAACTTTATGTCACTGAAATTGTCTAATTTATCTTTTGTGATCTTTTCTATTCCTTATTTTCTTAAGAATTCTCTCCCAACAGTAGTTGTGAAAGATACCACCTTTCACTTTCTCCTCAATTTTTTAAAAAAAGATGTGACCATAAGTCTATTTGGAACTTTTTTGTGATGTATGGTATAAGATACTGATCTAAGTCTATTTTTTGTCAAACTACTTTCTACTTTTCCCAGCAGTGCTAACTGAATAAAGAGTTATAAGTAATTTATGTTCTTAGGTTTATCAAACACTGGGTTATTGAGTTTGTTTATTCTTAATTATTTACCATCTTCCATTGACCTATTTTTTAACTAATACCAAATACTTTGGATGGTTACTGCTTTATAAAGCTTTCTGGAATCAGAAAATGTGATTCCCCTTTTGTTAGTACTGCTCCCCCCCACCACCATATTTATCTTGAGATTCTTGACCTTTTGTTCCTTCAGATGATTTCTATGACTGTTTACCACCTCTATGAAGAAATACCTTAGTAGTTTGATTGACAGAGCACTAAAATCTATAAATTAATGTAAGTAGAATCATTATTCTTATTGTAAATTAGTATACCCTACCCTTATTCTCTCAGAGCATGACTGAGCCCCTCATCTCTTCCTCATGGCTTTGTGGTACCTTGAAAGACTAAGGATGTCTCTCCTCTAATGCCATACTTAAGTCCTCTTTTCATCCACTGTTAGGTGCCACTGGATGTTGTGAACAAAGGAATCAAGAGTGAGCCTCTGAAAAGATGTTTCCCCCTTTGGAGTTACTTAATGTTTAGACCTGGTTTATATGCATGGGTCTAGAATGAGCAGGGAAAGAGGATGGTTAGGGGAAAAGGCAAAGGGTAAAGCACCCCCCTATTCCCCCACTCCTAGCCCCCACCCTTCCCACCCCGAGAGGGTTTATAAGAACTAAGCCAAGTGGGTTTGGTTACCTAAGAGTTAGGGTGACTTTAACTTGAGGTCTCAAATCCCTTTAGGAAGAACTATATATGCTCTAGGAAGCTCTGTAGGGGCCAGATTTCATTTTGAAATCAGAAACTAATTTTCTTTTATCCTTTTCTTTTCTTTATTGCCTTCAGGTTGGGAAAAGCTGTTCAAGCACCAAGACAGGCAAATGTTGCCTACTAAGCAGTTTACTTTTGGCAAACTTTGCAAAATTTACCTTGTTTATTAAATCTGCATACTTGTATCTTTCAGGACAATTGTGATTTTCATCTATATACATGGATATAGATTTTCATCTATATACATGGAACTATATAACATATTGCTACATTAACTGTTTCGAGAATCTTTCCTATATGGTACAAGGGAAGCAAATGAAAAGACAATGCTTAGGCCTCCCCAAGACCCATGGGGATATGGGGCATATGGACATGGACAGTATGTTCCAATTTAGCAAGAGTGACAAATTTTTCAAACAGAGAGAGAGTGTAACTGGGGCTGGAGCATTTGTCATTTAGCAGTGCATTCAACTGATACAAATTTCCCATGTAGCAAGGAAAGGGAGCCTGCTTCCAGAAGAGTCTTTTTTTTTTTTTTTCTGGTGAGGCAATTGGGGTTAAGTGACTTGCCCAGGGTCACACAGCTAGTAAGTGTCAAGTGTCTGAGGCTGGATTTGAACTCAGGTACTCCTGAATTCAGGGCCAGTGCTCTATCCACTGAGCCACCTAGCTGCCCCAGAAGAGTCTTGATAACCTGTGATGAAAGTGCCTTGAAGACACCGAAACACATAATTAGGAGAAGCCTTTTTTGATTGGCTGCTTGTCTAGAACTGGAAGCATGTTCCAAAAGGCCTAAATCAGCCTTGTCACAGTCTCTTCCCCTCATTCTCTTCAATTGTTCTCTGATGATGTGAATCCTTCACTAGTGGTGTTGGGCAGCTGTTGGAGCAGTAGGGAGAACACTGGGCCTGAACTCAGCAAGTTCTGAGTTCAAATCCTATATCAAATACTAGCTATGTGACACTGGGTGAGTCACTTAATCCCACTTACCTCAGTTCCCTCAACTGTAAAAAAGGTATAATAATAGTATGTACCTCCAAGGGTTGTTGTAAAGATCAAATGAGATAATTTTTATAAAAAGTGCTTAGGATAGGGGCAGCTAGGTGGCTCAGTGGATAAAGCACCAGCCCTGGATTCAGGAGGACCTGAGTTCAAATCTGGCCTCAGACACTTGACACTTACCAGCTGTGTGACCCCGGGCAAGTCACTTAACCCTCATTGCCCTGCAAAAAAAAATGCTTAGGATAGTATCTGGCATTATATAAATGTTTTCTTCTCCAGTGGTATCAAGTGAGAGACAAAACTTCTCTGAGGCTGTTTGGTCCCAAGAAATAACCTTCAACCCTTAGTCTTATATTTATAGCTACATATTAATTAGTATGAATAATGAATCCCCTGAAGCAACCACATTATTTTCTTTTTTAAAATTTTCAATATTTGGAATTATATTTTCCCAAATTACATGTAAAATACAAATTTTGATATCAATTTTTAAAAACTTTGTGTTCCAAATTCTCTTCCCACCTCCCCCTCAAAAAACTCAAACAATTCACTAGCAGTCATGCAAAACATTTCCACATTAACCGGTTGTGAAAGAAAACAAACAAAAACAGAACTTCAGATAAAGGAACTAACAAAAAATTATGCTTCAATCTGTATTCAGACACCATCAGTTCTCTCTCTGTAGATGGACTGCATTTTTCATAAGACCTTCAGAGTTGTCTTGGATCATTGCATTGCTGAAAATAACCAAGTCATTCACAGAAGATCATCTTAGAATATTGCTATTATGAATTAAAACAACTCTGAGGTACTACCTGACACCTATCAGATTGGCTAATATGACAAAAAAGGAAAATAATAAATGTTGGAGAAGCTGTGGGAAAATTGGAACACTAATGCATTGTTGGTGGAGCTGTGAACTGATCCAACCATTCTGGAGAGCAATTTGGAATTATGCCCAAAGGGCTATAAAGCTGTGCATACCCTTTGACCCAGCAATACCACTTTTGGGTCTTTTTCCAAAAGAGACCATAAAAAAAAGGGAAAAGGACCCACATGTACAAAAATATTTATAGCTGCTCTTTTTGTGGTGGCAAGGAATTGGAAATTATGGGGCTGCCCATCAGTTGGGGAATGGCTAAACAAGTTGTGGTATATGAATGTAATGGAACTCTATTGTGCTGTAAGAAACAATGAGCAGGGGCAGCTAGATGGCGCAATGGATAAAGCACCGGCCCTGGATTCAGGAGTACCTGAGTTCAAATCTGGCCTCAGACACAACACTTACTAGCTGTGTGACCCTGGGCAAGTCACTTAACCCCAATTGCCTCACCAAAAAAAAGAAAGAAAGAAACAATGAGCAGCTTTATGTGGTGGCAAGGAATTGGAAGTTGAGGGGATGCCCATCAATTGGGGAATGGCTGGACAAGTTGTGGTATATGAATATAAAGGAATACGATTGTGCTATAAGAAACGATGAGCAGGAGGAGTTCAGAGAAACCTGGAGGGTCTTGCGTGGGCTGATAATGAGTGAGATGAGCAGAACCAGAAGAACATTGTACACAGTATCATCAACATTGAGTGTTGATCTACTGTGATGGACTATATTCTTCTCACCAATGCAATGGTACAGAAGAGTTCCAGGGAACTCATGATAGAAGAGGATCTCCAAATCCAAGAGAAAAAAAAAGAACTGTGGAGTATAGATGCTGAATGAACCATACTATTTTTTTTGGTTTTGGTGCTGTTGTTTTTTCTATTTTGAGGTTTTTCATCATTGCTCTGATTTTTCTCTTATAACATGACTAATGCAGAAATAGGATTAATGTTATTATGTGTATATATATATATATATATAACCTATATCAGATTACCTGCTGTCTAGAGGAGGGGGGAGGGAGAAAAATCTGAAATTGGAAAGCTTATATAAACAAAAGTTGACAACTATCTTTACATGTAACGGGGAAAAAAATACTTTATTAATTAAAAAAAAAAGAAACAATGAGCAGGAGTTCAGAGAAACCTGGACGGACTTCCATGAACTGATGCTGAGTGAGATGAGCAGAACTAGGAGAACATTGTGTGTTAATCAACTGTGATGGACTAGATTCTTCTCACCAATGCAATGGTACAGGAGAGTTCCAGGGGACTCATGGTGGAAGGGGATCTCCAAATCCAGAAAAATAAAAAGAACTGTGGGGTATGGATGCTGATTGAACAATACTATTTCTTTTGGTTTGGGTGATGTTGTTTTTCTTTTTTGAGGTTTTTCCTTTTTGCTCTGATTCTTCTCTTATAATATGACTAATGCAGAAATATGTTTGATGTGTTATATGTATATATGTGTATATATGTATATATGTATATGTGTATATGTATGTGTGTGTGTGTGTGTATATATATATATATATATATATATATAAAACCTATATCAGATTACCTGCTGTCTGGGGGGGGAGGGAGAAAAATTTGAAATTGGAAATCTTATAAAAACAAATGTTGAAAACTATCTCTACATGTAACTGGAAAATAATAAAATACTTTTATTTTTAAAAAAAGAATATTTCTGTTATTTTGTGTACAGTACATTTTACTTTGCATCAGCTCATGTAGGTCTTTCCAGGTTTTTCTGATAGCATCCTGCTCATCACTTTTTATAGTAAACTACGTTTATATAGTACTTTAAAGAGAGATTTCCTTACAATAAACCCATAAGTTTGATTATTGCAACAACAGTAATAGATACCATTTATATAGTACCTTATACCTGACAAAGAATTTTCTTCACAATAGCCCAGCAAAATAAGTACCATACATTTTGTCATCATCACCACTCAATCATGACCCATCGATCCTCATCATCCTCAATCAATTCCCATCATCAATCAGTCCTCATCATCAATCAATCCTGATCATTCAATCCTCATCTTCATCCAATCATCATCAATCCATCAACCAATCAATAATCATCATCATCTTACATTACTCTTGCCTCTGCTTCAAAATTTTTTTCACAATTACTATTGTTAACTGTTTCCCTCCATCCTATTCCCTCTACGTGATATTTACTCTATTTTCTATCTTCTGTCACCCTATCCCTCCTCAACAGTGTTTTGTGGGGCAGCTAGGTGGCGCTGTGGATAGAGCACTGGCCCTGGAGTCAGGAGTACCTGAGTTCAAATCCAGCCTCAGACACTTAACACTTACTAGCTGTGTGACCCTGGGCAAGTCACTTAACCCCAAAAAAACACCAAAAAAAAAAGTGTTTTGCTTCAAAAAAAATTTTTTAAGTGTTTTGCTTCTCACTGCCCCCTCCCCCACTCTTCCCTCCCTTCTTTCACCCCTCCCTCCTTATCCCCTTCCCCTCCTACTTTCCTGCAGGGTTAAATAGATTACTCCACCCAAGTGAGTATATATGTTGTTCCCTCCTTGAGCCAACTCAGATGAGAGAAAGGTCTTTGAATCAATTCTGATGAGTGTAAGGCTCATTCACTGCCACACTCCTCCCCCATCTCTCCCCCCACTCCATAAGCCGTTTTCTGCTTCTTTCATGTGAGATTTCACCCCATTCTACCTCTCCCCTTCCCCCTCCCCCAGTTCAATCCTCTCCCCCCTCAATTTTACCCTAAATATGTCATTATGGGGCAGTTAGGTGACACAGTGGACAAAGCACCCACCCTGGACCCAGGAGGACCTGAGCCCAAATTCAGCCTCAGACACAAGACACTCACCAACTCCACAACCCCATGCATGCCACCCAACCCTTACCACCCCACCAAAAAAATTATAAATAAAAAATAAATGCTTTACAGATATCATCCCTTCATGATCAATTCCCACCTATGCCCTCTGTCTAAATGTATTCCTAGCCTCTGCCCTAATACTGAGAAAGTCTTATGAGTTAGACTATCATCTTCCCATGTAGGAATGTAAACAGTTTAACCTTTTAACATCCCTCATGATTTCTTTTTCCTGATTACCTTTTTATGCTTCTCTAGAGTCTTGTATTTGAAAGTCAAATTTTCTATTCAGTTCAGGTCTTTTCATCACAAATGCCTGAGAGTCCTCTTTTTCATTGAAGTCCCATTTTTCCCCCTGAAAGATTATCAGCTTTCCTGGGTAGGTGATTTTTGGTTGTAATCCCAATTCCTTTGTGCTCCAGAATATCATATTCCATGCCCTCCAATCCTTTAATGTAGAATCAGCTAGATCTTGTGCTATACTGAATGTGGCTCCACAATACTTGAATTGTTTCGTTCTGGCTGCTTGCAATATTTTCTCCTTGATTTGGGAGCTCTGGAATTTGGCTATAATATTCCTGGGAGTTTTCATTTTGGGATCTCTTTTTTCTTTTTTCTTTCTTTTTTTTGGGGGTGGGGGTGGGGCAATTGGGGTTAAGTGACTTGCCTAGGGTCACACAGCTAGTAAGTGTTAAGTGTCTGAGGCCAGATTTGAATTCAGGTCCTCCTGAATCCAGGGCCGGTGCTCTATCCACTGCACCACCTGGCTGGCCCTTGGGATTTCTTTCAGGAGGTGATTGGTGGATTCTTTCAATTTCTATTTTACCTTCTGTTTCTAGAACATTAGGGAAATTTTCCCTGACAATCTCTTGGAAGATGATGTCTAAGCTCTTTTTTTGATCATGGTTTTCAAGTACTCCAATAATTTTCAAATTGTCTCTCCTGGATCTATTTTCTAGGTCAGCTGTTTTTCCAGGAAGATATTTCACATTGCCCTCTATTTTTTTATTCATTTGGATTTGCTTTATTGTGTCTTGGTTTCTCATAAAGTCACTAGCTTCCATTTGTTCAATCCTAATTCTTAGGCAATTATTTTCTTCAGAGAGATTTTCCATTTGGCTTTTCAAGCTGTTGACTTTTTTGTTGCTGTTGACTTTTTTTCATGACTCCTGCATCACTCTCATTTGTTCTTCTACCTTTCTTAGTTTATCTTCAAAGTCTTTTTTGAGCACTTCTATGGCCTAAGACCAATTCATATTTTTCTTGGAAGCTTTGAATGTAGGAGCCCTAATGTTGCTATCCTCTTCTGAGGGTGCACCTCGATCTTCCTTGTCACTAAAGAAACTTTCTATGGTCCACATCTCTCTCTGTCTGCTAATTTTGCCTGCCTATTTCTTGACTTTTAACTCCTTCTTAAAGTGGGGCACTGCTTCCAAGATGCACTGTCCAGGGGCAGCTAGGTGACACAGTGGATAAAGCACTGGCTCTGGATTCAGGAGGACCTGAGTTCAAATCTGGCCTCAGACACTTGATACTTACTAGCTGTGTGATGCTGGGCAAGTCACTTAAGCCTCATTGCCCCTCAAAAACACAAACAGAAAACAAAACAGAAAACAAGATGCACTGTCCCAAGCTTCAGGGGGTCCAAGGTGGTATGATTTAAGTCGGGGCAGCTTCTTCACTTGCCTGGACTGTGCTCTGGTCTGTAAATAACCCCAAACCTACTTGCTATTCAACCGGGCAACAAAATTTTGTTTTCTGTGGTTGATAGCTCTGGCAAGCCTGTGCCCCTCCCCTTCCTGGGCTGCCACCACTCAAGATTGCTTCCTGGTTCTCAGCTGGGGTAGAACAACTGAATTCTGCCTCAGCTCCAGCAGAGACCCCTGTAATCCTCCTGTTGGATAACTGCTCAACCCTCTCACCAGACCATTGGCTTAGTTCCAGAAGACACTGGTGCTGCAGCCAATTCAGAGACTCTGGGGGTAAATTTCTCTGGCATGGCCTGCCTGGGGCTGGATCTGTGTTAGCATGACCCAGGTCTGGGCAACCAGCCTGGGTCTGGATCTGTGTCAGTGTGACCACGGGGATTGGCTCCACTCCCACCTTGGCACAGCAGCCCCCTCCTGCTGACCTTCTTTTTTTTTTTTTTTTTTTTTTTTTAGTGAGGCAATTGGGCTTAAGTGACTTGCCTAGGGTCACACAGCTAGTAAGTGTTAAGTGTCTGAGGCCGGATTTGAACTCAGGTACTCCTGACTCCAGGGCCGGTGCTCTATCCACTGCGCCACCTAGCTGCCCCATCCTGCTGACCTTCTAAGCCATCTTTGGCTGGAAAATTATCTCAGACCATCATTTTGTGAATTCTGCTACTCCAGGAATTGTCTTATGGCATTATCTGGAGTTTTTTGGTATGATTGTGTCAGGAGGTCCAAGAGGTTAATGCCTTTCCTCTGCCATCTTGGCTCCATCTCCCTATTAGTACCCACATTATTTTCTTATTCTAGGATGAATTACAATATTTTATACTATTATAATTTCAAATAGTGTGAATTAGAATATGTGACTACTTCACAGGATTCGTTGTTCACACATATTGGGACCTATTTTTTTTCTATTGTAAGTGAAAAGGCTTGAAGCTTCCAATTTTCTGAGTTTCAAAAGGTCAGAAGAGCAAGCTCCAGGGTATCCTGGTATCCCAACAGCTACTTCAGCATCAGTACTCCAACAAGCAAGGAGTGGCCTTTAGGTGTGACCATCTCCCAGGAGTGACCCCAGCCCAGTGTTAGCTAAGACAGGGCCTTATCTGGTCATGAACTTGGCAATTATTCTATCCTATATTATATATGGAATTATGCTATAGGGTAATTATGTCAAGGGCATGCCCATTCTCCCCACAAACTAAAGTATTGTAGGGGACAGTGGGCCTCCAAAGTGTTAGGGGAGAGAAAATATTTGTAGTTTTGTTCTTGCTATGTCTTTAAAGTTAATTACCCTTTGTAAAAGCTAATTGATATTAAGTGATTAAATGAAACTGGGGTGCTACTCACTGGCACCCAACAGTGGAAGAAACATATCCAATGGAGACTTAAGCTTACAGCATCATAGCATTAAAGAAGGAACAACCCACAAACCTCTAAGGTACCCTAAACTCTGAGAGCGTGATGTAGCCAACCTTTTTCTGGGAAAGTAAGCCAATATATACTTGCTTTGATATTGGTATGACCAACTATAAGCAATGATGTCACCCCAATTATGTCTTTCTTTATGTGGAAGCATATACCACTAAAACCTCAGTTGTGTTAAGAAATAATATTGTGACCATGTTTCAAAGACCTAATCAACATTCTTTAAGCAGAAGAATTAATCAGCTTCAGGGAGGGACTTCAATGATTCCCTGAAACTAAAATTCTTTGAAAGAGTTTGACTTATATATGTTGATGAAACTAAGAGTGGAAACATCTTTTGATCAATTCAATTAAAAGACTTCACTTTGCCCCTATTTGACTAGCGTAAAGGGAATTCTCGGGGGCAGCTAGGTGGCGCAGTGGATAGAGCACCGGCCCTGGATTCAGGAGGACCTGAGTTTAAATCCTGCCTCAGACACTTGACACTTACTAGCTGTGTGACCCTGGGCAAGTCACTTAACCTTCATTAACCCACAAAAACAAAAAAACAGAAAAGGGAATTCTTTGAGGGAATGGCTAAAGGGGAAGTCATCAGTTTCAGGAAGACATTTTCTTCCCCAGTGTTGAACATTCACATTCTGTTTGGTGAATCAGCCAACCATAAACTTCAACAATGCATCTCTGTTTCACTTTGATGTGTAATTTTATTTTGTTTCATTAATATTATAAAATGTAAGTTGGAAGTTTCATGGATCAGCTGAAACTTGCTCCGAGAGAAATGCTTCTATATTAATAAATTGTATCTGACAGACTTTGGATAAATTGCAGAGCATAGTTTTTCTTTTACAATTGCTCCTATAAAGAGAATTTTGTAATTATATTTCAATAAGGGGGGCAGCTAGGTGGCGCAGTGGATAGAGCACCGGCCCTGGATCCAGGAGGACCTGAGTTCAAATCCGGCCTCAGACACTTAACATTTACTAGCTGTGTGACCCTGGGCAAGTCACTTAACTCCAATTGCCTCACTAAAAAAAAAAAAAAAAAATCAAAAAAAATATTTCAATAAGGGTTGAGTATGTCTTGGTAGATTGATGTGGCCTATGTCTGAAAAAGGCCAGTACTCTGGTAATTTATTCTTGTTATTAGGACAAAATGAGGTACTCTCCATCTGCAGCTCAGTTTGGTTTCAACTCCACAGAACAAGATACCCCCAGAAGCTCCCCTCCACATCCCACAACTTTCTAGCTTTCTTTTCTGTGTTGTCTTTCCCCATTCGATTGAAAGCTCCTTGAGGTCAAGTACTGCTTTTTTTTTCACTTGTATCCCAGTACCTGGTCCACTGTCTGGCACATAGTAGGCACTTAACAAATGTTTATTGAAATAAGCATTTAACAAAGGGCAGTTAACTTAGCTATGGCAGGAGAAGGATATTCCACAAAGATATGCATTGAAAACACCCTGAGTTGCTTCAGCTGAGCAAAGTTTCCTTGCCTGAATTGTCCATCACAGTCCCCCAGTCAGGTATCAGAGAGCACCTAGAGATGCTTATGGTTGTTTTGTACTGAGGTGACCAGGATGTCAACTGCATGTCCTGAGCCTTTAATCCTCTGTGCCAGTGAAGTCTTGGGGATGATTTCAATACCTCTTAAGGAAAAAACTAGCATGATAACATTAGAGGAGAAATGCCTCTGCCCCTCAAGTTATCGCTAGAATCCTGAACATCTCTGGAAGATAGTAATTACCAAGAAGAAAAAGAAAAGGAATAAAAGAGGGTTATTTAAACTTTTAAAATGCATACAAAAGATCAGAAGGAAGTCCAGAAGGAAACAGTGACAAGGACAGCTTTGAAAGTAACATGTTTAATTTATTATATGCTTTTAAAAAATAAGTTACATATAATAGAGATTCACAACTTCACACATAATCTTTTAAATAGATTTAAAATTTTGTCTTTGTTTTTACATCTCCTAGATTTCCCCATTTCTCTGGCTCTCTTCTCCCAGAAAGCAATCCTGTATGATAAAGAATCTTAATTTTTAAAAGGAGGTGGGGATAGAAAAAATTCAGCAAAACCAATCAACACATCAAAAAAGCCTGATATATGCAATGTTCCACATTGTTGGCCTCCTACCTTTGCAAAGAAGTAGAGGTAGCTAGTTGTATTCTCATATCTCTTCTTTGGGGCCAAGCTTGTTCTTTATACTTTTGCAATATTCAGTATTTATTGTTTTATAATACTACTTTTCTGTTCTTTGTGTCGTTTGAAATTACATGGGGGTGCCTATCTCTGTCCCAAGTTTTAGGGAATTTAGCTGGGATTTCTAATATATTGTTACTTAGAAATTAGAGGCTATAGCACTAGTTTGGGGCATTAAGCATTTATTAAAGCATATTAAATATTAGTAAAGAGAGAGCACATGGCTCCAAAAGTTCAGAAGCCCTACTTAGGACAGAAGGGAGAGAGAGCAAGGCGTGTGGTTGCCTTTCCAGCATCCCTAGCCAAGAGAGCATGAAAGAGTATAAGCTTCCTGTGGTCCAGAGGAGAGGCAGCCCTTACACACTGCTCCAAGCTAATTGGCTAGCATCATTCAAATCTATTGGTTTACTGTACTTGAGGGTGGGTCCTTGAGCAGTACGTGCTGAGGTCAGAGTCTCAGAGGACAGACCCTCTGAGGGGAAAGGCTTTCAGGTAGGTGTGGTTTTAATCTCTATTATCTGTACGCACAGTCCAAGGTCCAACTTGACTGACTCTGGGTCGGTCTTGAGTTGGGGCTCTGGAGTTAGGCCCTAAAGTTGGAGGGCCTCTGGGAGCCCCAAACCCCATTATTTTCTCACATCTTTGTATAGAGAAATGTTTTTGGAAGTAGTATTCTTCTTCTCCTTTTTTTTTTTTTGGATGGGGCAATGAGGGTTAAGTGATTTGCCCAGGGTCACACAGCTAGTAAGTGTCAAGTGTCTGAGGCTGCATTTGAACTCAGGTCCTCCTGAATCCAGGGCCGGTGCTTTATCCACTGTGCCACCTAACTGCCCCAGAGGAGGAGTATTCTTTTTTTTTTTATTTTTTTTTTTTGGTGTAGTATTCTTTAAGTTAAGTGGGCTAGAGTCAGAAAGACTCACCTTCCTGAACTCAAAGCCAGTCTCAGACACTTACAAGTTCTTAACCCTGTTTGTCTCAGTTTCCTCATCTGTCAAATGAGTTAGAGAAGGAATGGCAAACCACTCCAGTGTCTCTATCAAGAATACCCCAAATCATGTCATGAAGAGTCAGACACAACTGAAACAACCAAAGAACAACAGCAACAACAACAACAACAATGAAACTTTTTTCTAGTAATTACTTCTTTTGTATGTCTTTTGATTTTGTTCATTTGTTGATTTTCTGGTTTTTTAAGTTGCATGTTCTTAGGACCAAAGATTTAGAACTGGAAAGGAACTTAGATGTCATCAAATTCAGCTTCTCACCACAGTTCACAACCATTTTGTCAAATGAGGAAAGTGAGGCACAGAGAGTTTGCCATTTGCCTTGGGTCACACAACTAGTGTCTGAGGCAAGATTTGAATGAAGGACCTCTTGACTCCAACTCCAGTGCCCTATCCATTACGTGTGCTGCCTCTCTTTTTCTATTTTGTTAATGTATATTTTTTTTCACATTTCTTTTTTTCATTTTTAATTTATGGAAAGCAAGAATTTCCATAACATAGTATAATAAAAAATATGATTGCACATGAAACTGCAAAAGTAGTAAATTCAACTTGCTATTCTGTTTAAATATATAATAAAGTTCTCATGTAAATTTCTTTTTTCTTTTTTAAAATATATTTTAATGTATATTTTCAAAGATATTACTGTTCCTCTGAGGACTGCTTTAGCTGCATCCAAAAATTTTTATTATCTTATCTAAACATTATCCTTTGGTTTGAATAGTTGTTAATTGCTTCTGTGATTTGTTCTCTGTCTCAGCTGTTCTTCAGAATATCATCTTTAAATCTCCATTTAGATCTATATTTTTTTGCTTGTGTTCCCTATATTAATTTCTATTTTATTGGATTATCATTGGTAAAGGATATGTTTGATATTTCTGCTTTTTAATATTTATTTATAGTTCCTTTACAAAAACAGACCATATACCAGGGCACAGAGAAATTAAAATAAATATTTAAAGGCAGAAATATTAAATATTCTTTACCAACTACAATTCAATAAAATAGAAAATAATATAGGGAACACAAGCCAAAGATATACATCTTGGGGGCAGCTAGGTGGCGCAGTGGATAAAGCACCGGCCCTGGATTCAGGAGTACCTGGGTTCAAATCCGGCTTCAGACACTTGACACTTACTAGCTGTGTGACCCTGGGCAAGTCACTTAACCCCCATTGCCCCGCAAAACAAAACAAAACAAAGATATACATCTTGGTGGAAATTTAATGATTACATTTTATGTCATACAATCTTTTAACTGTCTCTTTGCCCAAATAGCATATTCAAAATGCTCTCTCCTGTGACCCTATACAACTTCTTAGATTAAATGACTCTACATTATTCACCCTTTTTCAAAAAGTATTGATTTGTTCTTTATATCTACCCCCTTCTAGTCTAATCCGAATTCTTTTTTCAACATTTGTTTTTGTAAGATTTTGAATTCCAAATTTTTCTCCCTCCCTCCTTTCCTTCTCCCCCTCCCTAAAACAGAGGACAATCTGATATGGGTTAGATATGTACAATCACATTAAACATATTTCTGCATTAGTCATTATTCTGAATTCTTTTTTATTCAACCATGGGCTATATTCCCACATGTTCCTTCTTTATTTTATGTCCCTCATGAGAAAGTATTCACAAGAGAATGAGAAATTGATTATTGGTTGATTAATAGTTTAACATTTTAACTTATCATAGCAAAAATCATTCTTTCCAATGGCTTAGATTTGGAACTATTTTGTGTAGGCCTTGGTTGTATGATACTTGATAGGAGACATTGCAGGCCATTCTGAGTGAACCTGCCACTTGAAGGAAATAAAGAAGATGAATGGAGGATGATTCAACCTGGTCACAGGATGTTTTTCCTAGCATTGGATATCTATAGTACAGAGGAGTGTTGGGTTGGGGACTTTCCAGAGATGTTGACTAATTCTGTGTCCCTGTTACCATGGGATCTGAAAGACCTCTTTTGCAAGTCAGCATAATTATGGACCAATCATAGTCCTGGTTTAGTTGGCACTAGTTGACATTATGTAATGCACTTATGTAACCAGACTCTATAAAAGGATGCTCTGATGGTAAGGTGTATTTGTGGTCCCTGAAGGGCCATTGACCTCTATTATTGGTTATTGCTAACCTTCCCAATAAATAGATTATATTCACACTTTTGTGCCTCAGTTTCCCTTAATTGCAGATTTATCACAATAAGAATTAAATCTGAGCTCCCTCCTTTGACATATTTTCTGTGTTATTGCATTTGTACATCTCACCCAATGTGTGATTTTTATTCATTTATTTTTTGTGTGTGAGCTCATCTTCTCTAGTACTGCATTCCTAAAAATATCAATTCGTGAAAGAAGCAGTGAAATGTAGTTGTCATTCTGAATCTGATCCTACTCTTTGACTTTAACATTACCATTCACCTGTACTAAGGTTAGTGTATCCTTTCTTTCTTTTTTTTTTTTTAGTGAGGCAATTGGGGTTAAGCAACTTGCCCAGGGTCACACAGCTAGTAAGTGTTAAGTGTCTGAGGCCAGATTTGAACTCAGGTACTCCTGAATTCAGGGCTGGTGCTCTATCCACTGCACCATCTAGCTGCCCCAGTGTATCCTTTCTTTAAACCAATGTTCCCATCACCCTGGGTGCTAGGCAGCACTAGGGTAGGATGCATCTTAAGAAACATAACCAGGGGCAGCTAGGTGGCACAGTGGATAAAGCACTGGCTCTGGATTCAGAAGGGCTTGAGTTCAAATCCAGCCTCAGACACTTACTAGCTGTGTGACTCTGGGCAAGTCACTTAACCCTCATTGCCCCACACAAAAAAAAAGAAAAGAAAAGAAAAAAGCATAACCCATGTTCAAGGAAAGTAATCTCCAATCTACTCTCAAAACACACAAAAGCTGCATTCTCAAAGCACAGATCTAACCCCATCACTCCCCTGCTCAATAAATGACAGTTATCCCTGTTATCTCAGTCAGTTGATAAGCATTTATTAAGTGCTTACTATCTACCAAACACTGTGCTAAACCTCCAAAGAAAGACAAAAGGCAGTCCCAGATCTCAAGGAACTCCTAATCTAATGGGAGAGATAACCAGCAAACAACTACATAAATGGAAATAACAGAGAGAAAGTACTGGAATTTAGGGGTATTGGGAAAGGGTTCTTATAGAAGGTGGGGTTTTAGCTGGGCCTTGAAAGAAGTTAACAGAAGCCAGAAGCAGGGACAAAGAATGAGAGAATTTCAGGCATGGGTTGCAGACAGACTAAGGAGATAGGATGTTTTTTCCCGTGGTAATATAGCTGCCAGGTGTCTTAACCTGGCTCCAAACTTCCTTTATAGCTTTTTAAAGCATTACTCTCGGGGCGGGCTAGGTGGTGCAGTGGATAGAGCACCGGCCCTGGAGTCAGGAGAACCTGAGTTCAAATCCCACCTCAGACACTTAATACTAGCTGTGTGACCCTGGGCAAGTCACAACCCCAATTGCCTTACCAAAAAAACACCAAACAAAAACAAACCAAAAAAAGCATTACTCTCCTTCCCATACTCTTCAGTCTAATCAAACTGTCCTGATTATCCCTAAGACATGCCATTTGATTGCCTGGGGTTTTTGTTGTTGTTATTTGTTTTGTTTGTTTTTGTGGGGCACTGAGGGTTAAGTAACTTGCCCAGGGTCACACAACTACTAAGGGTCAAGTGTCTGAGGCTGGATTTGAACTCAGGTCCTTCTGAATCCAGAGCCAGTGCTCTATCCACTGTGCCGACTAGCTGCCTATATTGCCTATCAAATGAAAGGAGATTTAGTTTTAGTGAACCTGATGATGTTTTGGTGCCTCTTCTGGCTCTAGGACCTAGTATTTATGATAGCTCTAGTATTGTTGCCATCTAATATAGTGCCAAAGGACAGCTAAATGTTACCCAAGGCATTGATCAGCTAAGTGGTACATTAGATAGAGGCCTAGTCTGAAGTGAGGCCTCATCTTCCTGAGTTCAAATATGCCCTCAGACACTTACTAGCTGTATGATCCTAGGAAAGACTTAATTCTGTTTGCCTCAGTTTCCTCATCTATAAGATGATCTGGAGAAGGAAATGAAAAACCACTTCAGTATCTTTGGGTAACAGAGAGTCAGACACAACTGAAACAACAACACTACTAGAAAATAGCAAATGCCAGGAAGACCTCCATTCACATCCTGTCTCTGACACATAGTATTTTTTGTTTTGTTTTAGGGGGCTTTGTGTGTTAATTCAAAATTCAGCATCATTCAGACCTGAATGTGGATCTCAACTCTACTTGACCTTGGACGGATTATTTTGTTTCTGGACCATAGTTTTTTCAAATCTAAAGTGAGGGAGATGGACTAGATCTCTAAAGTGTCTTTCATCCCTAAAACCTATGATAGATAAACTTTACAACCAATCCCATTATGGAGAAGGGGATGTCCCCCTATGCTTTAAAGCACATGCACACATACCACACATAAAGGCCCAGCTCTCTTCTCAGTCTTCCACCTTTAACCACTCCAGAGTTACAGGTGGGAGGGTGGGGGAGAGACCTGTAGTGCTGGGGGAAAGAGGTGCCACCTTACAGTCTGCACTGACCATGCCTGAGCAGAAATGGGAGGGTCCAACCTCTCCTATTAACTAAAAGAGAATGGCCCTCCTGCTCCTTCTCCCACATTTATCTATCTATCTATTAATTAATGTATTTATTGCAGGGCAATGAGGATTAAGTAACTTGCCAAGGTCACACAGATAATGTCAAGTGTCTGAGGTCTGATTTGAACTCAGGTCCTCCTGAATCCAGGGCCAGTGCTTTATCCACTGAACCACCAAGTTGCCATCTCCCATATTAATTATTCGTAAGCAGAAGTGGGCATATCTAACTCTCACCCTTAACTAGAGGTGAGTGGTTCCAACTCTCCCACTTTAACCATTTATGAGCTGAAGTGACCAGGTCCAATTCTCTAATCACATTGATCAGACATAAGTGGGTGTGGTTCTCCATATTAATTATTCAGGAGCAGAAGAGGCCAAGTCCTACAGCCTTATTTACCACAAGCAGAGGTGAGTGGACTCCGCCCTCCCAGATTGATTATTCAATTATTCATGGACAGAAGGAGATGGATTCAACCCTCTCATATCAACCAAAGATAAGCCCTCCCAGTCCTCTATATTACTTATTCTCCACAGAAGTGGAAGGCTGGGAGGAAATGATGTTCAACCTTCTCAAATTAATCAGAGGAAGTGGGACCATCTCTATTAATTATTCGTTAATTATTAATGAAGAAATGAGTGGGTCCAACCCTTCAATTTAACCAATGTCCTCTTCAAACATTACTTATTCGTGAAAAGTGGACGGGTTTTCGATATTAATTATTCATGAGAAGTGGGTGAGTAAACATTCATGAGCTGAAGTTAGGCAATCCAACCCTTTCACTGAAACCCATGGTAAGTGGTCCCATTTTCCAAATTAATTATTCATGAGCAGAAGGAGGAGGGTCCCACTTACTGGGGTAAGTGGTCCCAGCTCTCCGCACTGAATAATTATATTCATGAACACAATTATATGAATGATTATTATTGGACTAATGATATTAATAACAGAAGTGGGCGGGCCCAACCCTCTCATATTTACAGGTGGTAATTGGCCTCGGTTCTCCATACTGCATAATCATATTCATGAACATAATCATTATTATAAGAATTATTATAGGAATAATTATATTCATGAGAGAGATGGGCGGGTCCAACCTTTCACTTAAACCCGAGGTTAGTGGTGCAGCTTTTCCACATCAATTATTCACGAGCCGAAGGTGGCGGGGTGAGCCCAACACACTCCATTTAACCATTCCTGAGCAAAGGTGACTTAACCCTCCCATATTATTCATGAGCACAGGAGGTTGGAAGGGAAAGAAAGGGAGGGAGGGCGGGGCCCAAAAGTGTGAAGGGCTGGAGGGAGACAGTTGTGTCTATTTAGGCGTGAGGAGAGGCCTTGGGTTGGATGGAGAAGGGAAGGTTTGAAAGTTGGGTCATTTGATTATTCATGAGGGGGTGGGGCTGGAGGCACCAGGCACGCCCCGCTCCTGGGCGGGTTCCAAATTGATTATTCGTGAGGGCGCACGCGCAGGCGGCTGAGGAGGCTGAGAGGGCGGGAAGGGAGCGGAAGCGCCTCCTGGTCTCGAGCCTCCCTACCTCTCAGCCCTCCCCACTTCCTCCCACGCGGGGAGAACTTGAGGAGGAGGGAAATTTTTTTTTTTTTAGAATTTTTTTTTTTAAGGTTTAGACTTCAAATAGGGAGTTAAGGGGCGAAAAATCGACCCCGCCTCGTTTTCCTGTGACACCCTGGGCAGAGAACTGTCAAACCCTGTGGTAAAATGTGAGCTCCAGGCGATTTCTTGAGGAGAGGCTCGTAGCAGCTGGGATGGAGCTGAAGTGGGGGAGGAGGAGGAAGCCACCTTGGGACCTGAATCCTTCTGGAGACCCCTCGCGCCTTGTCCCCTTCCCTTCCTCCTTCCTTGCCTGGAGGTCCTCTCAGAACCCTCCCCCAGGGAGGGGTGGGGGGGTGGGGGCTGGACCAGAGAGGCTCCATGGCCAAGGCCTGGCCCACCCTCTGAGCCTGGGGAGGGTGACTGACCCCTGGACGTCGACCTGGGCCTTCCAGGGCCTGTCTGCCCCTGGGCTGCTGGTTTCGTTCTTTTAAAAAAATAATAATAATAATAATAATTGTAACTTGATGGCTCATCCCCAAGAAAATCCTTTGCCTAGTAGGCTTTCAAAAGCTTGCCACTGTATCAAAAGCAAAAAAAAAAAAAACAAGCAAAAAACCCCATAATTTAAGTTTTCAGGAGATTGGCATGAAATACCCCAAGAGGGTATTTGTAAAGGCAGGGGAGAAAAAAAACACCCCAGCCTAAGGTAACTGAACTGTAAACATATCCTAGAGATGTACAAAGAAGCCTGATTCCCCCTCCATTCTCATCCTTAAAACATGGAATTTGGTTTCTTCTTCTGTGAAAGGAGACTGGACTAGATCAACTCTTGGGCCTCTTCCAACCTAAAGCTGTGACATTAAGATCTTATGCATGTGGCAGGGAGGAATAGCAAGGGGGTTTTTGGGAAGGGGATCACTGGTTCTCATTTTAGAGCCAATTTATGGCAAAATGTGTTAGTCTTTTGAGGGGATGAAAAAATTCTGTATATGTGTAAAATGTGTAAGCACTTTAAGTTGGTTTTTATTTCCCTGGTTTAGTTAATCTGCAGGTATAAGTGGATGTCCCAGAAAGAAGACAGGTGACTACAGGACTCAGTCATTGAAGAAAGCTGCAGGCTCTTATTAGTGTCATGTTTTAGTTGGAACCTTTGAGAAGCGTAAGCTATGTTATGCTCTTCTATTTTCACTGATGGAGCTTTTCATTTGTAAATATAACAAAAATTACTTTTAAAAATACATATTAATTTTTGTGTCTATAGGGCATGATCTGTAAAAAGTGATGCAAAGTTCTTTGTGGTGTTTTTTAAAGTTACTAAAATTGTACATGAACCAAGTAAAAAAATTAAGCTTTTGGTTTATTTATACTTAATACATCACATAACTAATTTAAGATAAGTTAAATAGAGTACAGTTCCTTAAGTGAATAAGTGACAAATTAGCTAGAGTAGTATTTTGGGCACAAAGCAGAAAATAGATTTTGTTCAGCCATATTTGCGGTGCTTTAGTGAAATGTCTTGATTGTTTAATTCCTTCAAAAAAAACCAAACCAACAGCATTTACACTGAAATTAAGTATTTTCCGAAGTGTGGTAATCAAGTGTCACAAAATCATGTTGGCAATTTGGCTATACATAAGAAAAAAGATGCTTTATAACTGATTGTTTCATACAAGTAAATAATCTATTGACTTTTATAAACCTTATCAGTAAATCTTCATTCTTCAAATCATTGTCCAGTCTCTCATTAAAGAAAGTAATTTTTATCTTAAAATGGAATCAAAGGGAGATTTAGTTGTTTCCTATTTGGGTTCTATTCATTGAACAAGTCTAGTTGCATTGTCTGTGAATAATAATACATATATTTCGAATTATATTCTCAATATACTAGAGCCATCCAATTTAAATACAGCATAGACTGTCTTGGAAATCTGTATTTTCTTTCTTTTTTAGTTGTTTTTCTTGCTACAAACAAGGTACATGATTGTACTTAATTCCAAAGAGACAAAAAAAAATGCTATTTTTAAAGACACATTAACTGCTTTCTCTTTGTTGTCGTTTGTACTTCCTTCTGGAAGAGGACCTTGACATCACAGGGAATTGGATTTAAGTGAGAGAGGGCTGTGCAAGGTCACCAACCTCACTCTCTCCTCCAGAACCATCAGGGCCAGTGGCAAGATATTCATCAGGACGACTGGAGAAGGCCCTAGATGTTTAAGACAATTGGGGTTAAGTGACTTGCCCCAGGTCACACAGCTAGTAAGTGTCTGAGGTGAGATTTGAACTCAGGTCCTCTTGATTCCAGGGCCAGTACTCTACCCACTGTGCCACCTAGCTGCCCCTTGCTTTCTGTTTATAATTATTTTGAAGCACCATGCTATTTGATGGAAATTCATGCTTTATGTTATCATTTTGATCTTTTTCATAGCACTTATGCACTATTCTTCATACCCAGTATTATTTTCCTTATCTTAGCATATACTCATTTCAGTTAAATGTTAAGCCTACTACTTTGTGCAAAGGTTGTGCTGAATAGAAGCTGTTGAATAGATAGGGTGGACACAGATAAATAAGACATGATCCTTGCCTTCATAGAATTTACAGCCTACTAAAGGAATATGGCACGTATTTAGCTGACTATTTTTCAACATGGATTGGCACATCACATATGAGAAATGCAAAATGTATCATGCCAGGTCCAATCTGGGAAAGATAAATTTTGATTAGGGGGACCAGGTAAGAGTTCATGGAGGTGGTAGTATTTAAGTTAAATCCTGAAAGAGTTTCAACAGACAAAGATGGTAGAGAGGACATTGAAGGCTTGGGAAACAGCGGAGGAAGAGAGCTGAGGAAGTAAAAGTGGCTTCAAAGAAAAAACACTGGGATCAGAGCCTCTGGTTTCAAATCCTGCTTCTTAAAACTTCCTATCCATATCACACTGGGCAAGTCACTTAACCTCCCTGGGTTTCAGTAAAATCTGTAAAGTGAAGGGATTGGACTAGATCAGGGCTTCTTAAATTTGTCCCAATGGCCATCACTTTTTGCCCAAGAAATTTTTACTCGACCCTGGGTATCTAGGTATATAAAATAGGCATACAGAACCTTTTACTATTGGCAAATTTTTCTTGACCTCCACATTAAGTTATGGTGTTGGAACCTACAGTTTAAGAAGCTTTGGACTGGATCATAGAATCATACTCACATAAAAATGGGAGTAATTGATCCATTAATCCATGAATTAATGACTCCCATTTTTATGTGAGTATGATTCTATGATCTACTCCAAAGCTGCCCTATTCATCTGGCAATACTGAATGGCAAATGACTAGAGTACAAGAACTCCATAAAGGTAACAACATAAATTGCATATCATATTAACTAAAACAGAAATTGTATCCCCTTTTATATGAGAAGACACTTGTAACCTATCGAGCTATCATGTGGGCATTTTTAAAAATCATAGTATCATAGATCTAGAACCAAAAGTTATATCCCAGGCCATCCAGTCCAACCTCCTCATTTTACAAATGAGTCTTAGAAAAGTTAGGTAATTTGTATAAGGTCATACTTAGCTAGTAAGTAACAGAGGCAGTGTGGTTCAGTTTAAAGAAAAAAAAAAGCAACTCTTTCTGGAGTCAGAGGACATGAGTTCCAATCCTGCCTCGGATGTTTGCTACCTATGTGAACTTGAGCAAATCATTTAACTTCCTTGGGCCTCAGTTTCCTCATCTGTAAAATGAGGGGGTTGGACTAGATGACCCCCAAAATCCCTTCCATTGCTATATCTGTGACTCTAAGAGCTGGGATTCAATTAAATTCAACAAGCATTAATCAAGTACCTACTATGGGCTAGGCAATATGCTAGATTCTGGGGATATAAAAAATGAAAAGTCTTTATGTTCAAGAATCTTATATTCTCTTGGGAGAAAAACAACATGTACACAATAAGCAAATACAAAATATATATGAAGTAAATATAAATGAGAAAAGATCTGTAAAACATTTTGTGAACCTTAAAAGAAATGTCAGCTACTTTTATTATTTCTGGCCAGAGAGTTTAAGGAAAGTATATGAAGGAGGTAGCCTTGGGCAGGTCACATGCCCTCACCAGGCTTCAGTTTCTTCATCTATAAAATTACAAAGTTCTAGTTCTAAATCTTATAATGATAAGCAGGTTCAGCCAGGGAGAATGGTAGAAGTAAGGGCTGAGAAGGAAGGCATTCCAGGCTTATGAAGGACCATGTGAGCAAAGGAATGGAGATAGTAAATGAACCAGTCAGTGGAACAAAGAGTACCTAGTTTGGCTGGAGCAAGAAGAGGCAAGGGTACAACAGTAAGGTGGTACTGGATTCGTTCACATCTTCATCTTCTTTTGATCTTTCCACTGTTTTAATTCTCTTCCCTCTATGTTCCCTCTATTTTTTTTAACTAGGAGAAATTTATGGGATAAGGAAAGGATGACATCCATTGTAAGTACCAGCTTCACCTTGATTCCCAACCAGAAATATAGACGTAGCAACAGACGATCCAACCATTCTTGCAACATCCTTGGTTCAGATTCTCAAAACTTATCAACACTTGGGGATTTTAAAGCACTGCCATTAGAGCTTTTCCAAATAATTTTGGAATATCTGTCAGGTGAGGTTTTAGGAGAGGAAATATTGCTGTAAGTAAACTACAGAATTCACTATATCCATTTTCCTTAAGAAACTATACTTTTCCAATGGACCCTGTTTAATATATTTCAACCTAACTTAAACTAATTTCTAAGCTTAATTTTCTGAGAGGTAACAATAGTTGCCTATGATGAGGGTTCCAAACTTTTTTTGGTTCCTATATCTCTTGGCTTTAAGTAACCTTCTTGTAACCCCACCTCCAGTTCAGTATGAAGGGAAGTAAATTCTGGTGTTTACCAAGCATATGCACATAAAAAATAAAGAGGTCAAATTTTCAGAAAACAATTTAAATGTAAATAACATTTTAATATCATTCTCAGCCAACAGTTTTATTCATGGTAGGTGTTTTTAACCTGGGATCAGTGAACTTGGATTTTTAATATTTTAATAACTGTATTTCAGTATAATTGGTTTCCTTTGTAGTCTGATATATTTTATTTTATATATTAAAAAAATTATTCTGAGAAGAGGTCCATAGGTTTCATCAGACTGCCAAAGAGTCTGTGACACAAAAAAAGTTAAGATCTAGTTTCTGAAAGAGATACCTCCATATTATATTCAGCCTCCAATTTGCTTCTTGCTTTGGATATAAATTTTTTAAAAGAGCAGTAAATACTTATTCAAAGAGTTTTTATGAACTATATTAGGCCTAAACATGTTTAGTAAGAATGGGATATTCTTTAAGAATACACCAAAAATTATGTGGCTTCACTGATTAGAAATCAAAGTTTCTGGATATTTCCAAGATCGATTAATTTATCTTTCACTTGGTCATTGTTGCTGATTTCTTCTAGATCAATATACAAATAATTTTGTAACAAACCTCAATTCATTTTGTCTTGACTAGTAGAAATTATCTCTTCACCTGTCTCAAATTTTTCAGATGTACTATAATGCTCTCTTCCTTTTCCACTCCAACCTCTCTTCCTCATACTACCCTGTTCTCTTTCCAGTCCACAAATTAACTAACTCTACTTTGGAAATATTTCAATAGGATAATAGAGTTATTTACCAAACATTCCCCACAAACCCTTATATATCCACTGTGGATACACAAGCTTCTCATATCCACTGTGGACACACACCCCAGAAGGGGAACTTAGGATGTACCAGAAACAAAGTAGCTTCAGCTCTTTAAGGCATGGCCCTAGCTTTATTGAAGTAATATTATTGTTATTTGTTCCTAATATATTAGTAAAAGATAGAAAAGATCCATTTTTTCAATAGTTTATTCTGTGCTAACTTATATGATTAGTTATATAACTAAAGTATAGCAATAGTGAAGTTCCTATAATTAAGCTAGTTGTATTGGGTTTTGTTGTTTTAGTGAAGGATATCAGCATGCTAAGCATGGTGTCAAAAACCATCAGCCACCGCCTTATTAATTACATCTCAACTTCATCAGGAAGCAGAAGGCTTTTACAGCAAGATTTTCATAACCTGGAGCTGTCTGGCAGAAGACAAGGATCCTATATCCTGGAGCACTACAGATCTCTAGGTGACCTATGTAATGAGAATTGTGACAAATAAAGAACTACACTTAATTAAGGGGATTCTGTTATATAACTCTTTTGCCAGTGGGAAGTGGGGATGTTTTCCAAATATTGCCTAATATATGGATGATTCCGTTACTTTCAATATGATCTTTTCCCATTAATCATATATTTTCTTCTAACTATAACTCCAACAGTTACTTAGTGATATGCTTATCTTCAGAGTATATTTGAAAGGAACAAACTTATGTGGCCACTTTTTCTCATTTTGTTATGTGGCATGAATTGGAATTTAAGAGTTTAGGGAAATGACATTTTTGTGCAGCAGCTTTCTGTGAAACATAATGAGCTTTATCTCTGAACCTCTTATTCCTTTTTTTTTTTTTTTTTGGTGAGGCAATTGGGGTTAAGTGACTTTCCCAGGGTCACCCAGCTAGTAAGTGTCAAGGTTCTGAGGCTGGATTTGAACTCAGGTCCTCCTGAATCCAGGGCCAGTGCTGTATCCACTGTGCCATCTAGCTGCCCCACCTCTTATTCCTTTCAATCATGTTCCAATCCTGTATAAAATGAGTCAAGATTTTAAAATAAGACATTGAAAAAAAAATCACTTATTCTCTAATAAGAAATCATGGTTTCCTTTTAAAAAAATACTATCCATCCACATTTGTTAATAAATCATGTATTCTAAATTGTTCTTGTCAAAAAAAATTTTTTTTAATAAAAATAAATTGCTCTTATCAAAGGGAGTCCTATATAATCTTTCTTCCCTTGGCCTGTAATCATTTATCTTGTGTGGTTTTTTTTCTCCTGGTTTACTGTTTCCCATTCTCTCTAAGAGGAATAATGAAATAAAAATCTAATTTGGACCTTGCTGATGAGCATCAATTTAATCATGAAACTGCTGTATATAATTAACCTTAGCATGGTAATAAAACCAAAATACATCAGGGTGAAATTCAGGCCTAAATAAAGGCAAAACTAAGCAAATGCTGTATTTTTGTAGCTCAAGAATGCCAAATTTTAAGATAATTATCTGTAAGACTCCAAGCATAAAATAAGAATATTTAAATATATAAATAAATTTAACTAAGATGAGTAGAAATTTTGTTGTATAATCTTACCACATTTTTTCAGCATTAATAAACCAGATTAATGAAGATTAACTGAATTTAGCCATTATTTTTAGCTACTTCTTATTAAAAATTATATATTTTTTCAAGGTTTATGGGGGGAGGAGGAGAATTAAAATGCTTATTTCAGTATTTGGTTTTGACCAAACAAAAGAACAAATTAGCATAGTTTTTTTTTTTACCATGATCAAGTCTTAGCTACTTAAACAAAAAAGCCTTGAATAACAAGCAAGAATCCTTCATTAGCCTGAATTTCCTAATTTCTTGAATGAATTAGTTATATAATAATAATAATCTTAGATTTCTATATCACTTTTTATATTGCATCTCATTTGATTATATATTTACCCTTGATTCATGTGTTTACCTTAAGCTTCCATTTTACTTTGGTTGTAGATACCTCATTCTTCAGGTTTCTTAACATTTAAGTTCATGGATCATTTTTTCTTATTGCTGTTCTTCCCAGATCTTTTATTGTTTTCAGGCAATAAGCTAACATTTTCAGACTCTTTCACTCTGAAGATTATGAATTTTAATTTACTGCCTTCACACAAGAAACAGAGCAGATGGCTAATATGGAGAGAGCATTGCTTCTAAGTCTATTTTTGTAGCAGGAAAAAAATTTTTTTAATTGGTCTGTAACTGCTCTGAGCACCTTGTGTCTAAAATTTTTTTTAAAAGGAAGAAAAAAGAAAAGAAAAGTTAGCCAGTATTGTTAACATTTTATGGACATGATATACCTTGAAAGTAAGGTTTTTATATTACAGGAAGCAACTAATGTTCAATTATTGCTTTTTTGCTAAAGATTAAGTGCAAAAATATGAAGGGAAAACACTCACCACTGGAAGTCTATTACATATAAAACTAAGCAGGGTCAATGTTTAAACTTCATATTTTACCATAAGTTGTTCAAATGGAATAATTTTCAAAAATTATATGCATGGAATTTACAAGTTTATATAATTTATGTAACATTTTTAATCTTTTAACTTTTTCCAATTACTTGTAAGAACAATTCTTAATATTGATTTTAAAATTTTGAGTTCCAAATTCTCTCCCACCCTCTTTCCCCTTCCCCCTTATTGAGAAGGCAAGCAATCTGATATAGGTTATACATGTGCAGTCATACAAAACATACTTTCCATATTAGTCATGTAGAACATTTTTAATGGAAGAATTATTGCCTTTGCTGCTGATGGAAGCCATGTTTTAAAGTTTTTCCCCTCTGAAATAAGGATAGATAGATCACATCTGTCATAGGACTGTTAATACATTTCCATTTTAGGAGTAAAGTCCACAGAAAGTCACAGAAAGCACATAATCTACTTACTGACACTGTTGTAATAATAGTTCAAAGGAAACTGAAGCTTTTTAAAAACAATCTGAAATTAAAGATTTTTTTAAATTTTAAAAACAATACTGTAATACCTTTATATGGTCCCCAAAAGTATATTTTTGAAGGAAAAAAATTTTTTAAGTGTGGCAATTGGGGTTAAGTGACTTGCCCAGGATCACACAGCTAGTAAGTGTTAAGTGTCTGAGGCAGAATTTGAACTCAGGTACTCCTGACACCAGGGTCGGTGCTCTATCCACTGCGCCACTTTGCTGCCCCCTGAAGGAAAATTTTTTAACACAATTGTTATTCCAAAACAAACACTTTGTGTTAACAAACCTACTTCTAACTGCTAGAATTTTAAATACTTATAATTTTAAATTTCTACATATTGGGGAAAAGGCTAAAATTGTTTTTGTCACTCTAGTCAGGGTCTTCATTGACAACTAGAATATGTCTTATATGATGCCAAGACATATAGGTTTCCCTAATAAATCTCCAGATTTTACTCATTATGTCTGTTTTTAATCCAAATATTTTCCCACATTTGCAACTTTAGATACAATATCATATTTTTTACATAATATGGCCTTGGGTATCATCAATGAATATTAAAACAACTTAGTAAACAGCATATACCTTGTACCTTCTTGCCAAACTTTGTATTACCAGGTCACAGTTGACTTGGTATGGTATTACACTCAAAAGAATGTCTACTTGGTCTGTTCAAATGATCTGCCACTTTCTCTGTTTCCTTTCTCAGGTTTATTGTTTAAAAGGTGTACATTGCTGCTACCCACAAAAGAAAGGCTAAAGTACATTCACAAGATACTCTCAGAAGTAAGAATAAATTTATGCTTCTGAATATTTACATAAATTTATTTTATAGCAAACCTGTTATATAACTGTGTTTCAATCATTTTAAATCTATTTCTTATAATTTCCAATTCTTGTCTTAGGACAATGAAGTATACTTTATACATAATGATCAAATGCTTCATGTGCTCAGATATTATAAAACAGATATGTTTTTTAATCACCTTTTAAATGTAACTAAGGACTTTACTTAAATTCATGGGATTTCTGTGGGCAAGTATAAAAAGCACTGTGCTTGGAATTGAAAAAAATCTGGATTCATTTTCTAGCTTAAGATATTTCCTAGCTACATAACTGTGGGAAAGTCACTTAACTCTTTAAATCAGTTTCCTCATGAATTAAAGGTGGATAAACAATACTTATACCACCTACATCATAGGGTTGCTATGTGGAAAGCACTATAAAGTACTATATAAATGTGAGCTATTACGATTTCCCATGGGTTTTTTTTAAACATGCATTGTTATTATAATGGGGTTTTCTCATTAGCTTTTATTTTATTTTCAAAGAAATATCCACCTCCTTTTTCTCCCACCTCCCATTTCCCTTCCCATTCTCCTTCCATCCACCCCCTTATTTAGAAAGCAAAAAAACAAAAACCCCTGTTACAAACACCCATAGTCAATCAAAACAAATTCTAGAATTGATTGGTCATGTCCAGAAAAAAAAATATGGCCTAATTTGCACTCTGAATCCAATGTTTCACTATCAGGAGGTAGATAGCATAGAGTTTTTAGCACTTTCCTTCTATTACAAAGTACTTTTTTTGGGTAGTGTGGGAGAAGGACAGTGAGGGTTAAGTGACTTGCCCAGGGTCACACAGCTAGTGAGTGTCAAGTGTCTGAGGTCAGATTTGAACTCAGGTCCTCCTGAATCCAGGGCTAGTGCTTTATCCACTGTGCCACCTAGCTGCCCTCCTTCTATTACTATATTGTAATAATCATTTTTGGAGGAAAAAACCTTTATTGTTTAGACATCCAGAAAAAGTTAAAGTTGACTTTAATCATAGCAAAAACATCAAATTTAGAAGATACCAGTAATAGTATCATAAATTTATAACAACACTGATATATACAGTGTTCAAATAACAATTTTCACTATACAGAAACAATCACCTAATGCTAGTAATTCAGTCTGTAATTGCAACTTATAAGGTTCCTACTTTTGTTAGAAGAGGTAGTTTCTTCGCCCAGAAGTTCCCTGTACTAATAAAATCACAAATTTAGTCATAGTTCCTAGTTAGTAGGATATAAAATATTTCTTATATATTATTTTTATATTGTTATTATTATGCTGATATGGTATTCATTTTAAATGAGCCTAAATTGTTGCAATATCTCCAAAACTGACCTTTCTGCATTCTGTGACTCCCTTCTCCAGTACCTTCTATACATTGACCCAAAGTGTATCTTCCTTGACTATAATTCAAAATTCCTAAAACACTACTATTTTCTTGTTATATTCCCACATAAAAACTTGCAAGATTTTCCCATTTTTTGCATGATAAAATCCAATTTCTTTCTTTTTTTTTTTTAAGTGACTTGCCCAGGGTCACCCAGCTAGTAAGTGTCAAGGGTCTGAGGCCGGATTTGAACTCAGGTCCTCATGAATCGAGGGCCAGTGCTCTATCCACTGCACCACCTAGCTGCCCCTAAAATCCAATTTCTTAACCCTATATCTCCTCTCCAATTTGTTCCATCTAACCAATCTAACATGAACATTGTTCAGGCATACCTTACTGTTCTGTGAATATGCTGTATTAATTTCTGTATACTTTCCTTTAACCATGCTATTTTGCCACTTGAAATGTCCTCTCTCTCCTCCCTGTCTAAATTATACCAATCTTGGGCAGCTAGGTGGCACAGTGGTTAAAGCTCTGGCCCTGGATTCAGGAGGACCTGGGTTCAAATCCAGTCCCAGATACTTGACACTTACTAGCTGTGTGACCCTGGGCAAGTCACTTAACCCTCATTGCCCTGCAAAAATTTATAAATAAATAAATAAATAAACCATACCAATCTTTCAAGGTTAAGTCAAGTCCCACCTCTTTCATGAAGGCTTTGACTGATCTACTCCAAATGGATTTCTTTCTCCATTTAACTCTTATATTAATTGCCTTTTCCAACCAATTTAGTATTTATACATAAACTAACTTTTGTTATTATTTAACTGTGTAAATTTATCTCCCCCAAAGAAATTGTAAATTTCTTGGAAGAATAGACCCCACTTAATAGGGCTTTTTGTATCTACCATGCACAGATATAGCACATAGCCAGTTACTCAATAAATGTTATTAAAATAAATTTGAAAGTCAAACTAATATTTAATTGATGAGGAAATAACAGCTTTTCTCTTTACAGGTTTCATGTTTTAAATTCAGTGGTTGTGGAATTCCTATGCAGTGTTTAGGACTGCCATGTTATGGAATGTTTTTACAGGTATGTACCTTTTTAAGCAAAGGAGAAAAAGTATTTTTTATTACTTAGCAGGAAATGGAACATTAAAGTGTGTCCTCTGGCTAAATAATAGAGGTTGGAATAATTCGAAAGGGAACAACACTAAATAATTGAACTTTTGACCATCTTATTCTGTTATAGGCAACATACTTCATATCTGCCCTAACTACATTGCTCTAATAGACACTATTTTGTAATCATTAATACATTTTACTAAATCTCTACCTTAAAGTTGTGAAACTCTAATGTCTTTGACCAATATCCTATTTATAATATAGTTCCTGCAGAACACTAGCTGCCCTTGATAAGGTTGTTTCACCAAAATCTGTGATTTCCTGAAACCATAAGTAGGGCTTGCCTGTACTCTACCTTAAATTTTTATTATTAATTTCTCATTATAGAGATAAAGTTTGGAATAAATGCATAAAATTTATGGAGTTGTACCAGTAATCTCTGGATCTAGAAAGAAGGAAAAGAGAAGAGAAAATACTGTGGTCCTAAAAATACAGTACATCTAATGAATTCAAAGACTTGGGCTAACTCATTAAAATATATTGCGAGCACTGGTACATCTATACTTTCAGGAATCAGTCTTTTTGTTACTGAAATTCTCATTTTAATAAAAAGCTGTGGTATGGCTAATATTATAAAGAGTAAAGACTGATTAATTCTGAGGCTGTATTTAGGGATACCTTTTTTTAAAAGCTAAATATTTTTCTAACTTAATCTGCTGGAAGCAATTCTAAATAACTTAAAGAAGACATTTTTAAATGGCAGAAATTCAATTGAATTATTCTAGTGAAGAATTTATGTACCTAATCACCTTTTTTGTTTTTAATTTCCTTTTAACAGATATCTGATTAGCTCTGTTATTTTTCCTAATAGATAATCAGAAATTTTAGCTGCAATAAATTCTTCTGCTGCTTAAATCTAAGTGTTATAAATGAATGCTAATATTTATCATATTTTAACTATTGGCAAATATAGTATTTTGTTTATTTTTCACTATAATCTCTGTTAATAATTCTAAAACTAAGTACCACAGTATAATTCTAAGTGAAATCCCTAAATCAGTGTTCCTGAAATCTTGTCCAAAAAAATCAAATTTTCCTCAATATGCTATTATCAAAGATCAGGTGTCAGTTCAGGTATCAGAAGTTCAAGTCACAGTGCATGTAATAAAATAATAAAATGTATATACAAGAGCTTCAGGTGTCATTTAGACAGTCCATTGAAAAGTTGTTGCCTTTCTCAATAAAAGAAAGGAATTTAGATTTGGAGCATATAAAGATATTGTTTATAGAAATTATTTCCTGTATATGTGGAAAATCCATAATAGATATGAATAAAATATGTTGTACATCATCTCTATAAAAAGCAAAAGTGACCTGAACTTCAATTTGATGGTTCGTATACCTGCAATGTTTCCTTTATTTTGTTATCTTTAGACCCTAACAGCAGGTTGGGATGAGTTGGAGTGCCATCGGGTTTATAACTTCCTATGTGAATTGACTAATCTACCCCGCAAGGTGCAGACAGTTGTTTGCAGTAAACCAGGTAAAGATGTGATATTCCAGCAAACTATTTTAAGGGGGAAAAAAAGAAATAGAGACCAAACTCAAACATAGATTCAGTAGCCCAATACAGTATTGAAAAATTAATTTTAAATACCACTTTTGGGGGCAGCTAGGTGGCACAGTGAATAAAGCACCAGCCCTGGATTCAGGAGGACCTGAGTTCAAATCCAGCCTCAGACATTTGACCCTTACTGTGTGACCCTAGGCAAGTCACCTAACCCTCACTGCCCTGCCAAAAAAAAAAAAAGAATCACTGTGTTATAATTGTGGGCATTATGTTGCTTCTGATTTTCCAGAAATTTTTTGAAGGTAGACATTTAATTTCTTTCTTAGGAAGTGCCCGAAAATTGGAGTTAAGGATTAGATTATTCTGTCGGAGTGTCCTACTAGATCACTGGATACAGCGAAGTGACTCTGCCTTTTGGTTGACTCGAATACTAAAACCATGGCCAATGGTGAATCAGGCCCGACTGCTCTATATAATCTTTGGACCAATATCATCCCAGGATGGTAAGCACTTATTTTCCAGTAAAGCCACATTTCTGTTTAACTTATTTTAAGGGGGAAATATAGTTTTGTAATACCTATTTGGTTTCCCCATTCCTAATAATCATGCTATATGTCATGATTCTACAGGTGTGGACCCTTAGTGAGGGGAAACACAGCACTCCCTGGGGTAGCCCATTCACTTTGTAGCCATCTAATTTTTAGGAAGTATTTCCTTATATTAAACCTAAATCTACCTCTCTGCAGTCTTTTTTTTTTCTTGCTTTACTTAACTTTAATTTTACTTTTTTTAACTAGAATTTACTTTCCATCCTATTGCCTTCCCCACCCCCCAAAATTGAACAATAAAAAAAGAAAACTCATAATAAATAGGCAAAATCCAGAAAAACAAATTCCCATATTAGTAATGTCCAGAAATGAATGTGTCAGTTTGTATTTTAAGTCTATTAACTTTATGGCAGCAAGTGGTAGTGTATTTTTCATCTTTGGTATTCTGGAATCATGGCTTGTCCTTGCATTGATCAGAGTTTTAAATTCTTTCAAAGTTGCTTTTCTTTTTAATGTTGCCATGTATAAATTGTTCAGCTGCATCTGCTTCCTTCACTCTGCCATCATTCATAGAGATCTTCCTATTTTCCTCTGAAACTCTCCATTTCATAGTTTCTGAAGGTTCAGCAATATTCTTTTACATTTATATACTGTAATTCATTTAGGTATTCCCCAATGAGTGAGCACCCCTTTAGTTTCTAATTTTTGCTACTATCAAAAGAGCCACTATATAAATATATATAGATATGTATGTGTATATACATATCTATATATCTATAGATATAGATATGTATGTGTATATACATATCTATATATCTATAGATATACATATACATATACATATATACACACATAGTACATATGAATCTTTTTCTTCTTCCCTTGCTCTCTCTGGGGTATAGAGCTACTAGTAGTATTGCTAGGTCCAAGTCTGGTGATTTTGGGGGCATAGTTCCAAAGTGCTAGCTCCACAATATATTATTAGTGTTTCTGTTTTTCCATAGCCCCCTAACATTTGTCATTTTCTATTTTTGTCATCTTTGCCAATCTGATGGGCATGAAGTAGAACTCAGAGTTGCTTTAATTTGCATTTCTTTAATGTTTAGTTATTTGAAGCATTTTTTTCATATGGTTGTGGATAGCTTGGATTTTGTTCTTTGAAAACTGCCAGTTTATATCCTTTGATCACTTATCTATTGGGGAATAGTTCTTGTTCTTATAACTTTGAATGCATTCCTTCTGTATCTTGGATATAGAACCTTTATTAGAGAAACTTGCTAAAAAGATCTCCCCCATTATGTTTCCTCTTTAATTCTGACTGATTTTGTTGGTACAAAAACTTTTTAATTTTACATAATAAAAATGTCTATTTTAAGGGGCAGCTAGGTGGCGCAGTGGATAGAGCACCGGCCCTGGAGTCAGGAGTACCTGAGTTCAAATCCGGCCTCAGACACTTAATACTTACTAGCTGTGTGACCCTGGGCAAGTCACTTAACCCCAATTGCCTCACTGAAAAAAAAAAAAGAAAAAAAAATGTCTATTTTATCTTCTGTGATCATGAATTCTTCTATCCATAGATCTGAAAGATAATTTCTTCTTTGCTCTCCTAATTTGTTTATTATGTTAATATCTACGTCTAAGTCATGTATCTATTTGGAGTTTATCTTAGTATTTAGTATAAGAGGTTGGTCTATATATACCTAATTTCTTCCACACTATTTCCATTTTTCCCAGAATATTTTATACAGGTGTATTAGCTTGTGTAAACTTTAAACTTCAAAGATGGAAACTGTTCTGTTACAATTAATTATCAAATATATTTCCATTATCCCTGATTTTTAAATTTTTCTTTCTTTTTTTTTTTTTTTAGTGAGGCAATTAGGGTTAAATGACTTGCCCAGGGTCACACAGCTAGTAAGTGTTAAGCATCTGAGACCAGATTTGAACTCAGGTCCTCCTGACTCCAGGGCTGGTGCTCTATCCACTGCGCCATCTAGCTGCCCCCTGATTTTTTAACTTAAAAGATGCTATGGGGCAGCAAAAAAAAAAGATGCTATATATTTTTCAATATTCATTCAATTCTTTGTTGTCTAGGTAACCAGACAAGAATAATGCAACTAGAAATCCAAAAGAGCAGTCAAAAATCTACATTTGTTTTTTATAATGTATTGTGATATATGTGTGCCCATATGTACTTTTTCTTTCCTACAAGCAGATAATTTTTAAATTGACATGATTTGTATATTCTGATTAAAATATTTTAAAAGGTACCAAGGATAGGCATATTCTTTGTACAAATCAGTGTTTATTATTTTTATCAAATAAATATTAAAGTTACAAAAATTCCATTTTTCTCTATCCCTGTTTATGGCATATCAGTAGCATTATTTTCATACTGAAAACATTACTTTGCTTACTAAAACAACCTTCTTTTTTTTTTTTTTGGTGAGGCAATTGGGGTTAAGTGACTTGCTCAGCTAGTCAGATTTGAACTCAGGTCCTCCTGACTCACCACCTAGCTGCCCAAAAACAACCTTCTTTTGATTCTTTTAAATGCTGTTAATATGTTTCCTCATTCTAATAAGGAACATCTTAAAATATATTGCAATCTAAACTGACCTTTCATTATGAAAGTTCAAATAAATGTAATATGCTTAAATAATGGGATTTCATTTTCTAATCCTATTTTTTTTTTTGCGGGGCAATGGGGGTTAAGTGACTTGCCCAGAGTCACACAGCCAGTACGTGTCTAAGGCCGGATTTGAACTCTGGAACTCCTGAATCCAGGGCCGGTGCTTTATCCACTGCGCCACCTAGCTGCCCCTAATCCTATTATTTTTAAACTACTGAAACCATCTGCATCTCAAAGAAATTTTGTCACATTTTATTGTTTCGATTATTCAGGACAGGTGGTTTGGCAGAAAATGACGGAAGGACCTACAGATGAAACCAGTCTAAAAGGTTTAGCTGATGCCATTAAATTACTGTATGACACTGACACTAAAGAGTGGACAGCAGATGATGTAATCAGTCTTGTAGATGAGCTATCAGGTAAAACTCTATGTTTATCAATGTTGATTACTGAGAATTCTGCTATCAGATCATACTTATTAAACATAAGGCAATTTCTACAGGGAATAAATTTCCTATTTTAAATCATAATACTCAAATATTTTTATAATAGTGAATTTAGGGAGTTTGATTTTAAGGTTGAAGAGAATGGATATAACTTAATCCAAATACCAGCTATAGTTAGATCTATGCATATACAATTTATAGATTCTTCGTTGAACTATAGTAAATTAATCAGCTCAGGCCTCAAATTCCATTCCTGCATATTTTAACAAAGTACCTTCTAATGATACATTGGAGAGAAAACTCTCCACTTGCCACTCCTACAGGGAGGAAAGACTAGTTTCTGACCCCTGTACAATCCTAAAGAAAGGTACTGTACACAGGTTCATACCATCCTGCCTTGTGATATATGAGTCAAAGAGTTGTAATAAATATACTTCTAATATATCTGGAATAGCTGCATAACATTAAAATTTTTGTTCTGATTGAATATTGTAATTGAAAAACTAAAGTATTTTTGAGTTGTTCTCTTGATATTCTTTTTATCTTCAATAACATTATGTAATATATGTGTTTAACAATTATTACTGCAACCATTGAACAATTTCTCATTAAGTAATTTTTTTTCTACAACAAAAGTGGTTCCCCGAGAATGGCTTCTGGAAAATAATGCACGTCTCCTTATCCTAAGTGGGAACAACATTTGTTTCACCTTCATGGCTAGCAAAGCTGTGAATGGACGAGCCAACGAACTAGCTCGGATGATAGTCTTTTTGGCTTTGGTAAGTGCAGAATAAAGTCTCTTCTAGTACCCAGACTAACACTATATTCACTACCACCTAAAAACCTGATGGATCACTCTCCCTGTATAACAGAAATATACTTAAAATATCAAGTATTTTGAGGGATTGTGTAAGTATATCTTAATTTGAAATATCATGTTTTCAAAATATATACAATAAAGTAACATCTTCTGAAATATCCTTCTTCTCTCTCCTTCCCTACCTTATCCCCTCCCCTCTTCCAATTCATATCCCTCACCACCTTAGGAGGATAGAATTTAATGTTAGACCTTAGTGATCATCAATCCCTTCATTTGACACTTGAGAAAACTGATTCACCAAAGATTAATTTGATAATCAGTAGCACAGCCAGAATTTAGATTCAGTTCCTTTGACTTCAAATCTAGTATTCTTTCCATTATACCTTTGACTTTTTTTTTTCAAAACACCTCCAGGAATACATTCCTATTTAACTTGACTTAAATTTAAGCTCTCCTTTTCTCTAAAACTTCTATGTTCAGTTTGTATTCTATCTCAACTCTGTGATTCTAGGATCTTTACTTTCTCTACTATCTTTGCTATTATTCTTGTCATTTGTATATGTATATATTTCATCATTCCTAAGGACTGTAAAATCTTTATAGGAAGGGATTTTTTTTTTATTCATTAGGACCCTAGTGTGGCATTTTGTATGTAGGAGATATTCAATAAGTGCTTGCTCTCTAACTATAATAATTAGTTATCCATATTTTGATCTAGTTTTTCATGGTGTATATATGCTACATATATGTAATCATTACTTATAAAATACTTAAATTAATATAAATAACCTCTAAAATACCATGTATACATTAAAATTATTAGATTTTTAAAAGATAACTTTTCCTATGATGGTTCTTATGTTAAGTAGTAATATTTTGTGACAATCATGGACCTGAACGTCTCTTTAGCAATTTCTCAAAATTAATTGAGCTGTAGAACACTTTTAGATTTGCAATAATATTAATAAAAGCCACATATGCTGGTGGGAATTAGAGGAAGGAAGATGGGAGGTATGGCTATCATTGAGATAAAAGGAGGTTTGGAGAATTTTGGAGCTAATATAAAGAAGTCAGCCCATTTTCATGTCAAAAATGCCAAATAGAATTTTTATAATATATAATTTCATAATTAATATTTCTGCTAAAATTGAATATTTTTCAAAGCACATCATGACCCAACCCAATTAAATACTTTAAAAATCAACAGTAATATTTCTTTCTTGTGAAAGATATCTGTAAAAGTCAAAGAGTGATAGTATAGAAAGTAATTGTATCTAGCTCAGCATTCTCTTTACACATCTCAACTTTACCCATCATGGTTTTGATAGATCTAGGTTCAGCATAAGAAATTAAATAGGAATTTTGGGGGAGTTTTGCAGAAGCCACAGACAACACGTGAAGTCCAGCAGACAAGACAGAGCCTAAGACCAAGTACTTAACCCAAATTTTACAATGAGGTGATGTAAACACCCCAAAAACAAAAAAGAAAAAATTCAAACTTCTCCAGTACAAAGAAAGGACCAAAAAGTTTTACACGGATTTTCCAGATTGCAGGGGCACTGCACCTCTAACTCCCATGATGTGAAAGGGATAACTGTAATTATTATTAGCAGTATACATCCTAATAATAGCTGACATTTAAATAGCACTTTACAATTTACAAATTGTTTTATATGTTACTATCTCGTTTGATTCCCCTAACAATGCTGTGAGGTAGCATTGTTGTTGTTCAGTAGTTTTAGTTGTGTCTAGCTTTTTGCGACTCCATTGGGGTTTTCTTGGCAAAGATAGTAGAGTGGTTTGCCATTACCTTCTCCAGCTCATTTTACACATTAAGAAACTGTGACAAACAGGGTTAAGTGACTTCCCAGAGTCACATAGCTAGTGTCTGAGGTCAAATTTGAACTCAGGTCTTCCTGACTCCAGGCTTGGCACTCTATACACTAGCACCTAGCTGCCCTGAGGTAGTTAATACAAGTATAATTATATCCATTTTTTGCACTGAGATTCAAGAATGTGGTGACTTGCCTAAGGTCATATAGTTAGTAAGTACCAAAGCCAAGTCCCCTGACTCCTAATCTAGTTACCTTACACAACTATTACTGTCTATGCCAAGTCAACAAGTATTTATATATTAAGTTCCTACAATGTGCTAGGTAGGCACTGTGGTAAGTGCTGGGGATACAAAGAAAATCTCTCAAGGAACTCAGGGTCTAATAAAGGAAACAACACGCAGATATGTACAAAAAAGATATATGCAGTATAAATTGATGATAATCAACAGAGGGAAAGTACTAACTAGTATTAATGGGGTTCAGAAAAGGCTTCTTGCAAAAAGGTGGGATTTTAGCTGGTTCTCAAAGGAAACAAAGGAAGTCAGGAGATGGAGAGGAGGAAGAGAATTCCAGGCATGGGGGAGAGTCAGTGAAAATGCATAGTGTGTTAGAAGATAGTGTTGTATTCAAGGAAGAGCCAAATTCCAACTCCAAGAACACTGACATTTATAATAATCTTTGTGTGTTTAAATCAGGTCTGCGAGAAGGACCTGTACTGCATGGACTGGGCAGTAAAAATGATGCAAAAAGTCTGCAAAGTCTTTAGCACTCAGGTGGAGAGAAATAACTTCCTACAAAATGTGGAAAATGCATTTGCACGGGTTATAATGGACATGCTGCAGTCAGTTATGTCTGGTGAGTACTTACATAGGCATTACACAAATGTACAATAAGAACGCCCAAGGTCACATTAGGATAGGGAAGAGGTAGAAGTAGCACCCATGTTTTTTGACTCCTAGTCCAGTGTATTTTATTACAGGATTTCATGATTGTCATAATTGATTTTTGATTGGGTGAAGCTTGCTGACTTGTCTTCTGTTAAATTATTCAGGGAAGGGGCAGCTAGGTGGCGCAGTGGATAGAGCACTAGCCCTGGAGTCAGAAGTACCTGAGTTCAAATCTGGCCTCAGACACTTAACACTTACTAGCTGTGTGACCCTGGGCAAGTCACTTAACCCCAATTGCCTCACTTAAAAAAAAAATTATTCAGGGAAAATTTGGAAATCTTGTGTTTCAAATAAATCATATTTTAAAATTAATTCTCTTCCTCTCCCCACTCTCTCTATCCTGTTTCTGGCGTTTAGGAGACCGAGATGAAGAGGATAGCAGCTTTTTGAATTTGTTTCATCTTGTGAATGCACAGGCTAATTTCCATAAGGAAGTTTTATATATAACCATGAACAGTACCTCCACCTAAATACTCAGACATGATTTTAGAGAGTGCCTCACTGATCCAACCTTTATAGACAGCTGCTTTTTCTCCATGTTCATCTTTTCACACATGAAAAATGTCTGTGTGATTTTTTTTATCAACTAGATACCCTGTCCTAAGAGCCAAAAAAAGGTGCTCTAGAGTATTAGCAAGAACTGATTATACCATTGAAACTAGAATGTTTTGTTAAGACTTGTAAAGGAGTTTGGACCTGTTTAAAATATAAATTCACATTCTTTGCCATCTCTCTGAATCTATAACCACAATGAGAATATTATTCATGTCACTGTTCACTTTTGCAGACAGTAACATCATCAAGATATAAAGAAAACATTTTGCTCCTTTTCTTTAAAGTTAATCATATACTTTGCTAGGGATTGAGATAAATGTTGCAAATAGAGGAAAAGTATAAAAGGAAGGAAATTACCTACTTTGCTGCCTGAACAGCTTCAGAATTAACTATTACTTTTTCTAGTACAATGCTTCTTCCATAAGGTTTTTCCTTCATCCTCAGAAAGTGAGTTACTTCAAGAGGGTCTAAAAAAGAAAACTGGAAATATCAGAGGTTAGAACAGATGAATTAGCCTCGGAGAGGTCTAGTTCAAAGGACAGTGCTGTATCTACAACCAAATTAATTAAATGCCAGGAAGAGCAACTTGGGAAGAGCATAGGTCTAGGATAATTTCAACTTAACCAACTGTCTCTGCCATATCACAATTATAAAAAAAGTCAGTCACCAATGGGGCTAAAATTGTGTTGGAATCCATCTCTCTGTAGCTATACCTTTCATCACTTACTTCTACTGAAGATAAACTGTTGGTGCCCTACCATGATCCTTTCTGGGTCTGGCACTCTAGGTTTGACTTCTTTCATCAGATCTCCAGCTTCCTTCCCCAAACCACTTGAAATAATTCTCCTGGGAATATAGAAAGGACCCTGAAGAGTAAGCTTAAGAAGTGAAAGTTACTTGAAGATAGGATAGCTCTAGTGAATGGGGCTAGTGCATAAGGAAATGCCAATTGTGAGAAATTCTGGCATGTTTGGTTGTGTTTGGTACATGAATAAGACAGGAAATTTTGTGGGAAAATATTAGTTGTGATAACGTAAAAGCAGGGTTTCACTTGTTTCTGTTCCAACAGAATTTATCTTGGAAAATATAGCTTTTAGATCAGAAATGAACATTTCCTTACTGTGATAAAAGTTTTTGCATAGAACTTTTTAAAGCATTTGAGAAAAATGAGCCAATTTTAATTTCTTTGACAGTGGGAGTTTTTGTTCCAGGTTCTGGTTTAGCTTTTTCTGCAAAAGACAAAACTTTTTCCTTTATTTTTGGTTCATTTTGTTCTTTTTAGACCCCAGTTGAGGTCTAAAAATTAAAAGTTGGGAGATACCAGAATATCTAATATGATTTTCATTTCAATATAATAGTGTTGTATCCATAAAAAGCCTTGTACATACTAATATTTATTTCCTATGAATATCGTTGAACCTAAGTTGAAAATACACCCTATTGAATAATTTTAGGGTGAAAAGGGGTAATTCTTTTTTAATAGTGATAATACTAGCTTTAAAGGTAATTTTTCATGCAGGTAGCAATGATTTTTCATATTGTTTCACCGTAAAAAGCTAAGCATCATGCATCTTAGTGCTAGAAATTTGGCATGTCAAGGTTTCTCTTGGGTTACTATTGAACATTATCAAAGCTATTTGGTTGTTTTCAACAAGATTGCAAAATTAACATAGTTGTTAGGTTTCTGTCAAATATACTCCAACCTGGATTTTAGGTCTTATGTTGTATTGACTTATATTGACAAGTTGGCTACTATAAAGGAGAAAAATTATATTTTGTTATACTTTTTCACAGTGAAATGTTAAATCACCTCCCAGACAGAACTGGGGAAAAACCAAAAACTACATTCATTCTTTATTGATGGTGGCCAACTTGCCTTATTTTGCCACCGACAAAGAATAAACTGACAGATTTTAAGGCCTATCTTTGAGTACTACAGACATTCAAAACCAAATTTTCAATTTCCTCAATCCAACCAGTCCAGTTTTCCATGAAGTGATACTTGTGTATTTGTCCTCAGAAATTATTATTGTTTTTAAAATTACCACCACTAAAGGGAGGGATATATATAGTTGCTACAAAGCAGAGGCATTTGGGGGACATAAATAGCATTAATACCCTACAAGAAGGGCTGTTAGTAAATTTTCAACTACAATAAGAAAAAATCATAATAATATTGAAAATATTAAAAATTACATCCATTTTTCCATAAATTAGATTGACATGTCTGTTGGCCTTTTCTTCCATTGGTTTCCTTAGTCACCTGTGACCTGTTGATAGGATAAAAGTCACTTCCACAAGAAAACAGTTTCCAAAATGTCATTAATCATAATAATACTAATTAAAAATGAATTCAGTTTTTACCTAGTGACAAGTGCTTTATACCTCATGAAACTATAGACTATCTCTTGTAACAGTTATTTTTGTACAATTTTTACCCCAAGTTTCATCTTATTCAGTTGGCAAGTGGTAAGTAGCTATATTGCTACCTAGAAGTTGATCTTGTCAAGTTGCTGATCATTATGATGTGCTTGAAGGGTTAGATGATGGGTACCTTATTTTATGCATTTTGGTTCTTTGGATAAGGTAGTTTATACTCTCAGTTCTTCTGTTAATAAAAAAGGAGTTAGTGCCAAAATTCTCATTTCCTTCTGAGGACTGGAGCAACCATGATATGCATACACCCTTATGTAAGTATGTATGTATATATATGTATATGTGTGCATATGTGTACATCTATACATACATACAAACGTAAAATTGGAAACCATATTTTATGTCAAAAAAGGTTAAGTATAAAAAGGAAGCATTTGGTGGGTGCGAACATAGTTATTATATACCTTACTAGCGATATGACTTTACCACCAATTCTACAAATCAGTTAGCTATGAAGTCTAGAAGAAATAAGGATACACATGCTACCCACTTAGCTAAAACAAGATTGAGGAAGAAGAGATAAACTAAAAGATATCTGCATTATCTAAGTTTCTCCAGTCAGAGAAATAAGTAGAAATACTGAATACTTTTCTTCAGGAAAGTCGGGGGGAAAACCCCCCCCAGAACATACCTCTGATACCAAAAATAAGAACTGGATTTTTTTTTAAAAAGCAAATTGTATCTTACAGGAGTCTTGACTTTGAAAAAAGATATTTAATATAGGTAAAATTCCAAGATCATTGCTTTCTTAAATGTGTATAAAACACTGAAAAATATATATTGTTATAAAAAGTTTTATATTTATGATTAAATGTATTTAACTGACCAATATTTCATATTTGCTAAATTATATTTTATTTCATATTAATAAAGTGAATTTGTAAATTTGGAAGTATCACCAACTTATTCCAAGTTTGACTTTATTAAAGTACCTGAAGTTTAATTTGTTTATGTTTCTGTAGAAACTCATCTTTCCATCAATTTTTATTACAATCCTATTACGGTCAAAAGTGATGTTTTGCATTTAAATAACACAGCCATATATACACATACCTACTGATGCAGGTAACTGCATCGATAATTTGACATTGTTATCAACATTTAACATCAGTACATCGGCGGATCTATGATCTAATCTGTGTAGTTATTCCCTCTAGTTATACAAATTGCAGCCTGCCCTACATATTTAACAAAAGTAAAGCAACAGGGGGCGGCTAGGTGGCACAGTGGATAAAGCACCGGCCCTGGACTCAGGAGTACCTGAGTTCAAATCCGGCCTCAGACACTTAACACTTACTAGCTGTGTGACCCTGGGCAAGTCACTTAACCCCCATTGCCCCGCAAAATAAATAAATAAAATTAAAAAAAAAAAGTAAAGCAACATTTAATATGAGTGAAATATTACTTTAATCTGCACTATTCTATTCTCACTGCAAACTCAAAGAATTTACATTCCAGTGGTTGCCAAACTAGATATGCTACAAATATCTGTTATTATTTGTCATGTAAATGGTTTTTGTCTTGTTTTGTTTTAAAACAAAGTAGATAATTAAGTGTTTTGGATTACTTGCAATTTCCCATTACTCTATCTTCTTTAGATCATCAATCCTTGGAGAATTTCTCTAAAGAACAAGATAGTCTTAAATACTAAATTTTTCTACTCAACTGCTTACTTGGTTTGGGGGTAGAGAAGATTTTTCTGTGGTTGAGGTCAACTGTTTTTCCCCAAATCATAAAAATTGGGTCTTGTTTATATTTAAACAAGAGAGAAGTGGAGACTTTTGAAAGGCTTTTCCAGGCTTAGCAAATGTTTAAGATTTGATAAATCCACTGTATACACTTTCCCAAGACATTTTTCCACTTCTCTTTTTAGCCTAAGTATCACGAAGAAAAATGTAACCCCAATTTTCCTAAGCCATCTTATATTTAAATTATATTTTGAGAGTCTTTGGAAGTCTAAGATTCTGCAAGCCTTTTAAAAATGTGCAATGTTCCTAAAAATCAAGAAATTGTCATATCAATAGGATTTCGCTAACAACTCTCAGTACCAGAATTCGATTGGTTCAAATTTAGCAATAACCACTTACGCATTGTAGTGCTGCTTCTCAGACTATCCCCACTTTGTAATCCTTATCAAAAATGAATCTCTTTTCTGAACAGATTTGTTATTTTAATATAATACTACATTCATTTTTATGAATATCAATTTTTAAAAATTATTCACAATCTGAAAAAGTGTTTTGTTTTGCTTATCCTAATCAGGCTATCTCCATTATATTATACATTATAATTATGACATTAAAATACAAATTTGTCAAAAATTTTATATTACAGAATTTTTTGCTTTGACTCTTTATTATAATATGTGCTAAAAGTCAACCAATCTGGTTTTGGTCTACATGATGCCAAATATATTACAACCATGTTATAATATAGCATGTTACTAAATTAAATAAAACATACAACCAGACAAATCATATCCCCTGAAACACAAATAAAATAAAAACAATATAAAAATCATTTGGTGAGATAAGTATTAGCCCTCTCTCTAATAACACTGTTGAAAAAAATCCCACTGTGACTGGTTTGATTTTTTTTCACTGAATACACTAGTTGTTATAGTATTGCCCAGGGAGTCTTAGCCTCAGTGTTTGAAAGAAGCATCAGACTAAGGGTCAGGCTAAAATGTGACATGAAAAATAATAGAAGAGCTCAAATCTTCTACATGTATTCCAGAAAAGAGCTAAAAAGGATACCAGACTGAATAATGATTAAGATAACCAAAGCAAAATAATAGTACACTCCTTCTGGCCCAGGACTTCACAAATGACATGTGTGTTTTGGGAAAATGGTCCTGACTCTCAGGGGTATCACTTGACATGCTTTCAGGCACACATGCAAGAGTGGGGGTACAAAAAGTAAATAGAGCTCAGCTGGGATGTTCTAGTGAGGTCACTGGAGCCTGAAACCTGAGAGCACATCTACCAAGGAAGATGGAAATGAGCAGAGAGACCCAAGAAATTGAAGACAGGACCAAATGAGACCTGACTATTCCAGCCAAAAGAGTCAGAAGGAGCAGACTCTGGATCTTGTACAAAATCCCAGATCAGGACTGAGGCTGGTAATATAAGTAGAGAAATACATTTTTGTTATATGGACCATGTAACTTTTTTTGGGGGGTGGAGCAATGAGGGTTAAGTGACTTGCCCAGGGCCACACAGCTAGTAAGTGTCAAGTGTCTGAGGCTGCATTTGAACTCAGGTCCTCCTGAATGCAGGGCCTGTGCTTTATCCACTGCACCACCTAGCTGGCCCCTGGTAATATAAGTAGAGAGAAGAAAGCACCAAGCACAATGAAGAAATATAATGGTTTTAGAGATGCCCAAAAGGTAAACCCAAAAGATGATTATTCTATATTGCAAATAGAACCTCAAGGAGGGAAAATTCAAAAATATGGAATTAAAAGTATGAAAAAAATTAAGAAATTATATTTCAATTTCTGAAAAAAATTAAAAGATAAAAAAATTAAATTATGAGTGAAATAAAAACTATAGAAGAAAAATGAGAAGGAACATAAATAGCTTGGGACAGAGGTGGAAAGCCTTACTTAAGTAGTAGACTACCCAAAGTAGCTAGATGGTAGGTACAGTGGCTAGAGTGCCAGGCCTGGAGTCAGGAAGACTCATCTTCTTGAGTTCAAATTTGACCTCAGATACTTACCAGGTCTGTCACCCTGAGCAAGTCACTTAACCCTGTTACTGTTTTCTCATCTGTAAAATGAGCTGGAGAAGAAAATGGCAAACCATTCTAGTATCTTTACCAAGAAAACCCTAAATGGGGTCAAAAAGAGTTGGACACGGGACAGCTAGATGGCGCAGTGGATAGAGCATCGGCCTTGGAGTCAGGAGTACCTGAGTTCAAATCCGGCCTCAGACACTTAATACTTACTAGCTGTGTGACCCTGGGCAAGTCACTTAACCCCAATTGCCTCACTAAAAAAAAAAGAAAGAAAGAAAAAAGAGTTGGACACAACTGAAACCACTGAACAACAACAACAGACTACCTGAAAATTAGAATGGAGTATACAAAATTTAGTGACTCTAGGATACAAGAAATGAAAAGATGGGGTTTGGGGGGAAGTGGGAGAAAATCTAAGGTATCTGCTAATCAAAAACAATGAATCTGCAAATCCGATCCAGGAGAGAGTTTATGACTCTATGGGCACTCTGAAAACTATGACTATACAACAACTTGAATGCCATATTTCAAGAAATCATAAAAGAAAAATACCCAAATCTATTGTATTTGAAGGAAAAGTGAAAATAGAAACAATCCACTGATAACCTCCTATAAGAAATACCAAACTGAAAACATCCAGGAATGTCATAACCAAAATTCAGAGCTCCTAGATTAAGAAGGCAAAATACTTCAAACAGGAAGAAATAGAGTTTGAGAATTGAGGAACCATATAAATAAGCAAAAATCTTGGACTTTGGGATAGTCCAAAAGGGAAAAAAATGGCTTACAATTACAAATAATTTAATCACATAGGGGGAAAACAAGTTTTTTAAGCATTCCTGATGAAAAGCCCTAAAGTGGAATAGAAATTTTGAAATGCAAACATAGGAGTTGAGAGGAACCTAAAGAGGTAAATACATTTGAAGAACTGAAAGACTAAGTGAGGATGATCTACTTACATTCTAATGGGGGAAGAAGAGACAAGTTCCCCTTCAGAATTACATTTTCTGGGGCAGCTAGGTGGTGCAGTGGATAGAGCACCGGCCCTGGATTCAGGAGGACCTCAGTTCAAATCCGGCCTCAGACACTTTACACACTTACTAGCTGTGTGACCCTAGGCAAGTCACTTAACCCCAATTGCCTTAAAAAAAAAAATCACAATTTCTTCAAAGGTGACAGAGGGAGTTAAGAAAAACAAATTCAAGACCTGGCCATGGTTTTGTTCCAAATTACTAAAGTCAAAAATGAAAAAGGAGAATTAACAACATAATTATTGCTTTTTGCAAATGTAATAATTGACCAAGAGAATCCTAAAGTTTTAACTAAAAAATTAATTAAACAACAACTTTAGCAAAGGACAATAAAATACATCCACATAAATTATAAATCCACATAAAATTCTGTATATTACCAACAAAACCCAATGGGAAGTAATAGAATCTTCATTCAGAATAACTACAAAATGTGTAAAATATTTGGGAGGCCATCTTCCAACACATTATTATATATTACAACACATGAATTATATGAATACAACTATATAATTATATGAATATAACTTTAAACACTTTACAGAAATAAAGACACTTAAATAATTGGAGATATATTAATTACTCATGGTGAGGATATGCAACATAACAAAAATTATAACAGTACCTAAATTAATTTACAGACTTAGTACCATACCAGTCAAACTACTAAATCGTTACTTTGTAAAACTAGAAAAAATTACAATAAAATTTATCTATAGGAGCAATATGTCAAGAATTTCAAGGTAAATAATTTTTTTAATTGTAGAAGGAAGGAGGCCTAGCAGTACTACATATCAAACTATACTACAAAGCAGTAATCATCAAAACTACTAGTTTAAAAACAAAAAAAAAAATGAACTGTGAAACAGGTTTATTATAGAGAAAACTGGAAAGCACTCTGGCAGAAATTAGGTTTATACCTATATCTCACATCTTATACTTCAATAAACTCCAAATAAATACATGACCTAGAAATAAAAGTTTATACCATAAACAAAATAGAGGACCGTGAACCAAGGCACCTTTCACAACTATAGGAAGGAGAATAGTTCTTGACCAAAGTACAGAGAAGATCACAAATAAAATGGTCAATTTTTATTACGTAAAATTTTAAAGTTTTTACACAAAATCAATCAAATGAGAATAAAGTTAACTGGGGAAAAAATCTTTGCAGCAAATTTCTCTTATAAAGGTCTGATATTCAAGATATAAGGGGAACTAAAGCAAATAAATAAGAACAAGAGCCATTCCCCAATAAATAAATCATCTAAAGATATGAACAGGCAAGGAAAGATAGTGAAGTTATCAACAACCATATGAAAAAATGTTCCAAATCACTAATAATAACAGAAATGCAAATCAAAACAACTCTTAGGTTCCACCTCACTCCCATCAGATTGGCAAAGATAACAAAAAGGAAAATTACAATTATACGACAGGCACATTAACATACTGGTTTTGGGGGGCAGCTAGGTGGTGCAGTGGATAAAGCACTGGCCCTGGATTCAGAAGGACCTGAGTTCAAATCTTGCCTCAGACACTTGACACTAGCTATGTGACCCTGGGCAAGTCACTTAACCCTCATTGCCCTGGAAAAAAAAATACTGGTTTTGGTGCTATATATTGTTCCAGTAATATCTGGAAAGCAATTTAGAGCCATGCCCAGAAAGTCACTAAGCTTCAACCCAGTGATGCCACTACTAGGTCTTTACCCCAAAGAAATCAAAGAAAGAGGAATAGGACTCATATGTACAAAAATATTTATAGTTCTTTTTATTATAGCAAAGAAGTAGAAACTAGGGGGAAAGAAGGAAGGAAGGAAGTATTTATTAAGCATCTTCTATGTGCCAGGCACTATGCTAAGTGCTTTACAAATACTATCTCATTTCATCCTCAAAACAATCCTAGGAGGTAGGTGCTATTATGATCCATTATGAACCACATTTACACATAGAGGAAACAGGCACACAGAGGTTAAGTGTCACACAGGGTCACACAGCTACTAAGCATCTAAGGCCAAATTTGAACCCATGTCTTCCTGACTCCAGGCCTGGTGTTCTGTTCCTTGTGGGAGGTGCCCATTAACTATGAAATGGCTGAACACATGATGATAGATGAACGGAACAGAATATTTATTGCAATGTAAGAACAATGAAAGGGATGGATTCAGAAAAGTCTGGGAAGTCTTATATGAAGTAATACAGAGTGAAGTGAGAAAAAGCAGAATAATTTATACAATAACTACATTATAAAGAAAAACCATTGTAAAAGACATAAGAAATCTGATCGATGCAGTGGCAAACCATAACTCCAGAAGACTGATCATGCTCCCCACTTGCTAGCAGAAAGATGTTACACTAGAAGTACAGAATGAGACATATTTTTCATACATGGCCAATGTGTGGGTTTCTTTTATTTGTATTTGTTACAAAGGTGGGCTTTTTTCCCCCCAAGGAGAGTTATGGAGGGAAAGGAAAGTGATGCCCAGAAAAAAAAAAAAGAAGGAAATAAACAGTGTGTTAAAGAAACATTTTTAGGGGGCAGCTAGGTGGTGCAGTGGATAAAGCACCAGCCCTGGATTCAGGAGGACCTGAGTTCAAATCCAGCATCGGACACTTGACACTTACTAGCTGTGTGACCCTGGGCAAGTCCCTTAACCCTCATTGCCCTGCCCCCCCCAAAAAAAAAGTGATTAAAAAATCACAGTAATAACTTACTAGCTGTGTGACCCTGGGCAAGTCACTTAACCCTCATTGTTCCATAAAAACAAAAAACAAAACCAAAAAAAACCCCCAAAAAACATTTTTAAGATGTACAGAGGAGAGCAAAAAGAAGGTCAGAGAGACAGAGAAGCAGGATAGTTTTATTATATACTTTAAAAAGAAACAAGCTACACATAATAGATTTGTAGTTTCTTATAGAATCCTCTTTTTCTGTTGTATGAATATGGAAATGATCATGTTTCTTCATATTTGTCAAGTTCATAAAAATAAAACAGTTTTTTTAAAGAAGGGTGCATAACTTATGAATGAACCTTTTTCCGTGAAGAGCTACATTAACTACATCATTAGATCTCCCCCCAAATTGCCAATTTTGTCTGAATTATTGAAAAGCTAGCATAGACTTGGCACTCTGGCCTAAAATGGAAGGAATTTCAGGCTAGAATTTATGCATATGCCATAGAGACATATGCCATAGATCTTTACAACAGAAGAATATTTTTAAAAGGAAGCAATGCTAGGGGGGCAGCTAGGTGGTGCAGTGGATAAAGCACCGGCCCTGGATTCAGGAGAACCAGAGTTCAAATCCGACCTTTGACACTTGACACTTACTAGCTGTGTGACCCTGGGCAAGTCATGTAATCCTTATTGCCCTGCAAGAAAAAAAGAAAAGGAAGCAATGCATTTAGAATTCTGCTGATGTCCTCAAATATTCCAGCACTTTAAAAAATTTTTTTCAAAATTCTCTTCTTGGTATTTATGCATCTTTCAAGTTGTCATTGCCAAATATCACCATACAATAAAACTTAAAAGTCACAAGTAATAAAATAAATCGCCATCATTTTCTCTTCCTTATCTGGCTATTTATGCTATAATAATTTATGTTGCATCAGGGTTTTCATTATAAAACCTGATTTGTGGGAAGAGAAGAAGGGATTATTGCTTAATTCATAAGAGTTTGTTCCAAAGACCTGGTCTTTATAACTACTGAGTCATAGAATTTTAAAGCTGGAAGGCACCTTGGAGACAATGTATTCCACCTTCATCATTTGACAAATGAGAAAACTGAGGGCTGGAGAAGGAACTTGACTTGCTCAAGGTCATACCGCTAATTAGTGGACAAATTGGGCCTGGAACACAGCTCTATGTATAGAATCCTGACCTGATTCTCCTTCCAGTGTCAGCTTAAAGAATATAAGCTTTTCATTTCCAATGTAACTAAAAAACATCTCCTCAGTCCTAATTATTTGAAAACACTGCGCAAATGCTTCCATTTATGATGAGTCCATAATAAAAATTGTTAATTTTTCACGTTCATTCCTTTTTTAAAAAGATTATAGGACATGGAAGGAGTATTCCCAATATTAAACCAATGCTGTGGCCTTTTCAAAGGAATGCACAGTAACAGGCTTGGATGCCCCAGCCTCAGCTTTTGAATTCTGATGCTAACCTGTATGCTGGACTGAGTCTAATCCTTTCTTCAACCCTGTTTGGATTGAGGATTCAGTTGATGGTAGTTGATAATACAAAGACACAGAAAATGCCTTTTTGGAGGAGGGTGCAACTATCTCTACAATATTCCTATTTTGGGTATAATATATACAGAGATTTCACAACAAACCCCTCTTCTCAGGGCTGAAGGTGAAGAAGGTGGCCATCTTATTTATGATTTACAATTCCAATTCCTCAGTTCATCAGGCACAAAGAATGAGGATTTACATACCACGATTTTTCTCTTTATAATGAGGACCTGGACCAGAGGAGGGGGAAAGAATGATAAAGCAGCATCAACAGCTGAAAGGACAAGTTTCTTCAGCCTAAAGAGAGCAGAGCTGGAGACAAGTTCTAAAAATGGGTTTGCAAAGTGAAAAAAATGCATCCTACTCCCTTGCAATAATGTATTCAGTCCATATATGGAGACATATAAGTTGTCCTTGAATTTACATGGGAAAGCCTTGCATGTGGAAGCCCTAGTGAGAAGGAAAAGGGGGAAAGGACACATGGGAAATTGTACAGTAAGATTCACTTGCACACACAACCCACAAAAGGCTGTCTCAAATCTTAGCAGCCCTTCATGGGGACTCTGATGACTTCACATTCCAACTGTCTTCTCACGGCTATTCTTCTGCCACTTGAACTCATCATGGCCTGCATAGCCTGCCAGCAACATCCATGGATTCTGCTGGACATGCTGAGATGCAGCTGCTTCTCAGTCTGCCTCTGGCTTCCATTTCAAAATGCCATTTGCTTGCCAAGGGTTAACAGTCTCCAGAAAGCTCTGGGAGAGGTCCTGCGAGGGCAGTAATCTGTGGTTGCGGCTGAAGATAAGAAGTCTCTTGTTGAACTGGAGGACCAGGAGCTGTGGAAAATCCAGAGTAGAGGGACAGCACAGATGTGAACACAAGCAACAACCTCTGCTCAGAATCCCCCCTTTCCCCCTCACCCCGACACTTCCCCTATGAAGGAGAAAACCAAACCCAGCTAGACACATGTGCATGAATACATCCCTGGAGTGCCCCAGATGAGGAGAAACACAAGCCCTCCCCTCCCCCAAATAAATTTCATTTGCAGTCTCATCTTCAAGCCAGAATGAGTCACTGACAAATGCATTTATAATTGCACTGTTTCTATAAACCTGTCTGCTGATGAGTACAAACACCCTATCTACAGCTTGTGGGAAAGGAGATTTGCCGACTGAAAACCTGACTCAAACAAGAAACGAAGAACAGTAATTCCTCCAGCCCCTCCCTTCTTCCTGCCTCAAATCTTTTTTATTATGAAGAGAACGGTTGCATAAAAACAAGATCCCATAATAGTTTAAATCAGGCCCCAAACATATTTTTGAACCAGAAAACAACTGCTATGTTTAAATGACTATTTTCAGTATACCTTAAGAAGCTTTAGAGCAATGCAGCAAAGGAAAATGAAAAGAAATACTTTTTAGGGGAAGAAGGGGTTTCTGGACCCGTTAGTACCCGAAGTGATGATCTGATGATCAGAAGCACAAGTCCACTTGGAAGTGGGCAGGCAGGTTGCTCGGCCTCTGGGCTCCATCCTTCTCCTCCACAAGGCCCTCCTCCCCACCAAGAGGGCTCCTAGGATGCTAGAGCAGATAGATGATATAGGACAGGATGACCAGGCCTATAATAGCGAAGAACATCAGAATAAAAATATCCAGCATGGTGGATGCTCAGGCTTCTGGGAAGCCCAGGAGCCGTAGGCACTGATGCTGCAGCAAAGGAGGGAGGGAGGGAGGGAGAAACGGAGAGAGGGAGGGAGGTGAGACAGTGAGCAGGAAAAGCAGAAAGCTCCCTCCTCCCTCCTACCCCCCTATCCTTATCCCCACCCCCCTCCCTGGCTGGTGGGGGGGGGTGGGGGGATTGAGATGTCGCTGCTACTCCATCATCACCCTTTTCTTTCCCTACCCCTCTCTCTGTCAGCCAATCAAAAATTCAGCATCTTAAATAGCCTGGGAAATGCTAGATTTAGACAAGGTACCACAGAGGAGACATAATTCCTCTCCAGCAATGTAGTCTCATTCATTTGTATCCACATATGAAACTGGCATATCATTGAAAAAGATGTAATCTCTAGGGAACCCACCCCTTACTGCTTCTCCCTTTCTCTTTCCTCCCTGATCCGCTCTAGTCACTATTCTGCTCCTAGAAAAATAGTAATAGGCTGTGACTCAATAACCAATCCTAAAGATAGTTTGGTTTTTATATATACACACATATATATACATATATGCATATACATATATGTATGTGTATATATATATACATATATACATATATATATATATATATATATATATATATAAGCAAATAAGATATTGTGTAGGAATCCACTGATCCATCTCTGAATCAGTGACCCACTTCCTTCAAAAAGCCTTCCGTCCTTTACCTTTCCAGTAATGATAGCTCCTTTTCCTTGGATCTTCTCAGCATTTATGTACATTAAGTGCTCAGCTTAGGAGCATTTATAAGCACTCTATAACCATTCTTAAATCTTTTATCATTGTATTCTGTGACTCCCCCTTCTTGGAGCTAGGATCATGTGCCAGATTCCCAACTAGAGGTCCTGTCACTATCTAGGAGATAGGTGCAAAGAGTACAACTTTCAACCCTGGAAGGGGTACACAACTATTTAATCTTCTTATTATATTTATTCCCTACCATTGGCCATAGCCCACCTGAAGCTCCCTGAAGGAGTTAACTAAACTTTTATCTGTTTTTTGGTGGCACCTACAGCATTTTTAGGATAGTGTGTATATGCACCATAATTCCTGGTTATATATCTTGGCTCCCAGCTCCCTGAACAATTTCTCAGCTCTCTTCTTGGTACCCAAGTTGGTTTGAGGAAACATGCTGTTTATAACTAAGGCCAGAGTAGAATACCTTCCCCACAGCCTGTTGAGCAGATTTCCACCATCCTGTCATTTCTCTACTGGAAGCCAGGTCACTAAAGAGTGTCCAGTGCTGTTCTCACCTTTGCTAGAAAAAAAAATTCCTGTGTTCTGCTCTCCACCCCTCAAGAGACAGAAGCCACCAACAACAAAGCAAGTGAGGAAAATGTCCAGAGGTCAGAACACTGACACTTTTCACTTTCCCCAAATGATATGAAGGCAGCAAATTTGGTATGAAAACTGAAGGACTTAAATTTTCATGACAGAATTTCCAAATCAGGGAGGGCAGGCGAGTGACCAGCAAAAGTACACACAATTTGCCAACTCAATTTTCTTCTTCTTTTTCTTTTTTTCTTTTTTTTGGTGAAGCAGTTGGGGTTAAGTGACTTGCCCAGGGTCACACAGCTAGTAATTGTTAAGTGTCTGAGGCCGGATTTGAACTCAGGTCCTCCTGAATCCAGGGCCAGTGCTCTATCCACTGCGCCACATAGCTGCACCCAACTCAATTGTTTTGTTTTTGTTTTTGTTTTTTTAGCGAGGCAATTAGGGTTAAGTGACTTGCCCAGGGTCACACAGCTAGTAAGTGTTAAGTGTCTGAGGCCGGATTGGAACTCAGGTACTCCTGACTCCAGGGCCGGTGCTCTATCCACTGCGCCACCTAGCTGCCCCTCCAACTCAATTTTATTGTTGGAAAATGTTATGTGGAAGTAGAGCTAAAATGGTAGCATAGTAGAAACTGGTATGATGGAGCTACCAAATACTAATGGGAAAATCCAGAAAAAAAGTCATTAATTTCTTTAGCACAGTTTGGCATAAGGAGATAGCCAGGGAGGTCATGGATGCGGAAGACTGGGGTCAGGAAAGAAGCATGCCACTTGGAGCACTCTAGTGCCCAGGGCAAGGCTGAATCAGAAAACTGAAAAAAATAGAACATGTTAAGATGACTCATAGCAGGGGCAGCTAGGTGGTGCAGTGTATAAAAGCACCAGCCTTGGATTCAGGAGGACCTGAGTTCAAATCCAGCCTCAGACACTTGACACTAGCTGTGTGACCCTGGGCAAGTCACTTAACCCTCATTGCTCCACCAAAAAAAAAACAAACCCCACAAGATAACTCATAGCAAAATCAACTGACATGAAAAACAGATCAAGGAGAAAAATTTAAGAATCAGACTATCTGACCATCATGAGCAAAAGAAGAACCTAGACATTCTATTTCAAGAAATCTTAAAATAAAACCATCCAGTTTCTTAGATCTAGAGGGCAAAATGGAAATAGAATCTACCAGTCAGCTCCTAAAAGAAACCTCCATACAAAAACTCCCAGGGACATCATGGCAAAAATCCAGAGTTTCCAGGTCAAAGAAAAAGTAGCATTCAGAAAGAGAATTCAAGTAATGAGGAGCCACAGTCAGGATCACACATGATTTAGCAGCCACAACCATAAAAGATAAAAGAACTTGGTATACAATAATCCAGAAGGCAAAAGATATGCTTACAGCCAAGAATAACTTACCCAGCAAAACTGATTATGATGCTACAGAAGGAAAAATGTACCCTTAATGAAATAGGACTTCCAAGCATTCCTGATGAAAAAACAAGAGCATGTAATAATGAAGAGAAACATAAAAAGGTAAATGTGAATGAACAATGATAAAGAAGTAAACAAGAATAAACTGCTTATGTTCAAATATGGGGAAATTATATATAATGAATGGCATATAAATGTGATGTAATACTATTAGGCTGATCTCTTATCAACATAATGACCAATCTTGATTCCAAAGAACTAATGATGAAACATTTTGCCTACCTTTTGATAGAGATGTGAAGGATTCAGAATATAGAATAAGACAAATTTTTTAGGGGTTGGGAATGGCCAATATAGAAATTTATTTTGATTGACTATACATGTTTGTAATTGATTTTGTTTTTCTCATATTTCTCAGTTGAAGGCTGGGGAATATAAGAGATTAAGAAGGTAGATTTTGCCTGATTGAAATAAATAAAATATTAAAAATTAATAAAAAGGAAAGAAAATATATGTAAAAATGTGAATGTAGCCTTTGTTATTTTTGAGTTCTTGGGGAAAACAGAGAAAAAGTGACAATAATCATCCTTAATTTCTACATTTTTCTATGACATTTAGTTCTGTGAGAGAAACTTGAAGAAAAAGAAGGAAGATTAAAAATAAAGTAGTTGGCAAGGAAAAAGTAGGAAAAGGTAAGCAGAATAAATGGATGGCTAAAGCAAAATCAAAGAGTTTTTGTGGGTAGGGAAAATAGGTGCCCCAGCTATATAGGAGATTGGTGTAAGGGGTGAAGAGGTAAGATATAGAGGTAGGAGCTGCTGCTGAAATTAAGAAAAGGAAGTTGGGTGCGACTGCCAAGTTCCTAAGAGGGAATAGTAGGTTGTAAAGGCCCCAGTGAAGTAATAAAGGCTGAAGCATAAATATACACAAGTAGTTCTGAGGGGAGGGAAAACGCTAAAAATCTCAGTACACAGACCATGTGAAATTTTGCAGTGACTTGCATTAAACATATCTCTGGGGGACAGCTAGGTGGTGCAGTGGATAGAGCACTGGCCCTGGAGTCAGGAGGACCTGAGTTCAAATCTGACCTCAGACACTTGACACTTACTAGCTATGTGACCCTAGGCAAGTCACTTAACCCCAATTACCTCACAAAAAAAAAAAAAAAAGATTAACGTCTTGAACAAGAAACTGAACATCCTAGTGATGCTGGCTGGGTGTGTTTTCCTCACTGCTGCCAGTGGAAGACAAAGGATACAGAAGAGAAAAAGAAGGTGGTATCCTTGAATGGGATTTTGATTTCTGAACCACTGCTTAAAATACAGAGATGACAGTCTCCTGGCCAGGGACAGACCCTGACAAAGGATGAGACTGTATTTGCCTAATAGTGCAATGGCCAACCATGATTCCAGAAGACTGATGATGAACCATGCTATCTCATGCAGAGGTAATGAATTCAAGATGCAGATTCAGATATACATTTTTGGACATGAACAATGAGGGAGTTTGTTTTGCTTGATTGTGCAAGAGTTGTGTTTTTCATTGTCTTTGGAATTGGGGGGAGGAATTGGAAGGAGACAAAACAAAGGCTTGTTCATCAAATTTAAATTAAACAAAAATACTTGTATACTTTTTATGTGTTTGTTTATGCATATACACACATGTATACATACATATGTACACACACACACACACACACACACACGAAGAAAAGTCCCATGTATACCAAAATAGTCATAGCAGCATTTTTTTGTGTTATCAAATAACTGGAAATAAAATAGATACCCACCGATTAGGAGAATTGCTAAACCAGTCACTGTAGATAAATGTATTATAAGAAACAATAAAGATAATGAATACAGAGGTGCAAAGGAAAACATATATACAAACTGATGCAAAATGAAGTAAGTGCAACTAGAAAAATGATCTGGAAAATGCCAACAACAATGTAAATGGAAAGAACAACCACAACTGAATGCTGTAAAATTATAATAACCAAACTTGGCTACAAGGAAGAGATATAAGAAGGAACCTCCTCTCACTTCTTTGCAGAATTGGGAAACCAAGGAACACCACATATAATGTCAGACTTTTTCAATGTGTTGGTTAGTTTTGTTGAACTAGGGTTTTTGGAGGGTTTCCACCCTCTTTTTTATTCTTTGTTATAAGAGATAAATCTCTGGGAGGGGGTAGGGAAAAGTAGATTTAGAAATGTAAGTGTGCCCTGCAAAAAAAAATGTAAGTGATGTAAAAACAATAGATTTTAGTAAAATTTTATTTAAAAAAAAAAATAAGAGATGGGTGAAAGAAAAATGTGAATAGGTATTCATATTACAAAAACTTCTGGGGCCGCTAGGTGGCGCAGTGAATAAAGCACTGGCCCTGGATTCAGGAATACCTGAGTTCAAATCCAGCCTGAGACACTTGACACTTACTAGCTGTGTGACCCTGGGCAAGTCACTTAACCCCCATTGCCCCGCAAAAAAAAAATAAATAAATAAAATAAAATAAAAAATAAAAACTTCCTAGAAAGAAGGAAAGAGAATAGCTGTTGAGACATTTCAAAATCCATGGAAGACAAAATCCAAGCAAGGAGCTATTGGCAAAAATCCATAGCTTTCATTCCCCAACAGATAAATATTCAAAGGATATAAACAAACAGTTCTCAAAAGAAGAATTTCAAACTATTAACAAGCACGTGAAAGAATGCTCCAAATCACTAATAAAAGCAATACAAATCAAAACAACCCTGAAGTTTCACTTCACACCCTGCAAATTGGCAAAGTACAAAAGATGGCAATAGTTGAAGGGTGGGAGGGTTGTGGGAAGATAGGCACACTGGTGCATAGTTGGTCGAACTTTGAATCAGTACAATCATTTTGGAAAGAAAGCAATTTGGAGTTATGCAAGTAAAATAACTAAAACGTCCATACTTTTTGACCCAGAAAATCCACTGCTGGGCTTGTAACCCAAGAAGGCCACTAATAAGAAGAAAGTGCCCATATAAATCAAAATATTTATAGTAACACTTTTTTTTTTTTGGTGAGGCAATTAGGGTTAAGTTACTTGCCCAGGGTCACACAGCTAGTAAGTGTCAAGTGTCTGAGGTCGCATTTGAACTCAGGTCCTCCTGAATCCAGGGCCGGTGCTCTGTCTACTGCACCACCTAGCTGCCCCTATAGGAACACTTTTTGTGAGAGCAAAGAATTAGAAACAAAGTCGATATCCATCAGTCAAATTGTGGCACATGGATATAATGGAATATTAAGTGCTATAAGAAATGATAAATGGGATGAATACAGGGAAGCATGGAAAAGTCTACGTGAAATGATGCAGAGTAAAGTAAGCAGGCAAACAACAACAACCCAATATAGTCAATTCTGATATAACTTGACATGCATTCCCAAAAAGCACTGAACTATGCAAAACTGAGCGATAGGAACCACAGGTTTTATAGGGGAAATGAGGGTAGGGCCACAACATTTAAAAATTTTGTCAGTGACATATCAAAAAAAGAGAGAAACCTAATAAAAACAACACAGTTTTACACATGTTAAGTAGTTAAGAAATACATTTGTTGCTTAGTCATGTTTGACTCTATATGACTTCATAGACTTTTGTCCATGGGATTTTTTTGGCAAAGATACTGGAGTGGTTTGCTATTTCCTTCTCCAATGTGCCCCTGTTTTATTGATGAAGAACTGAGGCAAAGAGGGGTTAAGTGACTTGCCCAGGGTCACACAGCTAGGATCTGAGGTTACATTTGAATTCAGATCTTTCTGACTCCAAGCCTGGTGCTCTAGCCACTGCATATCCTAGCTGCCCAAGAAATACATAGATACTACTATAAATAGTAGGCCTAGTCCTCAGGCTGGGCAGGCTGCAATTCTGGGCAAGAGGTCATGGTGAAAGATAGGGGTGAGATGACAGGGAGGGTGTGAGGACCAGCCCTTCTCCCCCCACAACTCCTACAACACCAGAAGACACAGAGTAAGTATACCTTACCTTGACAAAAACCTGAAGTGTGCTTGTGGATGGGGTCATTGGAAGGGTTGCAGCTCGTTAGTTATTGTGAAGTGATGCACTTTTCCATGTGGTTTCTCAAAGAAAAAATTGTGCACAAGTAAACAGAAATCCTTTTTATGCTCAAAATGTTCCCTGATATATCAATCACATTGGTACAAATTTGTGTTTTTGAAATAGGCATTATAGCAGGACTGACAATGATTATAACAACGTAAATGGAAAGAACAACCACATACACCCCAAATATAAAAAATGAATGCTGAAAAATGATAAAGACAAAGCATGGTCCAAAAGAAAAAAGCATGGAAAAAGAAAAGCGTAGAAAATTCTTAAGAATGAAATTCTGGGGGCAGCTAGATGGTGCAGTGGATAGAGCACCGGCCCTGGAGTCAGGAGTACCTGAGTTCAAATCTGGCCTCAGACACTTAATACTTAACTAGCTGTGTGACCCTGGGCAAGTCACTTAACCCCAATTGCCTCACTAAAAAAAAAAAAGAAAAAAAAAAGAAAGAAATTCTGGGGGGCAGCTAGGTGGCGTAGTAGATAAAGCACCAGCCCTGGATTCAGGAGTACCTGAGTTCAAATCAGGCCTCAGACACTTGACACTTACTAGCTGTGTGATCCTGGGCAAATCACTTAACACTCATTGCCCTGCAAAACAAAAACAAACAAACAAAAAACAACAAAAAGGAAAGAATGAAACTCCAAAGACATAAAGGAAAACAATTCCAATTAAGAGAGTAAATGAGATTTCTCTGATGGGACCAACAGGGAACTAACTCATCAACAAACTTACATTTTTTAAAGATAGGTAGGGGGGGGCGGCTAGGTGGCGCGGCTAGGTGGCGCAGTGGATAAAGCACCGGCCCTGGATTCAGGAGTACCTGAGTTCAAATCCAGCCTCAGACACTTGACACTTACTAGCTGTGTGACCCTGGGCAAGTCACTTAACCCCCATTGCCCTGTAAAAAAAAAAAAAGAAAAAAAAAAGGTAGGTAGGTTGGTAGTTGTCCTTTGTTCTCAAAGAAAACCAAAATGGCATCACTATTTTGGGTTCAAGGTACAGTGTGTCCAACTGTGGCAGATCAGATGAATATGAGCCTAGAAGGCTCTACCACAGGTTGAGGCACAAATAATCCATATGAACATTTGGAGTGCAGGTGTCTCTAAATTTGCACATCTCCTGTTTCTTTTGAGGTAGGTACAGAAAACTGAAGCAAGAACTAAAGTTAATGGCTTTAGGATTTCTAACATTAAGATTGAGCTGAACTGTCAAGGGAAGCCAAGGTCATTGAAAAGATTTTTAGGAGAGAAAAAAGAGGATCAAAGAAAGACTAGGACTGCTGCTTGGGATGGATGAAATGATAAGTGAAAACAGAGGCACCAGAACTACTTCATTCTTCTCTCCCAACAAAAAATGACATCTGTAGCCCAAATGCCCTTTAAAAAACAAAACAAAACAGTTCACAAGGGCAATGATGGCAAGATAATCTAGCAAATAGAGAGCAGCAGTAAGGTGCCCTTGATGACTTCACCTAACCCAGATGGACTACATTACCAAATCTAAAAGAATTGTAGATGTGGTCCCTGAACCACACCCTCTTGTTATAGGCCCAGGCCACCCCAGAAGTTCTCTGGGATACATCAAAGAATCTTCTCCTTGAGAAACTAAACCAAAGGACAGACACACCTAAAGAGATAAGTGGAACCTGATCAGGACTGAGCTAGCTCCGGGACCATTACCCTTCATTCCAGTCTCCCTCACCCCTGGGGAGATAAAATTGGATGTGGCTGCTGCCTTTGTGATGGAAGGAGGAGAGAGCTGGCTTGAGAGATCTGCAGCCACCCCTCACCCAGTTCCCCCAGCCACCACCAGTGGGAGATGGTCCTCCTTCTATAAGGGACAGTCAGTAGATCACCTCATCAGACCACCATCAGACCTCTATAAAAGTATCTGCCTGTCTCCTGCTCAAAGAGATTGGTATCTCAGAGCCACCCTCTGTGCCATGCCTTCTCCCCATGAGAAGAAGTCCAATTTCTCTCTTGTTTTCCCTTCCCCAGCCCCTAAATAAATTATTATCTTATTCTATTGGATTTGTGTGCAAGAGGGTATAATTCTTTTTTTTTTTTTTGGATGAGGCAGTTGGGGTTAAGTGACTTGCCCAGGGTCACACAGCTAGTAAGTATTAAGTGTCTGAGGCTGGATTTGAATTCAGGTCCTCCTGAATCCAGGGCCGGTGCTCTATCCATTGTGCCACCTAGCTGCCCCGAGGGTGTAATTCTTTAAAGAGGAATTCCTAAGGACTCTTACCCCAAACCCCTAACCCAATTCCCCATAATACTCTGATATCTAAAACATCATGGAAATTGGGAGAAGTTAAGTCAAAGTAGAAAAGGGCAGCTGGCCCCTTCCCCTTGGAAAATTAAGAGAACACCATTCCCAAATTACTGGCTACTGAGCTTGGCTTCAATTCCTCAGAAAATTTTAGAAAATATCATTAATATTTGGAATATTTGGGAAAGGAAGCAGTGGTTACTGAGAGCCAGCACAATTTTACCAAAAAAAAAAAAGCCATGTTCAACCTTATTTCCTTTTCTTTTTTGATGGTCACTAAACTAGTAGATGGGGAGAGGAACTCTGTGGATATAGTGCACCCAGATTTTAGCTGAGTATTTGGTTAGACATTTCATATTATTCTTGTAGAAAGGATAGGTTCAGAATTAAGAGGACCATCAAACTCAGAGAAATCCTTAATGGTTCAAAGTCAGTTTGGCAGGAGTTCCCTGGTGGAGGGCTTGGGGTCTGTGTTTGGAATTTTGTTTTATTCAGTGACTTGGATAAAGGAATGGAAAGGAAGGAAACAAGGTCTTAATTAAGTGCCTACTATGTGCCAGGCACTGTGCTAACCACTTTAAAATATCTCATTTGATCTTCACAACCCTGAGAGGTAGGTGTTATTATCCCTTTTTTACAATTGAAGAAACTGAGGCAGAAGTTAAGTGACTTACTCAGGGTCACACAGCTAATAAGTGCTTGAGGCCAGTTTGGATTCAGGTCTTCCTGACTCCAGGCCCAGCACTCCCTCCACTTTGCCCCCTCACTGCCTCTGAAATAGATGGCCTGTTCATCAACTTTGCATATCTTTTTTTTTTATATACACACAATATATATAAACAAACCAACAATCTTTATTTGTTCATCACTATCTTTTTTTTTTTTTAGTGAGGCAATTGGGTTAAGCGACTTGCCCAGGGTCACACAGCTAGTATTAAGTGTCGGAGGCCGGATTTGAACTCAGGTACTCCTGAATCCAGGGCTGGTGCTCTATCCACTGTGCCATCTAGCTGCCCCCATCACTATCTTTTTTTTTAAAAATCATCACTCTGAAACATTGGACTGAGTCTAATAAAATGAAATGTAATAGGAATAAATGTAAAGTATTACACCTGGATTCAAAAAATCAACTTCACAGGCACAAGAGAGAGGCGTCATGCTATTTAGCAGTTTGTCTGGAAAAGGAGCTGGGAGTTTAGTGGACAGCAAACTCAATGAATCTGAAGTGTGACAGGTCAGCCTAAAAATTAGCATGATACTGAGCTGCATTGACAGAGCCATAACTTACAGGAATAAGGTGAGGAGGTTCCTCTTCAGACTTTAGCTGGAGTATTATCTTCAGCTCTGAGCACCACAGTTTAGGGCAAAAATAAGCTAGACAGCTTCCAGAGGAGGGCAACCAGGGTGCTGCAGGGCCTGCAGTTCATGGCATGTATTAAATGGAAAAAGCTGACATTTAACATAGAAGATGCTCAAAGGGGGCTGAAAGCTGGGCAGGCCTGTCAAGGGATTAGATGCTTCCCATTTAGCTCCAGCAGGCAGAACCAGGCCCAAGGGATGGAAGTTGCAGGGGTAAATTTACTACTTATGTCAGGAAAAAGTCTTTTAACAATGAGAGTGATCCAAAGTAGAATGTGCTTCCTCAACGAAGTGGTAGGTGTCTCCTCCTTGGAACTTTTCAGAAGTTCTGGATGGCATCTCCTCAGCCCTCACAGGCAGTGAAGTGGCAACACTAGGCAAGGAGTCAGGAAGACCTGGTTCAAGTCTAGCCTCAAACATTTACTAGCTGTGTGACCTTGACCCATGATGTCATGTCCTAATTACTAAAAGCATCTTAGGAAAACAAATCTTTTCATCTCCACTCACTCTTTCCCACTATAGCTCAATCTTCTGAAGGTGAGAGATTTTCTTGGTTGAGATCTTGTTTGTTCTGGGAGTAGAGGATGAGTACAAAGTCAAGGACCTGAATGATGCTTTCTTGATACTAAAATCCTACTGATATCTCCAAGTTTCAATCTTGTACCCTTATCCCTTACTGGGACTTTATAGAGATCATTTAGTCCAATCCCCCAGGTGTTATAGATGAGGAAATTGAGGTCCCAAGAAGGTGACTTGCCCAAAATCACATAGCAGAGCCGGGGTCTTCTGACAGGAAAGTCTTGTGTTCTTTCCAGTACACCAGGGCTTGTTTGTGTGCCCCCAGAGCTTAGCTCATGCTTCATCTACCTTCCTCAGGACTCTCCCAGGAGCCAATGGAACTTGTGTCTATATGAAGAGATCTAAACTGCTTGACCTTCTCTTGGAGGAAGGGGGCAGCAGTGGCTACAGACTCTGGACACTGTCCAAAGGCTACCCAACATAGGGGATGGGGAGAGAGGGAGTCATGAGTCAATCCGCTCAAATCACTCCATCTACTTGCATCTAGGGCAAGTAGGAATGAAAAGACACACAATTCAGCAGGGGTGGGGGGAGTAGGTAGTGGAAACCCTAGAACACCTACAGACTTGGAGCTTCTCTGGGGTAAGGTAGCTAGAGCAACTAGTAGTAGCTTACTATGTGTTAACGTCTGTTGTTTCTGTGCTACTGAAGGATTGCAAGAATTGCTGGCTTTTCTAAATTTTAGTACCCTCTGACCAAGCCCTAGTCACCTTTCCTTAGTTAGGGGCAATAAGTCTAGGTAAGTGTGCACATGCATGCGCACGCGTACACATACACACACACACACACACACACACACACACACACACACACACACACACACCCATAGTCCACATCAAAATCTCAGAGTCAATGAATCCAGACTGTGTCAGCAGGTAAAAATTATATTTTTATTTTGATCTGAGTCACCAAGAGTATTCCCTTGTGGGTCTATCAACTGTTCTGAATTAAAAAGGCCAGAAAAATTTGATCCTGGGCACATGCCCACAGGGAGGAAACCAAAACAGACCACCACCACCCCTCCAAAAAGAAAGGGGGGGGGGGAGGAGAAAAAAAGAAAGACAACCCCAAATAAAAAAGATTAATTTCCAAAGCCCAGCACTAAAAACACAATTCAAAGCTTCAAATGAACACGCCACACACATATGGAAAAAGTGTTTACACAGAGCAAATCTAACAGGGTCATTTCTGTTTACTTTTTCTTTTTAAATACAGGTTTAGGTGTTTTTCAGCTATAAACAAAGGCCCAAAAGTGCGTATGTGAGAGAAAAGGCAGAAATCAAGCAGAGAGGAAATTCTTTTCCCTGCCCCCCAGGACTCCCCCACCCCCCCCAATAAAGGGAAGGGGAAGGGGTGAGGGAGAAAAGGAAAAAGAGGGAATGAGATAAGAGAACAAGTAAACCAGTGTCACAGAGAATTCACAATTTTTAGCCATCTTCCTTTCTGGGAAATATTTCTGGTTTTGGTCCCACTTGAATAAAATTCACATTACAGTTATGTTGTGGTTTGGTTTGGTTTTTCCTGGATCAGAATTGGCTTTAAGAACTGAGGACTTTAAGAAAGGGAGACCCCAAGCAGCCACCCCCTACTGGAACAGGGCTTAACTGAGAGAGAACCTAGGCCAGAAACACCTTCATCAAAAGCCAGGCTCAGGTACAACAAACCTTTCATGAGAAATCTTCCCAGGCCAACATTCTCACCCTTCCCTTCCCTTCCCACCCACCCCCCACCCCTGTATCCTACTTCCCCACTATACTTCATGGGGAGTAATTGATGGTGAGAAACCCACTAGAACCCTGTATCCCACTGTATCTTTTTTGGGGGGACAGGGCAATGAGGGTTAAGTGACTTGCCCAGGGTCACATAGCTACCAAGTGTCAAGTGTCTGAGGCCAGATTTGAACTCAGGTCCTCCTGAATCCAGGGTGGTGCTTTATCCACTGTGCCACCTAGCTGCCCCCCCCCCCTCACTGTATCTTAATCCCAAGACTGGGGAAAATAGGAGACTATGTGAAAAGAGGTTGGAAGGGTCTATAGGCTCAAATTGGCCCTTTATAGGAGGTAAACTGAGATGTATGAAAATAGGTTATTTCATTCTATCCTCCCTCTCCCTCCCTCAAGCCTTCCCTTCTATCTGTACTGTTTCTTCCCACCTACCAACCCAAAACCTTCCAACAAGGTCAATCGGTCTTTGGTCCCAGAGTCTGCACTGTGCTTTGAGATTTTCATGAAATAGGCCAGCTCCCCACTCTAGCTTCTTGGATTGCCTTTCCAGAAAGGCAGACATTTCCTCTTCCTCTTGCACCCCAAGTCCCTCAGCTTGCCAACCTAAAGCACGAAACTGGGATGAAGTCGGAAAAAGAGCCGAGGTGGGAAATGCTGTTCCCCACCAATGTTCCAATGTTTGGAAAACATTCTAGTGCTCAATGCACAACCACCTTCTCAAAAAATAAAAAAAAATAAAAATAAAAAATCCCTGATGATTTGGTGCTTGTCAAAGGAGCTTTTTCCTTTGATCAGACCCTCCACAAGACAGCTTCCACTCTCATCCCATGTACAAAAATATCCCTGTCGCTTGGAGGGTGGAGAAGCTGGGTAAGAGAGTCTGGGACCAAATGAAAGAACCAATGGAAGCTACACCCAAATCCCAGCGAGATGGAAGAGGCTTGACCCTCCAGAGCCCAGCGAGGATTTTCTCAGCTGCTGGTGATACAAAGAAGGGAAGTTCGATATAGCACCATCTTCCCATTCCTCCCCTAGCAGCCAGAGCGCTAGCTCTGGGGGAGCAGTTTCCAGTTATTAGGATTGTCTTGGGACCTACCCCCAAGTGGAGGTCTGTGTTGGTGAATGTCTGGTGTAAGAGAATGGAACTCAGAAGTTAGGGCCAGAGAGGCTGTGGTGTCCATTCCTGGGGAGGGGGCGGGGCTGGGCAACTGCAAAGTCCTCCACACCCCTACCCAGAGCTCCTAAACAGCCAGCAAGGATCGGGAGGGACTAGCACTTAACAGTTATACCATGAATCTGTTCAGGAAAAAGAACTCACCCCCATTTCCCCTCCTGTGCTCCCATTCCAAGGATGGGGCTGGGGCCAGTTCTACAAAGCCAGGAGGATGGCACTTTTTTTTTTATTTGTTAAGTCATACACAAAAGGAAGGGGGCTTGACGGGCTCCACCACCATTATGTACACTTCAATATTTTCGCCCAGAAGCCAAAACGGGGCAGAGGCATGGGCATGCTTGCTTGATTGGGGGGAGGAAGAGGGACCAGAAAGGGGAGGAATCCATATTCTTCCCTTCCTCCAACAACCTCCATTTTGGACAAATGTTGGGAGAAGGCAGATGGGTACAGGGTCACCTACACCCAGAACACGGACACAGAACAACCCACTGACACCCTTTCCTCCCTGTATGAAGAGCCATCAACACGGAGGCTCCTGCCAAGTTAGCTAAGGTCAAGGCTTGGTTAGCAGCTGGGCTGGGGCAGGCCAGGAAAAGAACATGGGACCACAGAACCCCAATCTACTATGTTCTCCTCTATGATGGACTAAGATGACAGCAAAGAAACAAGGAGAGGATAGGAATCGTCATCAAGCAGGCACTAATCAGGTGCCCAGAAAGCCCTTGGAGGAAGCTAGGCCTGGATCTGCCTTATAAGGTGGTCCCTTGGTTCCCACCCTGCTCCCCCCTTTTGGCCCCTCAGGTGCCCACAGCCACCAGGTGCTGGGACAGAGAAGGGTACCAGCCCCCTTGGAAGCAGATGTCCTGGAGAATGCATCCTTGCCCTAGCTCTGGGGCACTGAAGGTGTAGGGGGTGGGGGGGAGGAGAGAGAGAGAAAGAGAGAGAGAGATTTCTTTGAGTTCTGTAGCTTCTTGTGAAGAATTAATGAAAAGGCAGAAATGTTTAAACAGGGACTGTGTCAGGTCCATTCTTTAAGCTACACTGTTTGAATCTGGGTGGGTTGGTTAAATCACAGTGTGAACAGGGAGAAAACAGGGCTGGGGTGGGGAGAAAAAATGAGAAACCTGAAACTGAAGGAACTGGAGGAATGGTTGGGATTTCCTCTCTCCTCCCTATACCCTCCACCCCAACCCCTGCACCCACTCCGGCTTTTTGCTTTTGAGATAATGAAGATCATAGATCTATCCAAATAGGGGAGCTAATGAAGGAGATGAATGAGGCCATGAGGGGAATACCTCAGGCAGAGAGGCCACAAGATGAAAGCCTGGTACAAACCCAAGCATTGCCTTGTGAGACACACTGGTCCCTAAGACCCTGTTATTCCTTCTTTCCCTGGCCCAGCCCTGGAGGAAGCTGAGAGGGGACCCGGAACTGCAGGAACCCTGGAATGTTTACTTTGCTGAGGTGAAAGTGGGGAGAGGGCAGGTCCAGCGGAGAGAAGGAAAAGGAAGGAGGGAGAGAAACCAGGAGCGACTGTTCCCAAGAGGTCACATGGAATCTCAGTCACTGACCAGGCCCTGTCTCTCCATCCATCCCCACCACTCTTCGCTCCCCTCCTGGATGAGATTTCCCATTTGCTAAACCCAGAGAGAAAACAAGGGGGAGGAGAGAAAAATAAACCCCTATGGGAAAGAGGGCCTACACAAAGAGCTTTTATATTGGCCAAAGAAACTGGGGGGGGGGGGAGGGCATGGGGGAGAACAACCTGTCTCAGATTCTAAAAAACAGAAACTACTGATGGGGAGAGAGGTTCACGGCTCACAGGAGAGCAATGGAGGAATGCATCGAAGATGAGGTGGGCGGGCAAGGCGGCGCTGGGCCAGCCGGAGCAGGGCAGGGCTCAGATGATCTCCACATAATTGGCAGGAAGCATGCCAGTTTCACCAGTGCGCTCCACAGTGCCATACATCCAGCCATCGTCGATCTGCTGCACGTTCACAATGGTGTCCCCATCCTGGAATGACACCTCGTCCTCATCGGCTGCACTGTAGTCATACACAGCACGGTACCGCCTCTGGAGAGGTAAGAGTTGGAAGAAGGGGAAGAGGAAAAGGAGGAAGAGGGAGGAAGGAAAGGGGTAGACACGTGTCCACATCAGTCAAAAGGCTTAAGTTTCTCTTCTCCCTGTCCCTTTCTTACTTCTACACCCTACCTCCTGGCCCCATCAGCGCTTTGGAAAAATTACCCCCAAAAAAGCCTAATCTAGTGTAGAGATAAAAAGCCTCAGTCTCCTTATAAAATGGGCACACAGCTGATTGTAGTGAGGATCAAATAAGATAACTTAGGTACTTAAGAGTCTTACAAAAATTAAGTAAGCCTCAGTGTCACAGAATGAGTATTAGTCAGGTGGGATTTGAACTCGGGTCTTCCTGAGTCCCAAGTCAATGTTCTACCTACTATGTCATGCAACTATATAAATGCCAAATATTATCATCATAGTGGAAAGAGCGCTAGACTTGGCGTCAGAAAGACCTGGGTTTGCATTGTGTAAATTTAAAATTTTTACAATAATGTTATTATCATAATTATTATCATAATCATAAGTATTATTATTCTAGAAAGCTATGTCAGGTCCAGCTCTAGCAGGTCCCAGCAGGGCTGGGGAACCGCTAATTCTTCTCCCAAGCACAGTGGAATTAATTCTAACACCCACTGGACTGAAAATTCCCTGAAGGCAGGTAGATTCCCTATGGTCTTTCAGCTCTGCATTCCCAGCATTTATCTCAATGCTCTCCCAGCCCACTGCAGGAAGGAAGGAAATAAACATTTGTTAATCTCCTACAGCCTCTAGGCTAAGCACTTTACAAATAGCTACAAAAATGATCACATTTGGTCCTTATAACAATCCATGGAAGTAGGTGCTATTATCACTCCCACTTTACAGTTGAGGAAACCAAGGCCAACAAAGGTTAAGTGACTTGCCCAGGGTCACCGTTAGTACATGTCTGAGGTCACATTTGAACACAGGTCTTCCTGAGGTCCTCCAGGTCTGGCACTTTTTGCACCATGGTGCCACCTAGTTGCCTCCACATGTACTTAGTAAATATATGAACAATAACTCTATGAGGTAGGCCAGTCAAGTATCATTATACACATTTTACAGATGCAGAAACTGAGGCTCAGGGAGATTAGAGCAGCTTACCTACAGCCTCACAATAAATGAACAGAGATATAAGGGCATGGTTCTTGGCACTGAGTCTAGGGCTCTTTCCATATCCCTAGAATCGAGCCAATATCATCCAAGGGCCCAAGACACTACATGGAGAACACTAGCTCTCTGGTTATTAGAAAAGTGCCTGTGTAATTAAGAAGGATCTGGAGGAATCCTCATGGTGCTGGGTAGTCCAATGAAGTGTAAGAACAAAGGAAAGTGTTAGAAAAGACTTTGAAGACAAGATTCACCTGAGTCCCCCCCAAAATAACTGGGTCATTTTCTTTTTTGTTGTTGTTGTTTTTGTTTTTAGTGAGGCAATTGGGGTTAAGTGACTTGCCCAGGGTCACACAGCTAGTAAGTGTTAAGTGTCTGAGGTCGGATTTGAACTCAGGTACACCTGACTCCAGGGCCAGTGCTCTATCCACTGCGCCACCTAGCTGCCCCCGGGTAATTTTCTATAGTGCTCTATGGTTACTGATATCATCCTCCACAGTCATCCCTAGAAGACAGGGATGACGATCCCTAGTGTGCAGATGAGGATTCCATTGGTGTGGGGCTTAAATGACCAGATAACAGGACAGACATATCAAGGAGTCATGGGACTATTAAAGTTTAGCTTGGCCAACTAGATATCAGCAGGGACACATCTAAGAAATAAGGGGAAATAAAATTCTATAGCAGGAAAGTCAGTTAGGCATGGCTACTACCTGAGCCAGGAGACAGAGATAACCCCAGAGATCAGGATTATCATTCCTAAAAAAATAATCCCCCGAATCAAGAATGATAAGCATCCAAGCTTTCCCCACCCCCAAATGAAACTTTCCATTTTCAGGTGCTCACCCCATCTATCCTCTATAAAAGCTTTTACTTTCCTTCTGTTCTGGGAGGAAGATATTTCTAAGCCACTTCCTCCCCAGGGTTGAAGTCTTTGACTTAACCCTCAGTCACTTTCTCTAGTGCCAAATAAAAGACCACTTTAATTATAATTGGACTGTGTGTGAGAGTGTAATTCCTTATATATATTATAGAATACCTATGGACCCCCACCACCTATTTCCCCCGTGACTCTGTGGTCACCACCGCTTGGGAATGTCAGATCTGGCCTCAAAAGCAGATCTTAAGTCTAACACTTCCCATAATACCAAGCTAACCTCCTTAAGTATATCCCCAGTGCCCAATGCTTAAGAAATGCTCCGGATGGATGATCCATCCAGGAATAAAGATGCAGCCAACCTAAAAATAATGTTCCTGGGGTGACTGTACTCACCCCGCCCGCTCCTGGGGCATTGCGCTGTATTGAGACCTGGGCAGCTGGCTCCTTGTAGCCATAGGACTGTGACGGCTGCTGCTGCTGCTGCTGCTGCTGGTGTTGCTGAGACTGCTGGTAAACTGAGAGAGACCACCAACTTTAAGGCCACAAAAAGTAGTAGGGCCATCCTGACAGGCTCCCCCACCACACACATCCCCCCATAACTCTACTCAGAACACCAGACCTCATGCTGTCCCGAGGACTGACTGAGGGCCTCCAGCCAGTCTTCCATTTCCCATACCTGGGATACCCTCTGCTTTTTGCCAAGTCATGTCCCTCCTCTTGCTAATTCTAAACCCCCTTCTTCCAGGAAGTCTTCCCAGACTACTGACAATCTGCCTTCTACTCACAGGTAAGCAGCAGGGCCAGAATTCATTCATCAGTCCTTGTTTTTGTGTTTGTAGGGACTGAGGGCTCCCTCCCCAAGCAAAGAAGGGGCTTAGGATGGGGATGGCACTGAGTGCCTTCACATTTCTTTCCCTCATTGGTCCAACATTGGGCCCTGCCTATAAGGTTAGGACCCTACACCTGTGGAGGACTAGGAAAGAGGGGCAGATTAGCTACTTATGTAATGGAGATAACCAGGAAATCTCTGCTGCTCAGAAGGATCCATGGGAAGGAGATCAGAAGGCAGGAAGTAAGAGCCATGTGGTAAGATGGTACACATCCATCACCATGCATTCAGTGGCTCCTGCACTGACTCCCCCACTGGGACTTGCCTAATTTCTTTCACGCTTCTAGACCACTGCTCTCTGGACCTTGCTGCCCTTGTTATGGGCCTAGCACCCCAGAAGTTCTCTGGGGCACATCAAAGAACCTTCTCCTGGAGAAACTAAACCAAAGGACAGACACACCTAAAGAGCTAAGTGGAACCTGATCAGGACTGAGCTAGCTCCAGGACCCCCACCCTTCATTCCAGTCGGCCTTTGTGGCAGGAGGAGGAGAGAGATGGCTTGAGATCTGCAGCCACCACCAGAGGGGGATAGTCCTCCCTCAATAGGGGAACTTTCCAGTCAGACGATCACCTCATGGGACCACCATCGGACCTCTATAAAAGTATCTGCCTGTCCCCTGCTGGAGATGATTGGTATCTCAGAGCCATGCTCTGTGCCATGCCTTCTCCCTGTGAGAAGAAATCTGAGGATTGCTCTCTTGGTTTCCCTTCCCTTCCCCTGCCCCTAAATAAACTACTATCTTATTCTATTGGATTTGTGAGCAAGAGGGTATAATTCTCTCTCTTTTTTTTTTTTTTAGTGAGGCAATTGGGGTTAAGTGACTTGCCCAGGGTCACACAGCTAGTAAGTGTTAAGTGTCTGAGGCCGGATTTGAACTCAGGTACTCCTGAATCCAGGGCCAGTGCTCTATCCACTGTGCCACCTAGCTGCCCCGAGGGTATAATTCTTTAAAGAGGAATTCGTAAGGACCCCAAGCCCCCCACCCTATTTTCTCCATGTCACCCTCAAGGGTCCCTTCTCCTAGCCCTTCCTACCAGGGGCGTTGGCTGGGATATGATGTGGCAGCTGCTGCTGTTCCTGGGGTCGACGGTAGTTGCTGCTGTCTTGGGAATTTCGGCGTTCAGGGTCAGAACACTCGCCCCCGCTGGGACCCATCCGGCTCTTCTCAAACTCTTCATGATACTTTATCTGGGGGAGAAAGGAAAAATGAGGCATAGGCAGGAGAGGTGGGGAAAGGGGGCAAAACAAGGCTGGGGGCTGTGCTTCCCTCACCTCTCTGACAGTTAAACAGAGCTGACAAGAGGGCCAACGGTATGTATGACACACAGCAGGGTCCAGGAGGGATAGAGAGAAAAGAAGAGAGAGTCCCTAAATTCTCTTGCCCTAGTCAAACAAGGATTTCCAATCAGTGGGAAGGGCACCACTATCCTGGACCTAGAAAGTTAAAGTCATCCATTCATTCTTCATTCATTACCTACTTATTCTACTTTTTGCCCTCCCTAGTAACACAAGTACAATCAAGCAAAAAACAACTGCTGTCAGACCTCAGCTCATCAAGTATGCAACATTCTGCCAAGTAGTCCCCCACCTCTCCCCAAAAAGACAAAAGATCTGTTTCATTATTTGTGAGTAGGTACCACAACTGCTATTATAATTAGTCAGTTTGGCTTCCTTTCAGGGCTCTTTAGTTTAAATAGATCACTCAGTACATTGTTCTCTTAATCCTCCCACATTTCTCTGAATTCCTCCAAATCACCATTGGGGCAGCACAAATTCCATCACATTCACATAACAAAGGTGCTTCAGTCACTCCGAGAAGACTTCCACTTTGCCTCTAAATTCTTTCCTAGCACAAAAAGGGCTATGCATATCTTGGTAGGTGCAGGACTTCTCAGCCTCAGCCTCACTCTTTAGTGAGGCAGTTGGGGTTAAGTGACTTGCCCAGGGTCACACAGCTAGTAAGTGTCAAGTGTCTGAGGCCACATTTGAACTCAGGTACTCCTGAATCCAGGGCCGGTGCTTTATCCACTGCGCCACCTAGCCGCCCCGACACGTATTTATTTTAAAGCACCCACTATGGACAGGACTAAGGCCTCCAGCAGTAGGAGAGATTGGACAGCGATAAAGGTCAGCAAAATAAACACCACAATTAAGAACATGTGTACAGGGTGAATGAAGAACTGATTCTCCCTAGAACCCTCCCTGACCCAGCCCTCTCCTCTCTATAAGTGGCTTAAGATAGTACAAAATATTTCATAGCGTGTGGGAGACTAGTCCAGTTAAACCTGAAGGAATTAAAACCTTCCATAGAAGTAGTACCCATCACTCCCCTGGGCTTTCAGGGACACTTAAGAAGACCAGGGTCAGAGGAGGGTAGATCCTGCTGCTGCCTTACTCTCGTCCAGCAGGTGGCACCAAAAGATTAAGACAATGGGAGAATGGACACCATGGGCGTAGCAAAGAACCCAATGGCCAGGCCTGTGTTAGGGGAGAAGTAAGAAAGGATAGTATAAGGAGAAAAGGAAGCATCAATGAAATATTCTTAGATTGCACAGAAGAGAACAGAAGGAAGGCCAAATGGAGGTACGGTGCCTGGCACATAGTAGGCATTTTGTAAATGTTTGATGATGGATGCATAGAGGCACTGACAAGCAGGGCAGCTTTGCAACTGATGTGCTGAATTTGTTATATACTTAAAAACAAAAAGGTTGGAAGTACAAGAGATTTGTAGTTTTGCTTTCAATCCTCTTTTTCTCTTCTTTATTGAAATAGTTTGTTGATGTCTGTGGCATTCATAAAAAAGAAAAATTAGGGGACAAAAAGGATAGCATATTTAGGGAAACAGATGGGGACCTGGACTAGTGAAAGTGTACAGGGAGAAGCATTTACCCTATGATTAAAAAAAAAAGTCACCCAATCTCCAACATGAACCTAAGCAGAACAGACAAGTCTTAGCTCTGGGAGAGATTCCGAGTAGGTTACCCTGATCCATCCCTCTACCTCTATTACAATTACATAGTTACAACTCAACCATCCCAAGACAGGGATGAGAGAGATCGCAAGAAATGGGTTTTTTTCAAGTGACAAAGAACTGGAAACTAAGAGGGGGAGCCATCAACTGGGGAACAGCTGAATGAATGATGGTATGTGAGTGCAACAGAACAGCAGGGAGCCATAAGAAATGACAAAAGGGGGGCACAGCTAGGTGGTGCAGTGGATAGAGCAAGGGCCCTGGAGTCAGGAGGACCTGAGTTCAAATCCGGTGTCAGACACTAAACACTTACTAGCTGTGTGACCCTAGGCAAGTCACTTAACCCCCAGTGCCTCACCCCACCCAAAAAAAAGGAAAGAAAGAAATGACAAAAAGGATGGCTTCAAAGAAACCTGGAAAGACTTGTATGAACTGATTCAGAAAGAAGTGAGCAGAACCAGGAGAACAACTTACAGAGTAACAGCAATACTGTAAAGATAAACAACAGTAAAAGACCTGATTGGAGAAATGACTAACCATGATTCCTGAGGATTCACAATGCAGCATGCCACCTACCTCCTGATGAGAGGTCATGACCTCAGTACAGATGGAGACATTCTTTTTTGGACATGGACAATGTGGGGATTTGTTTTGCTTGACTATACATACTTGCTATAAGGTTTTTATTTTTTCGTTGTTGCTTGGGGGGAGGGAAGAGATAAAAGGGAGAGGTGAATTTTCCTGAAATTAACCAAAAATTGAAATTGAAATTTTAGAAAGAGATTTGACAGTGACTAAACTGCCTGGATTCTAGGAGTACTAGATTCTAGTCACTCACTTATTAGGTAGCTTTGGTCAAGTCATCAGTCAGTTTTGTTATAGTGGGGATTCCTCCAATGAATGGGTTGGACTAAATGACCTCTGAGGTCCCTTCCAACTCTTAGCTTCTGTGATTCCATGTTATTCTGTTACTTTTCTTTTTCTTTTTTTTGCAGGGCAATGAGGGTTAAGTGACTTGCCCAAAGGTCACACAGCTAGTGTCAAGTGTCTGAGGCCAAATTTGAACTCGGGTTCTCCTGAATCTAGGGCTAGTGCTTCATCCACTGAGCCACCTAGCCGCCCCTATTCTGTTACTTTTCAAAGGGCAGCCTGGGAGCCAGGAAGAGCTAAATTCAAATCCTGCTTCACATTTACTTGCTGTATGAGCCTGGGCAATCCACTTAAGCTCTCTGTGCCCATTTCCCCATCTAAAAGGGGAATTATAAGTAACACCTACATCCCAGGTTTGTTGTGAGAATCAAATGTAATAACATGTAAAACACCTTGCAGTGCTATGTAAGTTTCTTAATCTGTAAAACACAGGGGGAGTGAGTCTCTGTCATAGTGAACAGATAATGAAAAATACCTCCATTGTGATGGGAGCTGGGGGAGTGGACAGTTGCTCACATGGGGTTGGTTTGTTTTACTTAACTGCTCTTCTGTTACATATAAGGATTCAATGGAAGATGAGGGGGCAGAGAAGGGAAGGGAAGGGAAGAAGAGTAACCTGAACCTCTTTTCCTCCCCTACCTCCAAAATTTCCCCCCTTCTGAACTTTCCTATTAGGGTCCAGGGCACCAGTACCCTTCCAGTCACCCACACTCACAACCTCACCATTACCTCAACTCCCCTCTCTCCTCTTCCCCCTCTTCTTCTCTCTCCTTTCCCATCCCCCCCCACCTTCATCTTCTCCTTCCTCTCTCTCCTCTCCTCCCCCCATTCATTCCACATAACTAATCTAGGCCCTTGGTGTCACTCTCAACTCCTCTTCTGTCTTACTTTCATCCATCCCACAATCCAATCCAATAACTTTCTCAGCATCTCTTGAACACAGCTCCCCTTCCTCAGACACACAATGGCCCTAGTTCAGGTCTTCATCACCTCATGCTTGGGGCCTCCCACCTGGTCTCCCTGCCTCAAGTCTCTCCCCACTGCAACTGATCCTCTAGTTTCCCAAAGCACGTCTTATTTTTCCTCTCAGTGAACTCCAAAGGCTTCCTGTTACTGCTACAATCAAATATAAACTTCTCTCCTTAGCATTCAAAGCATTTAATAACATGGCTCCTTCCTAGCTTCCGGCCTTTTTAACACATTTCTCCCCTCCTTGAATTCTACAGACCAGCCATACTGGCCTCCCAGCTATTCATTTCACAATCATTTCCCATCTCCATGTCTTTGCCACAGGCTGTCCCCCATGCCTAGAACACTCCCTTTCCTGACCTCTGCCTCTTAATACCCCAGGCTCAACTTTAGGGTGTGAGATTTAAAATTGGATATTAGATCATAAATCTCCCTTCTTTAACCTTTCCCTTAATTTATCTCCCAGACTAGTAAATGGAAGAAACCTCTGGTCTCTAGTTAGAGCTTTTATTGTGTGGTAGTTGCCAGGTGATGTTGATTAGAGGGATAGGAAAGTAGAAATACAAAACAAATAGTCTTAAGTCTAAGCTTAGTCTATATTCCGTATAAAACTCACCAAAAGCCCAAGGCCACCTTTGGGGAGAGAGAGCCGAGCCGAGTCAAGCACATGCTGCTAACGGCAAGCCGGGCCACGTCCAACTCCAGTCCTCGTCTGTGTCTCGCCAGTCATCGGACCAGGAGAGCAGGCAAGAGATCCCACTTCTGTTCTCTCCTTGCCTTTTAAGCTCGCACCCCAGAAATGGAGTGCTTAGCAGCCGGGTTGACATGCGTAGCCTGTGCATGGCCATCGGTCTCCTCCCCGAAAGGGTGGTCCTTTAAAAACTGGCGTCTTTCCGTATTCACTAACCGACTGTTAAAAAACTTTTTACCACATTGGCTACCTCTCCCAGGAAGTCTTTCCAAGTCCCCTACCATCTAAGGCCTTCCCCACTAAAGCTACCTTCCATCTCTTCTGTATTATCTTGTATGGAATGCTTTGTGTATATACTGTCTCCCCCTTAGAATTTCTTCTCAAGAGTAGGAACAGGGGACAGCTACGTGGCGCAGTGGATAAAGCACTGGCCCTGGATTCAGGAAGACCTGAGTTTAAATCTGGCTTCAGACACTTGACACTTACTAGCTGTGTGACCCTGGGCAATTCACTTAACCCTCATTGCCCTGCCAAAAAAAACCCCAACTCCCTTACATGATCTCAAAGACTCCTCCCCATGCTAAAATCCAATTACTCTTTGTCTAGAGGAAGAGGTCCCCACAATCTGCCATTGGAATCTAGGGGCCAAGACAAGGAAGGCACACTTGGTCTCTGCCAACGTAGGCAGGTGGAATGGCTTTTATCAGAGGGAAAGCAACAAGCAGCCCGCCCACCAGTTCCTGGTGCACTTGGGAGGAAGCAAAGGGGGAAGTGGGAAGATTTAACATTTTTCTTTTTTTTTTTCTTTTTTTTTGGTGAGGCAATTGGGGTTGAGTGACTTGCCCAGGGTCACACAGCTAGTAAGTGTCAAGGGTCTAAGGTGGATTTGAATTTAGGTCCTCTTGAATCCAGGACCGGTGCTCTATCCACTGTGCCACCTAGCTGCCCCTGTTTAACAATTTTTAACAGCATGGATTGACTCTGAAGTTCAGGAACCTTTGGGTTATTTTGTCCATCCCTCTGCTATCTCAGCCATATGGGAATTTATCTCAGGTTTCTTCTCTTCTCCTGAGAAGATGGTTTTAGGGCCTCCTGGTGCCTGGAACTTCTCCCTTGGGATTAACTTCAGATTTTCTTGCTACAAGGTCCCCCTTTCCCATAAGAGGGCTCAGGGTTGGGAAGAGGCATCAAGAAAGTTGGAATCAGCTAGGTGGCACAATGGTTAGAGCACTAGCCCTGGATTTAGGAGGAGCCGAGTTCAAATCCAACCTCAGACACTTGACACTCACTAGCTGTGTGACTCTGGGCAAGTCACTTTAACCTCACTGCCAGGGGGAGGGGGAGGGGGAGGAGGAGAAGAGGAGCCAGGATCAAATCCTGCCTCAGACAACTGTGTGACTGTGCAGGTCTCAGTTTCCCCAAGGTCCCTTCCAGCTCTAAATCTATTATTATCCTATTATTATTGGAGGTACCTGAGCTAGGGGGTACCACTCTCTTGCCATACACAAACACCCCAGCAATGTGGTTGAGGCTTCACATCTAAGGGAACAGAAAGACCCAGGTATTGTGGCCCAGATGTCAGAGTAACTGACACCCTAAAGGCAAAGCTGCCCCCGCCCCGGTCCCCTCTACCCCTCCCCAGGGCACCAGATACTTCCACAACAAGAAACAGCTCCGAGAAAAACATTAAGCTCTCCCATGCTGAATGGGGTCTAAGCGTGAAGCTACAATGCCCAGCTCCTGAGCCCGCACTACTCTGGACATCTTTATCTCCACCCCCAGCACAAGCTGAGCACCCCCCTGGGAGCAGAGCCTGCCCAGGGACAAGATCCCCACGGGGAGAGAGAGAGCGAGCTGGAGCCTAGGTATCAAAGCTAATCATGGCAGAGACACTCACACCTGGAGAGATAACAATCACTAGCAACTTTGCCACCATTTGCTAATTGTCTTCCCTGGGAGATGCCGACATTAATCTGACCCATGAAGAGGAAAGAGTTCTTTAGCTGGTCTTATGAGGACTTAGGAGGTGTCAGGACAGCATGGCCAGAGAAGCAACAAGTCCAGATCTTAGAGGAAAAGTCAGCTGGCACACAGCACCTGGCTCATTAGAACCGACATCATCTGCTTTATAATAAACAAAGATGTTAATCTGTGTCCTTCAGCCTCTCCTCCTTGGCAGTGCAGTGACAACCAATTTCCACAGTACCTTTAGGATTAGAAAGTACTTCCCTCAGAACTGTCCTGCATAGCAGGGAGTGTTTCGATCCCCATTTTACAGATGAAGAAACTGAGGCAAAGTGAATCACATGCTGTCACATGACCAGTAAGCTCCATCCAGGTCTCCTAACCAGTGATTCAAAGGCTCATTGGATCAGAAGTTTAGGGATACAAGAAGCCATTAAGTCCAATTCCTTCATTTAACAGATGAGAAAACTAAGGTGACTTCAGTGGGCAAGTGACTTGCCAAGGGTTACATAGTTCATATGTCTGAGGAGAGATTTGAACTCAGGTCTTCCTGTCACTCTATTCACTGAGCCACCCAGCTGACTCTGTATAGTCCAAGAGGACAATTGTGGCTAACAAAGTGTCCTGACCAAGGTCATGAGTAGTGACATTGTAGGGATAGGAACTCAAGTCCTCTGATTTCAAATGCAATATTCTTCCCATGGTTCCTTGCAGTAGCTGTAGGAACCAGAGCATTTTTTTTTTACTAGAACAAACTTCTCAGAGCAGGAACAATGATTTGTTTATTTGTTTATTTGTCTCCCCTAGCACCTAGTATGGTACCTATTGCATAATGGGGGGAAGAGGGAGGTCTAGACCAGTAATTTCATCAATGCAGGGTACTCCCAGTGTGGAACCTCTCCCCACACTCACAGATCAGCAGCTCCTTTGTAACGAACCCCACTTTATATTGCCTGGAGGACAAATGAGGAGTTCAATGCATTTGAAAGTCAGGATTTGAACCCAGGTCTTCCCGACTCCAAGACTGTCCCCTTCTCTATCAAACCACACTGAAAAAAAGTAGATGCTTGTTATTTTTGTGGTGGCTAAGAATTGGAAATCGAGGGGATGACCATCAATTGGGGAATGCCTGAACAAGGTGTGTTATATGAATGTGATGAAATACTATTGTACTAAAAGAAATGATGAGCAGGCAGATTTCAGAAAAACCCAGAAAGACTTAAGTGAATTGAAGCTGAGTGAAGTGAGCAGAAACGGGAGAACATTGTACACTGTAACAGCAACATTGTGTGATGATCAACTGTGATATACTTGGCTCTTTCTCAGCAATACAGTGATCCAAAACAATTCCAAAGGATTCATAAGGGAAAATGCTCTCTACTTCCAGAGAAAGAACTGATGGAGTCTGAATGCAAAATAATGAAAATAATAACACCCACTTCCCCAAGGTGTTGGTGAGGATCAAATAAGATAATACAGCAAGCACTTTGCAAACCCAGTTCTAGACAAATATTAACTCTTTCCTTCCTCCCTTCCTTCCTCTTTCCTTCCCTTGCTTCTTTCCTTCCTTCCTTTCTACCTATCAGGATTAAGTGACTTGCAAGATTTGAACTCAGGTCCTTCAGATCTGGTGCTCTATCCATTGTGTCACCTAGCTTCACCAGCAATTATTTTTCTAAAGATAATCAGATGCTATTTTTAAAATGGTAAATTCCAAAGTCCAAGCAGGATATTAATTCCCTGCTATATCTATTCTGGGGCTGCCTCTACATTAGGACAGAGGACCAGAGAGGTGGTCAGTGTTAGTCAAGAGACAACAAGAAGTGACATCCTCCAATCATCATAGACAGTCACCCAGCTTCCCTGGGTTGAGACTAGAGATAGGGAAGGGAAGGGAGGACAGGGGTCAGCATCTTCTCTTCAAAATTATCCTCCTACACTCAGGGAGATGTTGTCGTCGTTTGATCTTCGTTCTCGAAGAGGGCCATGATGAATGTCATGACTTGCAATGAATTAGATTTAAGTGAGGGAGGGCTGTGCAAAGTCACCAACCTCACTCTCCTCCAGAGCCATCTAGGTCCAGTAGAAACGTATATATCAGGACAACTGATATGGAAGGCAACTAGGGTTAAGTGGCTTGCCCAAGGTCACACAGCTAGTGTCTGAGGTCAGATATGAACTCAGACTCAGATGCCCAACTTCAGGGCCAGTGGTCTATCCACTATGACACCTAGCTACCCCATAGGGAAATAAGATCATGGGGGAAGGAAGAGTCTTCACAGTTGAAACTGAAGAACAGGGGGCAGGTAGGTGGCGCAGTGGATAGAGCACCAGCCCTGGATTCAGGAGGACCCGAGTTCAAATCCGACCTCAGACACTTAATACTTACTAGCTGTGTGACCCTGGGCAAGTCACTTAACCCCAATTGCCGCGCCCCCCCACCCCCACACACCACACACAAAGTAAAAGGAGCTTATATTGTGATTCTGCTCAGGCTGTTATTCACATTGTATAGCCATTCACATCTTGGAGTCAGGAAAACTTGAGTTCAAATCCTGCCTCAGACATGAGCTGTATGACCCTGGTAAATCACATAACCTCACTCAGCCTCAGTTTCCTTAACTGTAAAATGGGAATAATAAATAACACCCACCTCAAAGCATTGTTGTAAAGGACAAAGAAGCTAGGATATATGTGAAATGCTTTGCAAAACTTAAAACCTACATAAATGTTAACTACTATTGTTATTTATTATTACCTTGTCTCCCTTATCTTAGCTTCCAGGCTTCAAAAGGAACTTGCTTAATACAAATTCTCTATTTTACCTCAGTCCCCAGCACAGTACATGGCCATAGCAAGCAACTTCATAAAATATTGTTCAATAAATAAATTAATGGTACCTGGCTCCACCCTCCCTTTCCAGACTTATCAGACATTACTCTGCTGCCACAATGCCTTCCTTACTTACTATTTCTTGGACACAGCATTCCATCTCCAGCCTCTAAGCATTTGTATAGGCTGTTTCCCCCTCCTGGAATATATTCATTCCTCTCCTCTTTACCCCTACAGAAATGCCTAGCTTCCTTCAAAGATCAGCTTAAATATTGCCTCCTGATTCTCCCCTGCAGTTAAGTGTCTCCTCATTCGCCCACCCATGAAAAAAAGCTTGTAATTTACTTTGAATAAATTTATAGTTGCATATGTTGTTTCCCCTGATTAATTTTAAAAATACCTTGTTGACTGCTTAATCAACCAATCCACAAGTACTGATTAAGGGCTCACTATATACCAGGTTTGGGGAATAGGAATTCAATGAATTAAATAATCCCTACTCACATTCTAAGGAGAGAGCACTCAAGGACATATCTGAGTATACAAAGAAAAAATACAAATAAGCACCAGTAAATTGTTGTTGTTCAGTAGAGTCCAACTCTTCGTGACCCTTTTTTGGGTTTTCTTGGTAAAGAGTCTAAGTAGTTTCCCCTTTCTTTCTCCTGCTCATTTTACAGATGAGAAAACTGAGGCCAACAGGGTTAAGTGACTTGCCCAGGGTCACACAGCTAATAAGTGTTTGAGGCCATATTTGAACTCAGGAAAATGAGTCTTCCTGACCAGCCTTCCATCTACTGCACCACCTGGTGAAGTAAGTACAATATAGTTAAATAAAAGATAGTTTGGTATTTCTGTTGTTTTTTGTTGTTCTTTTTCTTTTTTGAGGTTTTTCCTTTTCGTTCTGATTCTTCTCTCATAACATGACTAATGCAGAAATATGTTTAATGTGATTGTACGTATATAACCTATATCAGATTACTTGCTGTCTTGGGGAGGGTGGAGGGATAAAAATTTGAAACTAGAAATCTTATAAAAAAACAAATGCTGAAAACTATCTCTAAATGTATCTGGAAAATAATAAAATATTTATATGAAAAAAAAAAGATAGTTTGGGAGGGAAGATACTAAAAGTTGGGGAAGGAAAAGAATAATGTAGAAAGTGGTGCTTGTGCTGTTTCAAAAGAAGAGAAGTTATAGGATGGAGGTGTGGAGGGAGTGCATTTTAGGCATCAGGGACAGGCAGGGCAAAGATATGGCAATGGGAGATGGAGTGATGAAATTTCTAAGCCACTTGAGGGCAGGGACTCGTTCTTTCTTGTCACTGCACTCTCACCCCCTAGCATATAAGCACTTAAGAAATGTCTGGGGGGCAGCTAGGTAGTACAGTGGATAAAGCACAGGCCCTGGATTCAGGAAGATCCTACACAAATCCAGTTTCAGACACTTGACACTTACTAGCTGTGTGACCCTGGGCAAATCATTTAATCCTCATTGCTGGGGGGGGGGGGGGGGATATAATAAAAGCTAAGAAATGTCTGATTGGATCCTATGAGCTACTTAAGGACAGGAAGCCTTCCTGCCAGGACCAGCCCAGGAGGGTGCCCAGGCCAGCCATCTCTTCATTTGCTGCTCAGCTGCAGTCCTCTGGTCCTCTCTGGCATGCTTCCAGCTGGGGACCTTCCCTCTCCAGTCCCTTCAGCTTTTCAGTTTCCTTTTGTGTGTGGTCTTTTCTCATTAGACAGTAAGCCCCTTGAGGGCTAGGCCGTTTTTCTTCTTTGTCTTTCTGAACTGTACTTATTACAGTCCCTAGCACATAGTTGAGGAAGATGGATGATGCAGTGTATGGAGTGTCAGGCCTGGAGTCAGGAAGACCCGAGTTAAAATCCAGCCTCAGACACTTACTAGCTATGGGACCCTGGACAAGTCACTTACCCTTGTCTGCCTCAGTTTCCTCCTCTGTCAAATGAACTGGAGAAGGAAATGGCAAACTGCTCCAGTATCTTTGCCAAGAAAACCCCAAATGGGGTCATGAAGAGTTGGGACACAACTGAACAACATCAACAAAAGCACATAGTAGGGGCTTATTAAATGTTGACTGACTAGGGGCAGCTAGATGGCACAGTGGATAGAGCACTGGCCCTGGAGTCAGAAGGACCTGAGTATGGGGGGGGGGGGGGTGGCGCGGCAGCTAGGTGGTGCAGTGGATAAAGCACCAGCCCTGGATTCAGGAAGACCTGAGTTCAAATGTGGCCTCAGACACTTGACATTTACTAGCTATGTGACCCTGGGCAAGTCACTTAACCCCAATTGCTTCACCAAAAACAAACAAAAAAAAAGGTTAATTGACTAATTGATCCTAAATGTATCTGGACAATCCAAGTCAACTTCCTCCCTACTGTACCTCCCAAAAGGAGTGTGAAGGAAGGTGGACAGGTTAGAATGCCCAATCCTCTCCCTGGCTTCTATTCAGGAGAGGTCCAGACAAGTAGGGAGTGCAGATACAAGAGGAAAAGACCATGAGCAGAGAGACCCCCAGGTGCCCAGGCCAGGCACACCAGCCTGAACACTGTGGACAGTGGCAGTCTTTCCTCTACCTGCCTTCCCCAGGCAATCGGCTACCCAGATGCCCTCCTACTCACCCTTAACCATAGCACAGCCCCCTCCTGCCCTATAGAGTCCCAGCAGCCCCGAAGTGTGCAAGTTACAGTCGTAATTCAATCACCTTCGGTGCTCTTTAAGCCCAGTAGGGGGATGAAGGGAGGAGGAAGAAGGTAGGAAGGGACATCGTGGCAGAGGCAAAGAAAGAGGACCCAAAAGAACAATCTATAAGTGACCACAGTGGAGAATAAAAGAACTAGATCAATACAGAGACCAATCTCCACTCCAGAGGACTGAGGATGAAGGAAACACTTTGACCTCCTCTCGATGGAGAAAGTACTGACTGCAGATGTGGAAGCAAGACGAAATGGAAATGTGGCTAAGACGAGTCGGTTTGTATGGTAGCATGGTGCCCAGCACTTGGTCCTCACTCAGATGCTTTCTCTCTGTCTACGAGATGGAATATTGCACAGACTGTCAGACATGACTGATGTGTTGCCTGGTTTTGCTTAACTGGGTTTTCCCTCCTTCCTTTTTTAATATTTGTCCTGAGAGAAGGGCAGCTGGGTAAGAGGGAAGATGGATTCAGAGAAGGTGATATAAAAACAAAAGACATTTTTGAGACTAAAGAAAGGATTCTTTAAAGGGGGAGGAAGGAGGAAGAGAAGAGGGCCTAGTCTTGCCCCATCCCCCTCAGGCCACCCACTGGACCAGGCAGGAGCAGTAAAAGAGAGAATTGGTTTTTTGTTCCTTTTTTTTTTTTTAATCGGTAGCAGAGAAGAGATGGGATAGAAAAAAAATACCCTCCCCCTTCCCCAGGAGCACTAGATTTGCTACCTGGGGGAGTTTGAGAGAGAAGCCTTTTAAGTTTAGGGATGGAGGCAGAGGGAAAGAAGAGCCCCCAACCCTGCTCATGGTTTGGCCCCAGGGTTGGGGAATATGCCGGGGCCACTGCTACGAGCTGTCCCATCCCAGCTTGCTTCCTTCTTTATCTCTCCTCAAGCAGACTGCAGAGGAAGGAAAAGGGTTAACGTCTAGCCAGCTGGGGCTTAAAAATTAATAGCTAGGCTAGAGTTAATGAAGCTGCAGCCAATCGGATAACAACTGGATCTCTCTGTCTCCCAGCTAAATAACAGTTATTGACCACAGTCAGGACTAAGAAACACTGGCGAGGAGGGGGGTGGTATGTGCAGTGACAAAGCCCAGGATGGAGCTGAGAGGAGGACTTGGTCACCCAGGGCAGGAGGAGCTAAGGACCAGCATAAGAATGCTAGTGCTTCCTCCTTCTCCTTCAGCATGAGATTCCCAGCAAAAAGGGATCTGGGTGATCTCTTCCCCTCGATCTCAGCAGGAGATCTGATGAAGCCAGGAGACTGGGCGGGAGGCTCAAGTCTAAGATGACTTACTGATAAATGCTTTACTACATCCTCCGAGGATGACAATAAATTAGTAAAGAAGCTAGACTCACTCTGGCCAGCCTCAGGAGCAAACAGTCCCCTCCAGCTCTGGATCAAGCCGGGGGTGAGGAGCAGTTGTAGACATGCTGTTGCCTAGAAGCCGTCTAGACACGGGACTTTGCTACTCCAGTCAAAGCACAGAATATCTGGGGAAGTGGCTGCTTCCACAAACATCATCCTCCACTCCGTTGCTTTAATACGATGGACTGAGCAGAGTAGGGAGGGGTGAAAAGGAGACAAATGAAAGCGATACCCTGCCCTATTCTCCCTCCTCCTAATAAGATCTCTGTGACAACAGGGCCTCTACCTCCACTCACCTTTCCCCAGACTTGGCTGCCTGTCTGCCCTCCAGTTTCTGTCCTGGGGGATAGGGAGGCTTATGGTATTTATTTTCCAATGATGAAAAGGCCCCATCCCAGGAGAGAAGAGCCAAGAGGGACCTGGGATGGGGGGGAAAGGGGGAAGTTGGTGTTGTTGGGGCAGACTGGAAGGGTTTGTGAAAGGCCTGGGTCCCAAGCGGTGCCCCTAGACTCAGGGAGGAGTTCATCTCTGGACGTAGGACAAGAGGGGTGTAATGATTGGAATGATGCCACCTACTGGAGACTTACTGTAGAAGAATCATTACAGTGGCAAGAAATGACTAAAGTGGGACAGCTAGGTGATACAGTGGATAAAGCACTGGCCCTGGATTCAGGAGGACCTGAGTTCAAATCCGGCCTCAGACACTTGACACTTACTAGCTGTGTGACCCTGGGCAAGTCACTTAACCCTCACTGCCCTGCCAAGAAAGAAGGAAATAAAGAAAGGACTGAATTACTTTATACCATCTCTCACCTTCACCCCCAGTGCTAAACTGGGGGATGAGCTTGCTAGGAGAGGACAACTTGTGAGGTAGAACAAAATAATTTCACTGAATGGGACTAGCACATTACTTACAAGGCTGATAAAGAGATAGGGGGACGTTTGGGAGATGAGAGGGTCCCTCGATGCTTCAAATCTGATCTCCAAAACAGCAGATGAACAACCTATAACACCAGCTCCCAGCTCACTTACTGAACCCAGTGCCAACCCCAGTGCTCTCCCAAATCAACTGCTCTAACCTCTAGTCTTCCTCCTTCAGTGGGTCAGGAGCTTGCCATCCCCAAGGGGGGGGGGAGAGAGAAAGAGAGAGAGAGAGAGAGAGAGAGAGAGAGAGAGAGAGAGTGTGTGTGTGTGTGTGTGTGTGTGTGTGTGTGTCCGTCCATCCAATGCCAGGTGGGAAGGGCTGGACTGACTTCATGCACGGAAATATAAGTCTCATAAGTCAATGGAAATGACTCATTTCATATGTAAGCACAGCTGACAGGTGTGTGCATGTCTGTGGGGAGAGGGAGAGAAAGGAAAAAAGGGAACAGACTGAAGGGAGGGAAGGTGTTAGCAAGAGCAGGGTTTGAAGCCCATTTCAGCCAAGGGAGATGAGGCACAGAAAATGCTTTGCAAACCTCAAGAGTGATCACAAGATTGTAGAACTGCAGAGGAAAAGGCAGGAAGGGCCCTTAAAGGTCACTGAGTGCAGCCCCCTCCCAATCCTGATGACAAAAGTCAAGTATCATTATTATTATTAGCTACCCTGCCCATCTCAGAGAGCTTTTCTTTAGAAAATGCTAAAGCTTCATAAAGACAAAATGGATGTTAATGCATTCCGTGGGAAGATAAGAATAACAACAATAAGGTATTCCATTGTGTCACTTAATTACCTCTCTTTCCAGGGTACTTGCATTTCAATTATTTTTACTCTCAGTTATATAAGATGTGTATAGCTATCTTATATATATATTAAAAGTATAGGGGGCAGCTAGGCGGAGCAGTGGATAAAGCACCAGCCCTGGATTCAGGAGTTCCTGAGTTCAAATCAGGCCTCAGACACTTGACACTTACTAGCTGTGTGACCTTGGGCAAGTCACTTAACCCCCAATGCCCTGCAAAAAAACCCCAAAAAACAAAAAACAAAAAGTATAGGTATTGGGGGCAGCTAGGTGGCGCAGTGAATAGAGCACTGGCCCTGGATTCAGGAGGACCCGAGTTCAAATCTGACCTCAGACACTTGACACTTACTAGCTGTGTGACCCTGGGCAAGTCACTTAACCCTCATTGCCCTGCAAAAAAAAAAAAAAAAAAGTATAGGTATCTTATGTAAGATACCCAAAGGAATTTTAGGTGCCAGTATATATATGGCATGTTTGTGTCTTTTGCCTATAGGCTGTCCTATTTTCTCTGTGTGTGTTAGATGTACTAAAAGTTTTAATGCAATTTTAAGCTATTTGTAGCTACAAATACCTATACTTTTGTTTATTGGTTTTTTGCAGGACAATGGGGGTTAAGTGACTTGCCCAAGGTCACACAGCTAGTAAGTGTCAAGTCAAGTGTCTGAGGTCGGATTTGAACTCAAGTCTTCCTGAATCCAGGGCCAGTGTGTTCTCCACTGCGCCATTTAGCAGCCCCCATATACTTTAAATATTTATCTATATAAGATACCTATACACATCTTATATAACTGAGAGTAAAAATAATTGAAATGCAAGTACCCCGGAAAGAGAGGTAGTTAAGCAACACAATGGATAGAGTGCTGGGCCTAGAGTCAGGAAGACATCTTCCTGAGTTCAAATTTGGTCTCAGACACTTAGTAGCTGAGAAGATGTGTGCAAGGCACTTGCTAGTCAAAACAACTCCAAAAAATTTTTTTTTTAATTAAGTACCTACTACGTGCCAGGAACTGCACTAAGTGTTAGGGATACAGAAAAAGATAAAAGACAGCCTAGGCCCTTGAGGAGCTCACAGTCTAAATGGGAAAGCCTTAAAGTGACACGGAATTATCAGTTGTTGTTATTCTCATTATTACGTCTCTAGAGCACATAAAGTCACTTCTGGGTCATCCCTTGTGTGGAGGATTCTCCACAACCCAGATAGGTAATCGGCTATAGATAGTAGGGCTGTGGCAGGAGAGGGTCTGAATGAAGAGGCACAGTAGGGCTGCATGTGTGTGCTGTACTGGATTCTAAAGCCAACTGGAAAGAGAGGATGTATTTTTTAAAGTATTTTGGATTATTAATATATGCATTTTTTCCATTAAAAAGAAGCAAGAAGGGACTGGAAAACTGTTGCTATAGCTCTACTAGGACTATACTCCAAATAGATCAAAGAAAGAGGAAATGGACCCATATATACAAAACTATTTAGAGTTAATAATAACCATGAAAGCCAGCATTTTTGTAGTTTATAAAAGTTAACAGGGCAGCTTGGTGGTACAGTGGATAGAGTACTAGCCCTGGAGTCAGGAGGACCCGAGTTCAAATCCAGCCTCAGACACTTGACACTTACTAGCTTTGTGACCCTGGGCAAGTCACTTAACCACAATTACCTCACCCCCCCAAAAAAAAAAGTTTATAGAGTCCTTTACAAACATTAAGTTGTTTCATTCTCATGACAACCCTAGGAGATAAGAGCTATTATTACCCCTATTTTACAAATAAGAAAACTGAGGCTGAGGAAGACTAAATGACTTGCCATGGGTAACAAGGATAATCAGAAGCTGAATTTGCATTGGTCTTCCTGGCTCCAAGTCCCAAGTTCTCTGCATTGAGTCACCTAGCTGCTGTTGTTTTTGCAGTGGCAAAACTATAGGGGCTAGGGGGCAGCTAGATGGCACAGTGGATAGAGCACCAGCCCTGGATTCAGGAGGACCTGAGTTCAAATCCAGCCTAAGATACTTAACACTTACTAGCTGTGTGACCTTGGGCAAGTCACTTAACCCCAACTGCCTCACTAAAAAAAAAAGAAAAGAAAAAAAACTATAGGGGCGTCCATCTACCAGGAAGCAGAATACTATTTTGCTGTAAGAAAAGATGTTTAAGAGAAACCTGAAAGGATGGAGAGGCAAGTGAGCAGAACCAGGATAACAAATTATACATCGTGAAGACAAACAATTTCTGAAAAACCAAAGGATTCTGCTCAATGCCATAGACAAAACACATTACCCATCTTCTGACAGAGACTCAAGATACAGAATGAAACATCCATTTAAAACATAGCCAATGTGGGAATTTGTTTTATTTGACAATGTGTATCTGTTACAAGGATTTTGTTTTTCTTTTTCTTTTTCCCCCAGTGGAGAGGAGGGAAGAGGCAGGTAGGGGAGAAACATAAATATGTGTTAATTTTCTTTTCCTTTAACTTATTTTTATTTTCAAAAGTAAAATTAAATTAGTTTTTTTATAAGTAAAGCCAATGCTGAAAGACCAAACCCAAGATACAATGTGGAACAATTAACTAATCACAAGGTTTTATTATCGAAACTAATCATCTATTTTAATTAAAATGTTCTGCCTTCATTAAAAACATTTCTCTGCATGACTAGAAGATAATTATGTTTGAATTTCTACATGTGCATGGAGGAATCTAGGATGCTCAACGATTCATCAGAATTGTTAACTGTAGGGTCAGGAGAGACTTTGGGAGGTGAGGTCCTATGTCTCCACTCAGGGTGCTTTCCATTGAGGCAGGGAGGAGGTGCGGTAGACAGAGTACGGAGTATTGGGCACTTACTGTGTGTCAGGTACATGGAATCTGGGAGAAGTGAGTTCAAATCCTGCCCCAGACATTTAGTAGCTGTGCCTAAACATGTCACTTAATCTCTCTAAACCTCAACTTCCACATTTGGAAAATGAGGGCGGAGTTGGAATCTATGGTCTTTAGGGTCCCTTACATTTTTAAATTTATAGTCCTGTAATTTTATGGCCAGGGCACCTCCTTAATATAACTTACTACCAGGGCAGCTAGATGGGCAGTGGATAGAGCACTGGCCCTGGATTCAGGAGGACCTAAGTTCAAATCCGGCCTCAGACACTTAACACTTACTAGCTGTGTGACCCTGGGCAAATCACTTAATCCCAATTGCCCCGCAAAAAAAAATTTTTATATATATATATAACTTACTACCCCTTACAATAGGAGGGCATTGGACTTGGAATCAATAAGATCTGGGTTGGATCCCACCTCATTTATTAGCTGTGTGACCCTCTGCATGTCAGTTTTTCTCATCTGTGCCTCAGTTTCTTCCACTGTAAAATGAGAAGATGGGACTCAATTGTCTCACAGCTCCATTTCAATCTTTAGTCCTATGACCACAAGAATGAACCAACAGAATTTGTACGCCCAAATGTCTCCACCAATTTGGACCCCTTGGGGCTTCTTTTAGGACTGCCCTCAAAACCACACACAAGTACTTCTGAATGGCAAATCCCAATCTTTTCTTTTTGTTTGTTTTTTTCAGGGCAATGGGGGTTAAGTGACATGCCCAGGGTCACACAGCTAGTAAGTGTCAAGTGTCTGAGGCCGGATTTGAACTCAGGTCCTCCTGAATCCAGGGCCGGTGCTTTATCCACTGCACCACCTAGCCACCCCCCCCCCACCCCGCCCGCCCCCAGCCAATCTTTTCTTGATATCCGTTCAAGAAGGGGCAAGGTATAGAGAAAAAACCTGTAGCCTGGGAAGCTGAAGACCAAGGTACTAATCCTGGCTTTGTCATGGTGTTGGCTGCATGACACAGAACAATTTCATTGCCATCTCTGGGCCTCAGTTTTCTCATCTTGAAAATGAAAGACTCCAGGAAGACCTGATTGCCGTCTTCAAATATTTGGAAGGCTGCCATTCAGAAGAGGAATTACACTCAAACTGGGTGGGCCCAGAGGATAGAACTAGGAGCTCTCATAAGAGGAAGTGGCAGACAATCAAATTTAGGCAGGATGCCTTAAGTGAAAATGCTTTTTAGAGCTATCCCAAGTCAGAATAGCCTACCTTGGGAAATAGAATACAGGTTACCTTTCTGGATGGTCACAGGTCATAGATGTGCCTCTATAAAGGGACTTTCCAGAATGGCGTGGATCTTGCTCATACCAGTCCTGCCCATTCTGGAAAGTCCCTCCCAACTTGGAGAGTCTATGACTAAATGATTTCTGAGGTCCCTTTTAGTTCTGAAATGCTGTGATTTTTTTCTTTCACTTAAAAAAAAAAAAAGTAATGAGAAAACCAGGTCAGATGAATAAGGTGGGTAGATCAAGCTAGTAATACTATTTTAGTTTTAAAAAACCAAGGTGTGATCATGAAGGAATAAAACAGATCCCTGTGTGACCCTTTGCTGAAGGAAGTTGTCAAAGTGAATGGCAGATCCTCCCTCATTCAGGTTGAATAGTTTTGTTAAAAACTCAGCCTCCTAACTTCCTTTAAGCCCCGCTAAATAACTTACGCCAATTAACAGGGCCAGTTAATATCAACATCTCCTAGAGAAGGCAACAAAAGAGTTTTCATACTACTTAACAGGTCCAGTTAATGGTCAACATTTCCCAGGAAAGACTCTTAATCAGCAAATGGCAATGGGAGTTGCAACTGATTATTATCTCTCCAGGTGTGAATGTTTCTGCCATAGCTTTGATACCTAGGCTCCAAGGTAGATTTTCCTTAAACTCTATTATTTAGGAAGGGAGTAGAGGCAACCATGTGGAGAAAAGAGCCAAGAGGAAGTGGGTCAGAAGATTTAGAGTTGGTGAGGACCAGAGATAAACATCTAACCATTATATTTTGCAAATGGGGAAACTGAGGCCCAGAGAAGTTAAAAGATTTTCTAGCTGTGTGACCTTGGGCAAGTCACTTAACCCTCATTGCCCCACCAAAAAAACAAAAAAAAAACAAACAAAAGGGAAGAGGGATATATTGGGAAATAGGAATGATAGAAAAACAAAAGATAATCTCTCTTTTTTTAAAGGAAATCTATAGAAAAAACTGGGCACTTTTTTGGCCTTACTAGATTTTTTTGGACAACCCTAGATTGTCCTTGTCATTCTCCCCTCTCCTCCATGCTAGAGGTTCTAGAAAAAACATATAGCTGGAAAACCAACATAACCATGCCCATTCAGGGTCCAGAAGCAGTCAAAAAGGCTAATTTATTGTGTGTAAAGCAGAAATATTTCATGGCATAGTGAAGTCAACCTCAAAGTCAGAAAGATCTGGGTTTAAGTTCTGTCTCTTACAGAAACTGGCTGTGTAACCCTGGGCAAGTCACTTACAACTGAAGCAGAAGAGAAGATGCCCACCTGCATTGGTAAAAGGAATTTCCTCACACGGGAGTTCCCTACACCAATGAAAATTATAGGTCTAGTCCCTATTCCTAAGGCTAGGTTTAAGATCACAGACCAATAGTGTGGAAGGTGTGGGTATGGTAAAGAATATTAGGGTGCTGGGATGATGAGCCCTCAGGGAAATACAGCAGAGGGAAGGTATTTAAGCATCTCCATAACCTAACCACTCCCCTACCTAATGTTGACACATCATTGCTTTGTTGGGTTGAAAGATTAATCAGAATTGGTCCAATGATGTTTCTGTCCTTTCTATCTACTCCTATATCAAGGTGGGTTTATACGGATGGAAAACCCCAGAGAGCAGGAAACAGCCTGTTAGAACTCATAGGCTTCTGTACCCACTATTGCTGGCTGACCGGTTTAGAGGATTGAGGGCTAGACCCGGGTTCCAGTTCAGGCTCCAACACTATCTCCCTGTGTGACTTTGAGAAAGGCAACAAACCTCTCTGTACTTCAGTTTTCCCCATTCATTCCCCTGGGAAGAAGGCCATTGTTCCCTTAAGTTGTTTCAAGGTTAAACAGAGACAATAAATTAAGCTTCTGCTCAGAACTAGTCAGTCACTCTCCATGATGTCAAACCACTGCTCTCTCATTCCCAGGTAGAGGCCCCTGGGGGTGGGGAGAGGCCTGGGAAAATGCCTGAGCACTTTGGAAATGCAGGCATGTGGAATGATGAACTGTAGAAGTAAGGCAGCTAGGTGGCAAATTGGATTGAGGTCTGGAGACTAAAAGAACTGAGTTCAAATCTGGTCCTCAGATACTTACTAGTTGGTAACCCTGGGCAAGTCACTTAACCCCAATTGCCTCACCCCCCCCCAAAAAAAATACCAAGAGGACACCTAAACACATGATCTATCCCCAAACAGCTGGTCCCAAATATCCTTTCATACAGGCCTTAACACACCCACTCACTCTCTGTCTCTGTCTGTCTGTCTCTCTCTCTGTGCAGTGCCAGGCAGGAAATCCCAAGCCTGTTTCCTTCGCTGTCAGGGAGTGGACAGCATGAAACCACAGTCCTATCTGTGGCACAGAGAAGGTACCCAAGCTCCCCATTGCCCACTGGGAGAGAGGTACCCAGGGGCAGCCCAGCAGCCTGGTAGTGCTCAGAGATGGCTGCACCTCCTCCTTCTCAGCACTGCCTCCTTTTCACTCTCTCTAGAAAAGCAAGGCTGGGGGCAGGTGAATGTCGATGTGTGAGGGTGATGGGACAGGAGGGAGAGGAAGGTTGGGGTGTCAGGAGTTGTTGAGGTAAGAACGTGTTGGCCAGGGTCTTTACACAGGAAGGAAATAAGAACCCAGTCTGAGGGAGGAAACGATGGCCTCCACAGTTCCTGCTTCCTTAGCAAGCCAGAGACCAACAGATAGACAGACAGACAGCAAGGAGCCTTGCCTCCTTTACTCCACTGCCAAAGACAAATTGAACCTGCTTACCTCTACCCCTATCCTATAATCCCACCTTGCAAAAAACAACAAAAAACAAAAAACCACTCACCAGAAACCCCAAACATCAAAAATCCATAGTTCTTGAGAAAGAAGGGGGCTTGTGGGGGGGCGGGGCAACAGAGCAGCAGCAACACACCCCCCCCTCCCTCCACTATGGGGGAGGACAGACAACAAGGCAGATCTGGGACCCAAGGAGGTAAGAGGATTGCAGAGAAAGATGGAGCCCTTAGCTTTTCTCTTGCATGCCAAAGAAGGCATGAAAGGCACCTGCCCCAGTGGAGAGGGGGAGGCAGTCAGAAGAGAATTAGTTTCATTCATATTGCAGCAGGGAAGAGGAGACGGAGAGAGGCTGGAGTGAGGAGGAGGAAAAGAGAGTGGCTGGGATAAGGAGGGGGTGGGGGAAAACCTACATTACTGATTTGGTCCTGAGTCTTCTTAATCCTCTGTAGCTCAGGTGTGTCAGCCACCACGCTGAAGCCCTTCCCCTTGTTCTTTTCAAATTCTTCCTTGTAACGCACCTGAAGGAAAGAGCAAAGAAAGTGAGCAGTGAGGGGGGTAGGAAATGGAAGAAGGGACCCCAAACAGGGGCCATGGGGGCAGCAATAAAAGGGAGAGTAGGGCAGAACTTCAAATTGGGATGTCTGGGTCAAAGGGCACAAGAAGCATCTTCTACTATCCCAAACACCTGAGGCTGACCTCAAAGGCAATAGGAAAGGCCAAGGTCAGAGAATGGGAAGGACTTCCAGAAGCAGATGGCAAGTGTGGGACCAAGATTTGAGAAGTCCCTGGGAATATAGAGGAATGGGTTAGAATGAGTTTCAGGCGGAGGTAGCTCTGGGATAGAGTTATACTTGGGAGTCAGAAAGATCTGAATTTGAATCCTACTTTAGTCACTCTTACTTAACCTCTGTCTGCCTCATTTTCCCAATCTGTAAAATAGGACGATATTAGCATCTATATCCCAGGGATGGTGTGAACATCAAATAAGACAAGTATTGGAAAGAGAAAAATAAAATTAGGGCCTCTCAAGGCTCATCCCTCCTTTCTCCAGTAAGCCCCAGTTCACTCTCTCTCTCTGAGCAGCTGTTCCCTTCCTGCTCGGCCCTCTCCCCACCACCTCCAGCCTGCATTTCCTCCATAGGGGGCGGCCCAGTCCCTGGAAGGCAGGTCAGCCCAGGACATGGACCACATGACCAAGCCTCCTGAGAGTTTCCAGGATGAGATCTGGGTGGTTCCCAGGCAAGGAGAGGGAGGGCAGAGGTTAGAGTGGAATGTACTTCAGCAGCGACTGAGCCAGATGATTCCGGTCCCCTCCATTCACCCACCACCTGTCACTTGGCCCCCCAATCCCCGACACTCCTAAGGCTTCCAAAGCTTGGGCCAGGGGCCTGTGAAAATGCCTTTACAACAACAAAAACGCACAAAACACTTTCCTCAGGACATCCCATGAATGAGGGAGTTTGTACTGCATGCTTGGCTTGGTCTATCCGGTGCCTTACATAGTAGTCATAGGCAACAATAAATGTTTGCTGAATTGAATTTTATGGATAAGGAAACAGAGGTCCAGGTGGGTCAGATGATTTGTCTCTGGTCACCAGAATTCACACCTAACTCCAAACCCAGCCTCCTCTGCCTCTCTTTACTAAGAAGCTTAGATTTCCAAAGCCATGCTTACCCACATATAATAATGCCACTCCTCTGTTTGCACAGAGGATATATACCAGCCAGTCCTGGAATCTCTTCAGCCTCTGGGTCAGGACCCCTGGGACAGGTGACAGCATCGGATCAGCTCAAGAATAAGAGTCAGGGCCTAGGGGCAGCTAGGTGGCGCAGTGGATAAAGCACCTGCCCTGGATTCAGGAGGACCCAAGTTCAAATCTGACCTCAGACACTTGACACTTACTAGCTGTGTGACCCTGGGCAAGTCACTTAACCCTCATTGCCCGGCCAAAAAAAAAGAGGCAGGGTGTCACTACATTAGTGGAGAGTCAGCCTTGGGAGTTGGGAAAACCTACATTCAAGCCTTCCTTCCTTCTGACACCTATTGGTTTTGTGGATGTGACTAGGCAACTCCAAGGTGGAGAATGGGTGTTGTTATACATTGTTAGAGGGAGATTTCTCACCAAACACTAATGTCAGTGGGCCGAATGCTAGTGAAGTCACAAACCTGGACCACAGGATATTTCTGCTTCAGCACGTATCAGCAAACAAATGTGGTTCAGAACTATGGGAGTGTGGCCTGGCTGCAGAATAAAGGGTGTGCTTTATTTAAAGGGGGGAGGCCAAGAGAGGAGAGTCAGCTTTGAGTTGCATTTGAAAGAACAGGAAGAAGAGCCACACAGGCTCTTGGGAAAGACAGCAAGAGCCATATGTAAAGGACTGCTTACCATGAAGCTCACCAATTGCAATCTCATGGCAGTCGCTCAGTTGTGCTGCTAAATTCAAGAGGTGATGGATTTAGAACAGGAAGTGACCAGACAGCTAGCTCATCATCTCAGTCTGAACCTCTTCATTTTACACAGTTAAAAACACAGGCCCAGAGATTCCAGTTGATTCGGCTAAGCCTCAGTACCGCTCAACTATGAAGTCTGCTTGCTACCTTACTTCCCAGTGAAGGCATTGAAGGTTCAAATCCTACCACCGGTGTTTACCTGTATGACCTTGAGCAATTTACTTAACTTCCCTCAGTCTCTGTTTCCTTACCTGTAAAGGAAGGGGATTAACGACTAAACAGCTTTTGAGGTCTTTTCTAGCTACAGAGACTTAATTCATGAGTGATTCCAGAAGCCACTCAATTAATCTCCCTCCTAGCAAAACTGATCCCATTTCCCACCTACTCAAAAGACCTTCACAGACTACCCATTCCCTAATGAGCAAGATCCAAACTGTGGGGATGGAGAGTGTGCTGAATCTGGGGTCAAAGGGACTTGGGTTGAAATCCTTCTGACCCTCTGTTTTCTCATCTTTAAGATAGGAAATACATACAAGTCCCTTCCAATTGTATAGATCTCCATATGACCCCAGGAGGGCTCCTCCTCTCTGGCCTCCAGTTTCTTTACCTATTGATGGAATTAGGATGGAATTAGGTGACCTCTGAAATCTTTTCTGGCTCTCCATTTATGATCCTAGGATGGTCATTCTCCAAATATAGTTTGTATTTTCCCATCTCCTCTTCTCAAAATCCCACCATCTCCTACCAAGTCAGTTGGGCTCAGCCTCTTTGGGGGAAGGACTGAGAATGTAATTAAAAGAGCCCCATCAAACTTCAAAACTCCTCCCAACTCTGGCCCATCTGGCTTAATCTCACTGCCCTTATAAGGCTCAGGGGCCCTTTATACAGGGTAATGTCCACTATGGTGACATCAGTTAGTTCTCAGCCTTCCTCCCCACCCCCAGTCCCAACACAGCTGTGCAAAGGGGTGATTCACTTTTATGCCTGGAATGGTAGGCCAGGGAAGGTCAGGAAAAGGGCAGAGAACAGGGCTCTGGGCAAGGAATCCCATGTCACAATTGCAGATTCACTTGATGGTCATTCTAGTACCCAGGGAAGGGACAAGGAATAATAGCTAATAACTAACATTTAGATAGCAAGGATCTTTACATATATTTCCTTACTTGATCCCCACAACCTTGTTAGAGAGATGCTATTATTATCCCTGTTTTGTAGATGAGGAAATCGAGTAGAACCAAGGAAACCTTGACCAAAGAGGTTAAGTGATCCAAAGCCACACAGCTAGAGTCTGAGGTAGAATTCAAATGCAGTTCTTTCTGACTCCAAGTCCAACATTCTATCTCTTGTGCCACCTAGCTGCATTAGGACCAAGCTCCCTCTGCCTCCATCTTCTTAATCCTCTTAGATCTTTCCAACTGGCATGAGAGGGCATGAGAAGACCATAGGTCTCTGAGCACTGGGGAGAGATGTCAAGAGACACGGGAATTAGGAGTAGGAGAATATCCTCATGGCTCTCAGTGTCTTATCCCCAGTCCCATCCCAGCCTCTGCTTTTAAGGAGGTAGAATTCAAGTCAACTCAATTCAATAAACATTTATTAAGTACCTACTATGTGTTGGCCATTGTGCTAAACACTAAGAACAATGATCATTGATACTTTGTTAGTAGCGAACTGGATGCAGACAGTTGATTTATGCTTTGTCTTCTGGAGTAGGATCTGAACTCAGGTCCATGTGGACCCTGGTATGTACACCATGTGGAACTTGTCTAGAGGGATCATTGCTTCTCCTCCTCAAAGTAAAAGAGAGGGGCAGCTAGGTGTCACAGTGAATAGAGCACCGGTCCTGGAGTCGGGAGTACCTGAGTTCAAAGCTGGCCTCAGACACTTGACACTTACTAGCTGTGTGACCCTGGGCAAGTCACTTAACCCCAATTGCCTCCAAAAAAAAAAAAAACAAACCAAAGTAAAAGAGAAGGCCACACCTGCCTCAGACTGGGGACCAGGAAGGTGGCATGTAAACTACACAAACACACAGACCTGGTCTCCAAGGACAACACAGAAGTGGACATTTGAATCAGAGAGCTGACCACAGAGAGCTAGGGATTAGGGTGTGGTTATTTGAATGTCTAAAAAAGGAAAATCCTCACCCTGACATCCTTCAACCCTTCCCTATTCCAGGCTCTAAGATCAATGGAAAATGGAAGGGGGTACAAAAGTATAAAGCACAGCTAGGAAAACAGTTCACACAAACACCCACAAAACGATCCAAAATGAATATTGTGAAATTATAAAGAGCATGCATGGCTTCAAAGAAGAGAGATAAGAAGATACCCTCACCCCACTCCTTAGGCAAAATGGGATGTGGAACATTATACATATTTTTAGGTTCTCTTAAATGTTAAGGATCGGTTTTGCTGACTTTTTTCTCTTTTTCTTGAAAAATATGATTTTTTACATAGGATGGCTCTCTGGGAGCAGGAGGGGAAGCGATATTAGGGGATATCTGAAAGATGCAAAAAGACAAAAGATGTCAAATTTATGGGGAGGAATGGAGGAGAGAAAGAGAGAAAGAAAATGGAGTAGGGATGAAACAGGGCTAAAAGCAATGGAACTCAGATTCCATCCTTCAGTTCATCCCTGTCTGGGTGGGGTAGGGGTGATCATGAGAGGAGGGGGCAGGGTTATCCTTCCTCTGCCAAACCTCAGGGTGGGGCCACTAAGGTGGTCATTTCGGGCTGTACACCCAAGCAGAGGAATAAGCCAACCCTGTGGTTCTCAGTCCCAGTGGGGGTGGGCCTAGGTGTCCTAGACACCAAAGGTGCCACTTTGGGGGAACCAGTTTAGACACTGGAAAAACAAACCAACCAAAATAGATTGGTCGATTTCCAAAATAGAATAGGTTGGATTTCCAAAGTGATGGAGACACAGAGTCGAGACACTGAGACAGAGCCAGAAAAAGGAACCATTTGCTGGAGCTGCGTCCCCAGGCCCTCTTACCAGCAGAGGACATGGTGGTAGAAGGCTGATGACTTCCTCTAGCCTTGGCAGACTTGTCCCCAGTCCCCAGTCATTTCAGGAAGCACACACAGCCTACCTCCCCAACCTCATCCTACCCAGCCAGAGGCAAGCAGCCTGAGCCGGGGATAGCCAGCCTCCATTTCTCTCTTCTTGACTGGGCACCAAATATAGCTGTTACCAGAGAGATTTTACAAAGAGCTTGATAATACTGGCCTCCAGAATGAAACCACAGTGGAGTCGGAGGAGCTGGGTTCAAATATTCCCTCCAATATTTACTGCCTGTGTGACCTTGAGTTATTTAACCTTCCTGGGCCTCAGTTTACTCAGATGTCAAAAAAAAAAAAAGAAAAAAAAAAGGAATCAAAGACATCTGAGGTCTCTTACAGCTCTGACATTCAATGACTACCAGGCCACTCATCATTCCTCCCTAATCTGGTTTTATCCACACCCTTCACCAAGTCCTTCCACTTTATTAGCCATCACCTGTCCAGCTTCCCCCTGCATCCAGTACAACCCTCTTCCCTTATCCCTAAACCATCAAGTAATAAGACCCCTGGGTAAATGAGCTAAGAACAGGGGAGCAACTGGGCCTGAAAAACACAAATTTACATGGATCCTCTGGCTTCATGCTTGTCCCTTAAAGGGAGATGTGACCCCCTCCACACCCCTCACCCATTCCATGGTCCTGGGATGGAGCTGGGGCTGGTTTTCTGTGCCCCTAGCACTGCACGCCCCCCCAACAAACCCCTAACACACACACACACACACACACACACACACACACACACACACACACACACACACACACACACACACACAGAGGTATTTGATGCTTGGGGGGGAGAAAAGCTCCAGCTGCCTCCTTTGTGAGTCAGACAAAAGAGGGAAGATCTCTATCATGAGGAGGTTTAGAATTTCTCTCTCCTTGAGAGGATGTGTATGATGTATGTATGTGTATATGTGTGTGTGTGCATGCATGTACGCGTGCGCATGCCCATGCATGCATGCATTCACTGTGTTTCTGAAGGGGTCTGTCTGAGAGGGTTTCTGGTAGTGTCTTGGTCTAGAGGTCTTTCCCAGAATGCCCATCTCCCCACTCAAAGCCCCTGACACTGACAAGAGAGAATCGATGGTTATAAATCAGCCCCATAAAAGTTTCCTATTTGTCTTGAGGGTGGGAATGTGTGTTCAGGGCTGGGGGAGGGGGAGGGTGGCACTAAAGCTGGGACTTTGGCCAAAACTCCCATATCCCCCTCAGCTGTTTGGGGGATTTGGCTGGGGAGGGCAGATGTTACAGTGCAGCTCTGGGAAGATGAAGCCTTCCTGCCTCTCTAAGATGACATTTGGTGAAATCTCATCCCTGTCACTAAGGCCAGCTGGCCTCTCGATTTTTCCCCAAACTGGGGGGCCTGGCATGAATCCTTACCAAAGTAAGAACTGCCGGCCCCCCTCCTTACCCCAGGAAGCCTGCCAAAGACTCCTTGTTTTGCCTGACCCTCCCTACTGATATGCCACCCAGCAGCAACCTGACGCCACCCCTCTTGTGCCAACGTGCCTGGCATGCTCACCCACTACCGAATAATTGCAGCTTCTCCCCTGCAGCGGAGGCGGGGGTCCCTGAAGAGACAGATGTGAACTGCTGCCGTGTGTAAAAATGAATTTCCTCTCTTCCCTCCTCCAGAGTTTAGAAATACACATGGAGTTCCAATTTGGGTGGAGACAAAGAAAGGGTCATTGCCAGGATAGAAACAACTGGATCCTTCTATAGGGGACTTCTCACTTAGCCCTAGATGGGCTAAGCAGATTCTGCCCATGTTTTTTTAAAAAATAGGAAGAATGGGGGGTGGCTAGGTGGCGCACCGGCCCTGGATTCAGGAGTTCCTGAGTTCAAATCAGGCCTCAGACACTTGACACTTACTAGCTGTGTGACCCTGGGCAAGTCACTTAACCCCCATTGCCCCACCAAAAAAAAAAAAAAAAAAAGGAAGAATGAAGCCCAAAGAAAGAAGCATCTTCTTTAAGGTCACCCTAGGGCAATAACTTGAACCCAGGTATCTTAAGTCAGTAAAGATGTTTGGTTTTTTCGTTCTGTGTGTCCATTGCTACCCCAGGGTCTTGGATGAAGTAGATTACTAAATTAATTAACAAATGTTTACTGAATTTTATTCACTCCCTGCCTCTTACAGTCCTGTCCTGGTACCCTGCAGAAGCTTCTCAGGAAGAGAGACACCCTTGCTCTTCAGATGCTCACCCCTTAGAAAGGCTCTCTGCTCTACAAAGCATTTTTAAAAGCCTGGATTCAGGAGGACCTGAGTTCAAATCCAGCCTCAAACACTTAACACTTACTAGCTGGGTGACCCTGGGCAAGTCACTTAACCCCAATTGCCTCACCAAAAAAACCCCCAAAAAACCAAAAACAAACAAACAAAAAAGCCAATTACTCAAAATATCCCTGGGATGCCTCTGTAAAATGAGGTGGGATCTCGGGGACAGCTAGGTGGCGAAGTGGATAAAGCACCGGCCCTGGATTCAGAAGGACCTGAGTTCAAATCCAACCTCAAACACTTGACACTTATTAGCTCTGTGACCCTGGGCAAGTCACTTAACCCTCATTGCCCCGCCAAAAAAAAAGAAGTGGGGGTGCTGGACTACATAATGTCTCGGGTCCCTTCTAGCTCTGGACTTATGATCCCCTTGCTTTCCTCACCTGTATGCTAGGCAAAAAGTATATTTGTTTGATTATCAGGCTGGACCGAACAGAATGAGGAAGGAACATTTTCCGGGAGGAGGGGAACCCACATCACGCATTCCAAAATCAGATATACATTTTTTTTTTTATTACTAACATTCATTGTTTGGCATTGCTTTCACCCCATCCATTGAGGCAAACGGCCCAGAGGGAATTGGAGACAGCCCAAGACCAACTCACAAATGATTGGCTAGTTTTAAGTCTCCCTTCCTCTTCTCAGTCATGGATAGGGACAGGGAATTTAGGGGCTGCCTCCCAAGGGCCAAGAAAGCTCCCTGGAGGAGGAAGCCTCTCAGGAGGCCCATCAGACTTCTCCCTGGCTAGAAGTTAAGAATGCTGGAGTCAGCCATGATACAAAAAGAACTAATAATGGAATAAGAAACAGGAAGCTCTGGCTGAACGAGCTCTAGCCCTTACTTGATGTGTGCCGTGGGACAGATTACTGAGGCCTTGTCCTGGGTCTCAGTGTTCTCCAATATAAAAAAGAGAAATGAAGGGGACTAGAGGACCCAAGGTCCCTTCCAGCTCAGACATTCCATGATTGCTACACCATTTACTCCTCCTTTATGAAAAGGAGCTATGGGGGGCAGCTAGGTGGTACAGTGGATAAAGCCCCTGCCCTGGATTCAGGAGGAACCGAGTTCAAATCCAGCCTCAGACACTTGACACTTACTAGCTGCATGACCCTGGGCAAGTCACTTAACCCCCATTGCCCCACAAAAAAAGAAAAGAAAAAGAAAAGGAGCTATGCCCTGCTTTCCCGAGTTAGGCCTGGCTTTTTCCTCTTCCTGCCCTGAGTCCGTGCACTGGTTAGCTACTGACCACCACCTGTGCCAGCCTCCTTCCCATCCCTAAACCAGCACGGTCCTTAAGTGACTGATTCAGGGAGAACAAGCAACTGTGGTTCCTGGGGGGACCGGGTGAGTGGAAGGAACATAATGAAAACATCTCTCCTGGGTGGCTGAGAACTCACTCTGAAGAATAAAACTCCCAGTGGGAGGAAGGGAGGAGGGGAAGGAGGAAAGGGCAGAGGAAAGAAGAGAAAGAGGGAGGGAGGGAAGGAGGAAGGGGCAGAGGAAAGAAGAGAAAGAGGGAGGGAGGCAAGGAGAGAGGGAAAAGGGGAAGGAAGAAGCATTTATTAAGCACCTACTATGTGCTAATTACTTTACAAATATTCTTTCATTTGAGCCTCACAACATATGCTGTTGTCTCTATCTTACAACTGAGGAGTTGTGTGGCTGAATCTGGGGCAGCTAGGTGGCGCAGTGGATAGAGCACTGGCCCTGAAGTCAGGAGTACCTAGGTTCAAATTCGGCCTCAGACACTTAACACTTACTAGCTGTGTGACCCTGGCAAGTCACTTAACCCCAATTGCCTCATTAAAAAAAAAAAAATCTGAATCTGCATTCAAACTTAGGTCTTTCTGAGTCTGGAGTTCTGCCCGCTGCCCCGCCTAGCTGTCTCTCTGGTCCCAACAGCACTGTGGAAAGAACCCAATGGCCTCCTAATGTGACACTCATTTGGTCCAGTGAGTGTGGAGGTGTTGCTATAAAATTAAAACCCGTCTCTTTACTTTACCGTCCCACCTCTCATGTCCTGGCTAAAGAACTAATAGGTCAGACTAATGCTGGTGTCTCAACAGAGGTAATTAGCTTCCCCTATCATCACAGGAATGGTATCATCCCCACAAAATGGGCACAATGATACTACTCTTCCTGCCTACCTCACAGGGTAGTTATGAATGGTCATATTATTACTGAAAACCTTGCAGCCACCATCCAGGGAGAACAAGACCTGGGGAAAAGGGGGCCTTCCATTCCCAGATGCCACCAACACCAACTGCCACCTCCGGAAAGCTCAGGCCCAAGAACCCTAGGAACAGTTGCACCATGTTCTTGCCCCGCCCCCCCCAACTGCAGCCAACGTCCAGAGAAGCAGCCTTTGCAAGGATAGAACCTGACAACTTCCTCTGTAAATGCTGCACCTCCTCCCTCCCCACCCCCAACCCCCACCTCCTCAGCAGCCGCAGCAACGGAAGAACCAGAAAAAAATAGTCCTCACCACCAAAGTCCTTAGCACTGTCAACCATGGGCTTTTATTCAAGAAAATGGCTCAATACTACCTGTTCTGCTGCTTGCTGCTCCCTAAGGACCACTGGGCCTTTCCAATTTACTTGCAGCTGGAACCTTTCATACTGGTTGTCTTGCCCCATTCTACCCCCCCCCCAGGATGTGAGCACCCTGAAGAGCACGAAGCTTTCTTACTTTTCAATTTTTATCCCCAGTGCTTAGCCTCATGATACCCCTGGTAGTAGAGCTTGAATTTTCTTAAACCCATTTCACTGATAATGAAACCGAGGCTCAGAAAAGCCATTTAGACTTAGACACAATCATGCTGTAAGCTGAACTGGGATTTAAAACACAGACCTTCCTACTAAGACAAAGGCTCCAATAAGTTGCCAGATGACGATAGAAAATGCTACATAAATATTAGCTTTAAAATCACAAACACACCTAATGGGGACCTTAGGCCTAACCCTGTCCAGACCTAGTTCCTTACAACCAACTCTCGTGACCACTCCCAAGAAATAAAAAGGAACCGAGTCTGTGGCTAGCAGTGGGGGGTTGGGAAGAGACGACAGAGGTGCTTCAGATTTATGTGACTTCAGGCAAGTCATAACCTCTCTGAGCTCCAGCTTCCTCATCTAAGGCACAGGGATGAAAATACTTCAAGTATGTGGGCAAGAAAATAGGGATGACAATTACTTATCCTATGTGGGCAAGTATCTTAATTGCTCAAAACCTCGATTGCCTCATCTATAAAATGGGGCTGAATGTTTGTTTGCCCAATCTCCTTCACAAAGTAATAGGAGGAAAATGCTTGTAAATCTTTTTCTAAGAGGCCTTAGAAACATGAATCAATTTTAGGGTTTCAGGAGTATGACATGTTCTCAAAGGTCACTACATCTCACACCACATGGTACCAGTTTGTATATAGAAGGGGGCAGTGGGGGAGAGGTGAAGAAAAAAGGGTAGCTGCCCAAAGCTTCTTGTGTAACTGAAAGGGGGAAGGAACCCTTGCCAAAGGCCAAGGTTACACCACCAGCCAGCACCAGGGTCCCAGCCCTGGCCCCGCCTTACCTGGCTCTGGAGCTCACTCTGCTGCTTAAGACGCAGGTTCTCAGGAGTGTCGGCCACCATCGTGAATGATTGCTTGGGGTAGTGTCTGTAAAACAGGAGGGGAGATGGTGGGCATCCTCAGAGATGGAAAAGATGGGGAACCCTCATCACCTCATCCTTCCTAATGCAAAGCCATCTGACTCCAGGCCTGGTGAGCTAACCGCTTCACCACCTAGCTGCCCCATGGATCACTGCAATAGCCTGTGGTCTGTCTCCCTGACTCAAGTCTCTCTCTATTCTCTTCTATCCTCTACTCAGCCTAAAGCATAGGTCCAACTATAAAACCCTCTATTCAATCAACTCTGGAGGCTTCCTGTCGCCAGGATCAAACCTAAATTCCTGTTTGCCTTTTAAAGCCTTTAATAATGTGGCCCCTTGGGGCAGCTAGGTGGCGCAGTGGATGGAGCACCGGCCCTGGAGTCAGGAGGACCTGAGTTCAAATCTGGCCAAGTTACTTAACCTTCATTGCCCCACAAAAAAGAAAAAAAAAAGAAAAATAACGTGGCCTCCTCCTACCAGTCCAGTCATCTTATGCGTACTGGTCCTTGTGCACTCTGTCCCCCAACCCTCCTTTCACTGGCTGGTGCCCATTCTTCCCCACCATCTCCTGGCTTCCTTCAACATCCCACCTGCAAAAGCCTTTCCCAATTCCCCCTCTAACACTAGGGTCCTCTCCCCCTTCAATCAGCTCCAATTGGTCCTGTCTACTGCTTCTTTGCACCTAAGTTGTGTGAATGTTGAACTCCTTGAGGGAAGGGATGGGTTTTGCCTTTCATTGTAACCCCAGGACTGACTTACCACAATGCCTGGCACGCACATAGAAAGTGTTTAATAAATGCTTGATGACTTGACTTCATTTCCCAAGATCAACCAACAAGCATTATTAAAGCAGGGGCAACTACGGGTTGTAGTAGGGAGAGCCCTGGGCCGGGAGTCAGGAAGACCAGAGTCAAATCTGATCTTAGAAACTTACTGGCTGTACGACCCTGGGTAAGGCAGTTAATGGATACTTGCCATAAAAATGGGGATTAATAATGGCACCCACCTCCCAAGGTGGTTGCAAAGTTCAAATGAGATGATAATCATAAAGCTCTTCACACAGTGCCTGGCCCAGAGTCAGTAATACATTAATGTTAGCTATTATTGTTTTGGGTTTTTGCCAAGTGCCAGGCATTGTGCTAGCTGATGGGGATGAAAAAGAAACAATGGCTACTTACAGTCTATAAAGCAGGGGTCCTGAACCTTTTTTGGGTTGTGGACAGACCCCTCTGGCAGTCTAGTAAAGCTACCAACGGACCCCTTCTGAGAATTACATAGTTGGTGTTTGTTTTTTGAATTATATAGTTTTTAAAATTCACAGTTGAAGGAAATGCTAAATTCCAGTTGCATTAGTGAAAAATCAAGATTTTTGTCCCATTTAAGTTCACTTCCCCCCTTCCCCCAAATCTACCCCATGGGACCTCCCTGATCCCCGGTTTAAGTGCCCCTGCATTAGAAAGCTACATAACGGGCAGAGAATAAATACAAGAAAATACAAGGTATTGGGGAAGGAGAAGGGAGGAGACATCAGCAAAGGCATCTTCTACAGGAGGTGGTACACTGGGGGTCAGTCAGTTAAGAGGGAAATGATTCTCAGAGATGGTAATGGGAAAGCACATTACCTAACATCAACAATAATAAATAGATAGAATTTACGTGGCACTTCAAGGTTTGCAAAGAGCTTTATCTTATTGGCTTCCAGGCATGGGGGAGGGCCAGTGCCAAGGCACAGTGAGGAGAGATGGAGATAATGCGCACAGAGAACAACAAGGCTAGTCTGGCTAGACCAAAGGGCCTGAAAAGGGGAATCTGTACATCAAGGCTGAAAAAGTAGGGGGGAGGGTCGATCGGTTGGTTGGTTGCCGGGGCTTTAAAAGCCAAACAAAGGAGTTTATATTTGATCTTAGAGGCAATAACTAAGGAGCCATTAGAGTTTACTGAAGGGGGAAGGGGACACACGGTCAGACCTGTACTTAAGGAAAATCATTTCGATTAAATGTGTGAAGAGACTCCAGTCACAAAGACCAATTAAGAGGCCATTGCAATAATTCAGGTGAGAGGAGATGAAAGCCTGATGTATGGCCGAGTAAGTAGTGAGAAGGGGTCAGATGCAAGAGATGTTACAGAGACAGGAATTCAGCAAGTACTTGGAGATTCAGGGTGAGGAAGAGTGAGGAGCCAAGAATAATGTCTATGCTAATATCTCAGAGCAGAGGGCAGCTAGGTGGCATGGTGGATAAAGCACCGGCCTTGGATTCAGGAGGACCTGAGTTCAAATCCAGCATCAGACACTTGACACTAGCTGTGTGACCCTGGGCAAGTCACTTAACTCTCATTGCCCTGAGAAAAAGAAAAAGGAAAAGGAAAAAAAAAGAGAAAGAAATATCCCAGGGCAGCTAGGTGGTGCAATGGATAGGTACCTGGTCTGAAGTCAGGAGAACTCATCTTCATGAGTTCAACTCTGGCCTCAAACTTTTACTAGCTATGTGACCTTGGGCAAGTCACTTCACCCTGTCTACCTCAGTTTCCTAATCTGTAAAATGAGTTGGAGAAGGAAATGGCAAACCACTCAAGTATCTGCCTAGAAAACCCCAAATGAGGTTATGAAAAGCCAGAGAGGACTGAAAAACTACCAAACAACAACTAATATCCTAGCCAATCCTTACCTACCAAGGCTTCCACTATGCTCTCTTGCTGATTAACCAATTTTAACCAAAGTTGGCTTTCCCTCATCCCATGGATCTCCTTCACCTATCATCTCAATGCCCACAATACACCCACTGGCAAACTCAGTTTATTATCAGCCTAAGCTGAATGAGATAGGAAAAATCCACCTACCCCCACAACTAAAAGTCATTCCTGAGCCTGAAAGAAATTCTTTGGGATTATGGAGGAAGGATGGTGTGTAGATAGAGAAAAACATATGTGTATATATGTATGTATGTTTGAATATATGTGTGTGTGTGTGTGTGTGTGTGTGTGTGTGTGTAGGTTTAGATATAAAGCACAGTCAATATTGGAAACTGGGGAATTGTGGGAATGGGAATAGAAGACCTAAGTTGGAGAACTGGTGTTGATGCTTCCTAGGCTTTGCAAACTTGGGCACACAAACTTCTCCAAACCCCAGTTTTTTCATCTGTTAAATGGGGATAAAAAAACTGGTACTACTGACCTCACAGGGTTAATTTTGAGAAAAGTACCATGTAAACTGTAAATATGATCTGTCAACCATCATCATTATTCCCAAAACAGAAATAGTTAACTGTGTGCCAAGGGCCAGACAAAGACAACCCAACTCTCCATATTGATCCCAGTGCTGAAACTGATAAATGACCAAACTTTTCATTCTCCCCAATGGTTCCCATGTCAACCCAACCCCCAGGGATGGGCATTCCCACAGTGGAGTGAGAGGACAAGCTTGAGAGGTGTGTATATAAGAGGGGCTGACATGAAATTCATGGGGAGAGCGTTGGTGGGATGACATTAAATTAGGTCTGGATCAACCCCATTTGGCTATGCACACCTAGTCTCCAGCCACCAGACAGCACAGGCCCAGCCAACGGAGCAGCTGCTGGGGGGCTCTAGAGAGGGATATTCCCTCTTCACATCCACAGGACCATGAAGGTGGAACAGGAGTATCTAAGGAGAACTCTTGGGGAGAATGTCCTTGCATTGAAAGACTAAACAGGGGGCAGCTAGGTGGCGCAGTGGATAAAGCACTGGCCCTGGATTTAGGAGTACCTGAGTTCAAATCCAGCCTCAGACACTTTGACACTTGCTAGCTGTGTGACCCTGGGCAAGTCATTTAACCCCCATTGCCCCACAAAAAAAAACAAAAACAAAAAAGAAAGACTAAAACAGAAGAAAGCTGCAAAATCTTTCTTTTCTTGGGATGGGGTTAAGATCGGGGTGGGGGAATCTTTGTATATAGAAGAGTCTCATTTGGCTGGATAGGGTGAGCTGTGGAAGCAGGGGAAGGGACCCCTTGAGGATTGGCTCATTTTGCCTTGAAGGCTTTGTGCCCAAGACTTCTGTGTATATTCACACATGGGAAGGAGGGTTGGTAGCTATGGCAGAGAAAGCCTAGACTGCATTTGTTATAAGGTAGGGTATGTGTGTGTGGTTGCTAGAATGGAAGTAGGACAAGAGGAGGTAAGCAGTGGTCAGTGTGGTGACACCCATATCAGGAAGAACAAGGAGCTTCAAGCATTTGCTGTGGTCCTGCCTGCACCGGATTAAAACTAAGCATCAGTTCCAAGAAGAAAGATATACACTCAATACACATAGTGTGTATACACACACATACACACACACACACACACACACACCCCATTCTCCATCCAATGGCATCCTGTTCTCTCTCATACGGGTTCTAGGGAGACCCCAGCTCCCCACCTCACTCACTACACACATGCCTTACCTTAAGATTTCCCATAAGTTAGTCTCCTGAAACAACCTCTCCCTGACAAGGCCCTAGCTCCTGTGACAGCTGGAACACCCAACCCAACCTGACAACTGGAGGGGTTGGAGGGGTGGAGAAGGGGAGAACCAGCTTGGATGCTGACAGAGGTTAATCTAGGAGTGGGAACTTAATCCCACATTAGATTAACTTGGTTCAACTAGAGAGAAGGCCAGGGACACCAATCTTGCTCACTCAGCCTCAACATTGCTGTACTGGTCCTGTGCCCCCTCCCCTTTCAGGGCGGGGGGAGGGAGGAAGAACAGACCCTCAGGACTGCTGCTAGGCACAACCTGCCCCCCCCCCCACCAGAAACACCACTGGTGAGACATAGAGGGCTCCCCTCCTTTCCCCTCCCCCTTCCCGGTTCTCTGCTCCTTAGGTTCCCATGGCAACCTCATCTCCAGCTCCAGGCAGAATGGAGCACCAGCAAGCATGCACAGGCAGAAAGGGAAAGGGGAAGCGTTTTCGGGTGGGGGAGGCCATTCAGGAGACAGAGAACAGAAAGGGAAAGAAGCAGAGGCATTAAAGGTACAAGCTACAAAGCTGGGGAAATTCAGGGTGAGGGAGAGGCCTAGAATGGGAGACAACCTGGTCCCATGTCGGCACCTGCCCCATGCCCATGTGTCTCTCCTGATTCCTTCCAGATAGATACCTATTGCCTTGGGGTAGAGAGAGCATGGGCTAGGTAGAATAATGAGTGGGGCAGGGGAGGAACAGGGTTACAATTAGTGTCATGTATCCTTTTGGGGAGTGAACAACCTAGTAATCTGAACTGGCATAAAATCTGGACTGGCATTATTCAAGCCCCTAAAACCTTCCAGTCCCCACCCCCATTTTGCTCCACCTCTGAGGTGGGAACTACGGAATCCCTAGTCTACTTTCCTTTCCCATCTTAGGGTTGCCCTTCCCCCACACCCATCTCTCTCATGTCTCTCAGCTCCTCATTAGTTTTCCTATTGGTTACCAGTTGGGAAAAGTAAGGAAAGAGAGAAGGACCCAGACTTCTGACTTCCAGCATTAGGCTTGCTTGGGTGACAAGGAGGGATAGAGCACTATCCTGGAAAAGATACTTAGCGATAGAAGCCCTAAGCTGGAGTCCTGTTAGTCTGTACAGAGAAACCTTGGGCAAGTCATTTCTCTCTGGGTTTGTTTCCTCATCTACAAAGAGTGGGATAGATGGCCTCCAAGGTCCCTACTAGTTCCTCGAAACCTTTTCTGTTCTCATCTGAAAGCCCCTTGTAGAGGGGGCTTTGACTCTTCTCGTAAACCCAAATCATTTTGCAAGTAGTTGGCACCTCCTGGTGAACTGCCTCTCCAATCCCACAATCAACATCATTATCATTCTCTAGTCACCCCCAGGGGAGGCAGGAAGATCTGGGGGGGTGGGTTGAGGGGGTTAAGGGTGGGGGGGGGCAAGCTGAGGTCCTAAGGAAAGGAAAACCTGGCAGAAGCCCCAAGGGAGCTGGGGGGGAATTCAGCACTTGCAAGGCTAAAACCAAGACAAAGCTATTCCCTGCCTGTCGAAATGAGACAAGACACAGACAGGCCAACTGGGGCCCTGTGGTGTGACAGCTGTTGCCATCAGCAACGCTAACATCCAAGACATGGATTAAGGTGATGGCAGCAAGGGCAACGTTGGCATTCATCAGGTGCCCTGGGCTTCCCACCCCTACAATTCCGCCTTACCATCATCTCACCGCTTTCACTTTCACATCTGGGGGTGGGGAGATAACCAGGGGCACTGGCCACTGCAGCCATCTCCCAGAAATGAGGGAAGGGTCAATAGCATAAGCTTCCCCCTCCCCAATCCTCTACCACCAACCCACTCCACTGGCAGAGGGCTCATTGCCTTCTAAGGAGGGGAGCAGTGCCAGAGACTCACGTTGGCGGGAGACCTCCTCTCTCCCCATTTAACAATCTACCTAGACTAACAAACAAAGAAGGAGCAAACCTAGGAAGTTCTATTGAGAAGACCCAGAGGAAATAAAGGGCCAGCCTCTCACCCACAGAAGGAGATGGTATGGGCAAGGATGGATGGGAAAACAACTCTCTCTCCACTGGATCCTGGAGCCGAGTCTCAAGGTCGTGGACAGTGTGGGGCGGCTTCCTAGAGAGGCTAGCAGTCTCACTTCCCCCCTTCCTTTCCAAAGGCTAGCTTCTAACATGGACAAAGCAATGTGGCCAAGTGGGACCAGTGGGCACACAAGCCCAGTTCCTCCATCCCCAATCCCACACCCAGTGCCAGCTCTCTTTCCCACTATGTCTGGCCCCTTCAAAAACTGCACACTTGGGGTTTTTTTTAGACCCAAGAAAGTGACACTGGTAACCACTTAGGACAAATAAACAAAGGAAATAATCCGGATCCCTCAAATAAAGCCTTAGCCTCTACATCCTGACTCCAGAAGAAGTTGCTCTTTCCTAGAGACACACCACCCTCCCCCAAGGAAAGTGCTGAGGTCGCAGGGAGTCCAACCCTGTTCCTGGAAACAGTTCCTCACTTTCTGGCCCACTGAGGGGTATAAGTAGGCAGTATCAGGGACATAGGGTAAAGTTCAAGAACTTCCCGGCCCTCAGGAATTCAGAGACACAAAAAGGTGAACCCCCCCACACACACACCAAAATATGCAAGGCAAAAATAGAAGCCTGGTTAGGCTAGAGGGGAGATGGCTCTGATCCAGGAGTCTTTAATCATTTCTGTGTCACAGACCCCTCCTTTGGCAGTCTGGGGAGACCTATGTGCCTCCTTTTCAGAATGCTTTTGAATGCATAATAAAATCATGTGAGATACATAGAATTACAAAAGAAAACAGTTATCAAAATATTTTACAGGAACAAGTTTACAGATGCTAAATAAAGAACTAGTTATTCCTTCCACATCTCGGCTTTCCCCACTTCAGTTTTTTTTTTTTTTAAAGTGAGGCAATTGGGGTTAAGTGACTTGCCCAGGGTCACACAGCTAGTAAGTGTCAAGTGTCTGAGGCCAGATTTGAACTCAGGTACTCCTGACTCCGGGGCAGGTGCTCTATCCACTGTGCCATCTAGCTGCCCCCCATTTCAGTTTTGATATATTGTGTATAAGAAATTAAATGGGAATTTTTGAGGAGTTTTGAGGAAGCTGCAGATGACACACAAAGGCCAGCAGATGATGTAGAAAGTTTAAAAACTCAGAAATGCACAAAATATAGGTATAATCTTGCGTAAAATCGACATATTTTATCTTTGAATACCATAAATATACACAATTTCTTCTTCTCTGGTATGAAAGGAGGGTCAAAAAATTTCACATGGATTTTCTAGATCTCAGGGGGTGCCATGCCCCTAACCCTTGTAATGTGGAAGGAATGACTATAATGAGAATTGGCTGGACAAATGCTAATTGGAAAAACTCGATTCTCTGAGTGTGAGATAAGGGGTGGGGATGGGGACATTTCAGAAAGCTATTTCTAGTTAGCTTTTCATGAGCTTGACATCCCATGACATAAATCTCCCAGCTCCACAAAGGTCAGCAGCCCCGAGTTACAGCTTCCAATCAAGGTCAGACATTTCCCAGTCAAAGCTTCACCTTCTTAAGCCTTCTTCAACCACATTCCCAGAAGACAGAAAAGTTTGGGGATAAGACAAGGAAGAGCTAAGCCAAGATCTCCCCCTTCCCCAGAAAAGGGGTTTGGGTGAAGGAGAGAAGAGTTGAGAGGGAAGGACAGTTCAAGAAGGAAGCTGTGTGGGACTGCTCAGTAACTTCCAGAGTCAAAGGACACAGATTCGCTTCTGATGCTTACTACCTCAGCGACTGGATAGATTTCGACTTTTCCTGGGGAGCAAGCCTCTAACTTTCATCTCCCGATCTATGTTCAGTGACTTCCTGACCCTTTCCACCAATACCTTGCTGCTTCCCTCCTCCCAGAACACATCAACTAAAAGAAGCTGAGTCTCTTAGAAATCAGGAATAGGCAAAGAGAGGGCCAGGCAAGCAGAGTGCTTCTCCAACAGACTGGCCACCCTACCCACCTCCCAAATAAAGCTTCTCCCTCTGAACTGGCTACACCTTTCTCTCACCTCTCCCTCCCAGCTCTCTCTTTGGTCTGCCTTTCTCTCACATATGAGTCTATCTGTTTCTTGGGACCACTAAGTGTCAGGTCTGGGTAGGGTTCAGACCATTTTAGAGGTGATAAAATTGGGGTCACAAAACTGGTTAGTGGTAAAGCCACTACTAGAACCCAGGCTTCCTAACCCCTAGTTCTGAAATCTGTGGATCCTTAGGGTTGTCTGCCTTTTTCCAAGTTAATAAGATTATTATCAATTTAGAGCTCAGGGATCATTGACTGCAACCCCCCTCATTTTATTTTTTTTGGTGAGGCAGTTGGGGTTAAGTGACTTGCCCAGAGTCACACAGCTAGTAAGTATCAAGTGTCTGAGGCCGGATTTGAACTCAGGTCCTCCTGAATCCAGGGCTGGTGCTCTATCCACTGCACCACCTAGCTGCCCCAACCCCCCTCATTTTAGAGAAGAAAAGTAAAGTGACTTGCCCAAGGTCACCAAGGTAGTTGGCTATTATTAGTATCACAATCAGGACTAATAAAAATAACAGTTCATGTTTATATAGCACTTAAATGGTCTCATTTAAGCTTCCTAACAACCCTGGCAGGTAGGTGCTATCATTCCCATTTTACAGAGGAAGAAACTGAGGCCCATTTCCACTTTACCAAAATCTCTCCAAGTTTCCCTTTCCCCACCCACTGGAAGCCAGGTTTTCTTGACCCAGCAAAGTCCCCCAAAGCCTCAGACCATCTCCCTTCCCAATTATTTATGGGTTAAGCAAAGGAGGGAAGCACAAGCCCATTCTACTGCTCCCTCCCTACCCCCTACAACAGCTTGCTTCTGGGCTTATGGCAGACCAGGGTAAGCTGATACCCCACTTGCAGAGGGACACAGAGAAGGCCTGTAAGGATGTGTGCTTCATTTTAAGAAAACTCAGTATACAGAACTCCTGCCAGATGAATGACTTGGGGAAGAGGAGGTCTATTTGTTCACATCATAAAAGGTTCTCTGCTTTACAGAAAGATTTGCTCAAGGCTTCCTTAGAGGCTGTCTTCCCCCACCCCGAAAGATTTAAAATATGGTCCTACTTACCAAAAAAATCTACATTGACACAAACTTTTCAGGGCCCCCTCTCTATAAGCCTATGTATGTAGCCAGCCAGCTTCATGCCTGTGTGTACGAGGATGTGTGTCTTACACCTCTGGGAGTGATAAGATCTGGTGTGAGTACAAGCATTAGTCTTTCCTTCCAATATAGTCTACATCAAGTTTACCCCCCATAAATATCCCCATCCCCCACCTCCCCTGTGAACACAAGTGTGTGTGCCTGTGGGGGGGGGGTGCCATCACCAGACGGGAAGTTTCAAGGCCTAGGGACGCTCGCTGTTGGCGAAGAGCCAATGCCGCCGGTTTGGTTTCTCTCCCCCCCCCCCCAAATTCGCAGAAACTTAAAGAGGCCTTTTTGTCGATTGAGACATTTTCCAGAAGCCACATCCCAAGCTTGTGAAGCCAACGGGAGAAGGAAGAAAAGAGCTACTCACTTCCAGCTACTTCCCACCAACCCCCACCTCCAATAGCTCCCCTCAAAGACTTGGGCTCATCTTAGGGCTGGGAGGCTGGCCAGGGAATCCTTCTATCCATTCAATTCTCCATTTCCAACACACTAGGGTGGGACACATCCCACTCCTACCAAGAGGCTACTCTGAGGAACTATGTCTGCTTGCCCTTGGGTTTGGCACAAGGCTCTTTCTACATAAGCTGTCAAGCTTTGCCCAGAATGGGAAAAGCGGGTCATGGGGCTGGACTCCCAAGGCCTCCCAAGATCCTAAAGGTCTGCGGTCTGGGCAAAAGGGAAACAATGGAGTCACTGCTGGGGGAGGGAGTGGGAAAGCAGGGGGAAAGATGACAGCCTGTACTTGGACCAAATGAACCAGAGACAGAAGGGTTCCGGAGTCAGAATCTGGCAAGTGGGCAAAAGAACGTGTAGGCTTCCTCCCAAAGCAGCACAGTCAAAAAGCTATCTGAACTTGCAGGGTCTGGAATTGAATCCATGCTCCATTTGCTACCTTTGTGACTTTAGGCACCCTTCTCTGGGCCTCATTTCCCACTCTGTAAGATGACCAGATTGGACTAAGTGACTCTGAAGTTCTTTTCTGGCTTTTAAACCCATGATCCTATGAAAGCACTCAGCTCTAATTCTCCCAGGGGGTGGAAGCCAGGGCAGTAGGAAAAAAATACTCTCCCAAAGACAATGGGGACCGATGGAAGAATAGGTCTTGCTGGCACCTTCTTGTGGGTGAGGGAGCCCAGGTCTCAAAATTAGCTAAGTGCCCCACCACCATGCCCCAAACACTGGCATCCTAAGAGAGGGGTTAGTGGGGTTGGGAAAGAAGGCTGGCTCATATCCTCAAACTTTGGAAGAGAAGGGAAGGAGGGCAAGGTATGGAAAAAACTGCAGAGGGGCAGCTAGGTGGCACAGTGGATAAAGCACCAGCCCTGGACTCAGGAGGGCCTGCATTCAAATCCCACTTCAGACACTACACTTACTAGCTGTGTGACCCTGAGCAAGTCACAACCCCAAATGCCTCACAAAAAAAAAACAAAAAACTGCAGAGCTGAAGACCCTGATGGCAAAGACTCAGCCAGAGTCACCTGAAGCATGGGTAGTAAAGGGCTGTTAAGTTCTGCTTTGTTTTTTGGAAGGGAAGGAAGGAATGATGGCTCAAACCTGGGGAGGAGCTAAGAGAAGAATTAGGATAACGGGGCCTCCTTCCCCTGAGGGACAGGATCAGCTGATTGGATTAAGGATGGCAAGGTGGTTCCTTTCCTCCTACCCAGGGCCAAGGCAAAAGAAAGAAGAAAGAAAGAAAAAACCTCAACTTGCTTTGCTGGCCCAGAGCCAGGGGTGAGACAAGAGACCTCTGTGCACTGTTAGGTTACAGGATTCGGCTGAGGAAATGGAATAGCTCCTTGTTCCCCTCCTCCCCTCCTCCAGTCGGGACCCACTGACATTTCAGGATCCTCCAGGAACCGATGCTACCGCCCCCAGCACAGTGGGGAGAATGGGCCACAGCATCGGTTAAGACAGAGAAAAAACAAAGGCTAGGCCATCCACCATCATGGCTCATGAAGTTCCGAACTAGGGGAGAATTCACCGAGGACTGTCTGAGTACAGAATAAGACATTGTCTTAGAAGAGAAGTTCAGAGGCTGTTCCGGCCAGAACTTGGATCAGACAAAAACATCCAGTCACTAAGGAGTTAATGGCCCTCTTTCCACCCCCACCCCACCCCCCATGCTGGGAGGAAGCTGCTGAAAACCAGAGCCTCTACTAGATTTGTGTGAGCCCTTAAGAATGTGAAGAATGCCCCATTTCCCTTTGGGGGGGGGGTGGAAGAAGGGGAGGCTTATTAAGAAAGAAGAGGAAGCTGGAGGGGGGAGAATAAGGACAATTTGGGGGGGGGGGGTCCTGACTCTCCTCTTTCTAGCCCCCAATCATCAGAAAGGAATTTTAATCCCCAGAAATTAAAAGGAGAAACAACTTCAAATTATAGATTCCCTGTGATATAGAAAGGGGGTTCCTGACCCACCCAACAAAATCTCCAAGTGTTCAGCACCTCTCCCAAGGCACATTCTAGATTTCACCTACAATAAGCCTCTAGATTTACATCCTGTGATAGGAAAAGGTGCCCAGCCCAAGCCAATGGAAGAGTAAAGGCTCTGGAATGATCTGTCCTCTGCCTCTAATGACCCTATCCTGACCCCCCACTGCCACCTCACTCCAAGGAGTGTACTGTCCAGGAGAAGTTAAACTCCTAAGGGCAGAGACAAATACATCTTTTTGTCTCTGCATCCCTACTGCCTGAGGGATTGTGGTGGTTTATTTTTAAGCAGGAAAACCTAGGCACGGGTCCTGCCTGACACATACTGGTTACGTGACCACAGGCAAGTCACGTAACCCCAGTATGGCAGTACTGGGAAAAAGAAGGCAGATATCCCTTTTCCCTTCCCCCCAAATCCTAGGTAAACACAAAATCCCCAGAGCTTAAGTGACTCTAAAACTATATATTACAGATGAGTTGACAACCTGTCCTAGTCAGGGTGAGTTTCCAGTTTTTCCACACCCAGGAAGACACAGATCTGGTCCTCACACCCCCAACCCCTCAAAAAAAGATGCCCCGACAGCACCTAGCACAGCGCCTTGCTGGATAAATTTGTTAAGCTGAATTGAATCTAGACTTTCTTCCCCCAATTTGGGATGCAATAATTTCCAGCCAAGAAAAAAAGGCTGACTGTACAGCTCCCTCCTGGGGCTAGTCAGCCTGGAAAGACCCTAAGCCCTGACTCCCTCTTTCCTTTTGGGCTTTCAGCAAAGGGGAGCCCCAGAATCCCAAATCACCCACTACAGAAACTGGAGGGTTTGGAGGGTTTTCTTAAGAGTTAACCATTGAGAGATAACCCCGACTCAGTCAATGAACCCATTAAAAAAAAAATCCATTGGTCCCTAGAGAGAAGACAGACAGCTAGCTATGGAAATGAGAAAGGAATCTAATACGAAATAACAATTGAGATTCTATAGCCCCTGTGTTTACAAAGCACTTGTCTCACAGTAAGTTTGTCAGGTAGAGGGGAAAAAAAAAACCCTACGCCATAATGTCTTTATTTTACAGATGAGGAAAGGGGCATAGAGAAATGACAAGACTTGTCCAGGGTCACATGGCTAGTAAACCCAATATCCTGTTTTCTCCCGGGTCATGCCCTAGATCATCATCGGTGTCAAACTCAAACAGAAATGGGGGCCACTAACCTGCATAAGGATTCCAGCAGGCCGCATCTGGACTTAGAAAACCACCTATTAATCCTGTCTCTGTTTTATTGCATTTTTATTGATTTTTGCGACATATTTCCCAATTATATTTTAATCTAGTTCTTGCAGCATGGGAGCATTGTGGGCCACATGCAGCTTGTGCATTTGACACCTCTGCCCTAGTTAACTGCTTTGTTAATAATGGGGAGGGTGTGCACAGGCAGAGCAGGGCAAAAGGCACCAAATACCTTTCCCCTTCACCCCCAACCAAGGGAAAGAAAAAACAAAAAAACGACAGCATTGGGCAGCTGGGTAGCACAGTGGATAAAGCACCAGCCCTGGATTCAAGAGGACCCGAGTTCAAATCTGACCTCAGACACCTGACACTTACTAGCTGTGTGACCCTGGGCAAGTCACTTAACCCTTATTACCCTCCCCTGGTTTTCTCCATCTCAGGCAGGCAGGAAGTACATCTGGCCACTCGGTCTAAGCCTTAGGAAGATGGAAAGTTTAACTTGCTCCATTTTTCTGACCTGAGCTAGTTTGCCCCTCCCCACAAAGTCCAATGGCCTTCTGCTCCCCGGGGGGTTCACCACAGTGGTGCTACACTTAGTGAGGGTATCTGAATGGCTAGCTCCCAACCTCTGACCTTAAGGGTACCATCAGCCTCAGCTTCTCCAGCAGCAGAGATCAGAGAGAGGGCTACCACATCTATTTACAATATGTGTATAAATGAACATGTATGCACACAAGTATGTGTATGTATATCTACATGTGTGTTGCATATGCTTATAAACTATGTGTGTGTATGTGTGAATACACGTGTGTGTGTGTGTGTGAGAGAGAGAGAGAGAGAGAGAGAGAGAGAGAGAGAGAGAGAGAGACTTTTACATGTACCTGTGGGTTTTCCCCACAGGGACCATAGAACACAAACTCCTTGAGGGCAGGGATGATCTTATTTTTGTCTTTGTATCCCCTAAACCTACCTCAGTACCCAGAAGGCATCAGGGCTTGCTGAATGAACAGTTTTTGTTACAGACCCAGGAAGAATGATCAGATGAGAAAGTTTGAGCTGGAAATACACTTTTGAAATCATCTCATCTCTGACTCCTTGTTTTTCCAAGGAGAAAACTGAAGCTGGTAGATGGGAAGTGACTTGAGCTAGTTAGGGGCAGAGACAGGGATGACAGACCAAATGCAGGGTTCTCTCTACTGTACAGCAATGATAGATAACAGGTCAGCAAGAAGAGAAGGAGGGAGAAGGACTCTTCCTCCCTCCACACACAAGACTTGAATAGCAGAGCAGCCAAACTCCCCACCCCCAACCCCCCAACACACACGTCAGACCTCTCTGGACACAAACTTCTCTCCTCCTCAGATGTAGTCATCACTGGTTCCAGGGGGAAGGAGGGTCCGGTTCACTAGCTCCCCACTGAAATAGTGGGCAGCAGCACAAGCCACCAGGAAGTCAGGAGCTTGGGGGTGGGGGGGCCAGCGGGCAGGGAAAATGGAGAGAGGAAGGGAGGAGGTTTGCATAAGGCATTCTAGACCACAGAGAGTCTGTGTGTATCAGCAGGAGGAAAGCAGAGAAAATTGAGAGAGAGAGAAAAGGGAAAGGATAAAAGGAGGGAGAACTGAGTTGGAAGAAATATCCCCTTGCTAACACGCTCTGCCCCAAAAATGCCCCTTGCAAACACTCAACCAGAAACAGCACTGTGCTCAAACACACACTACCAAAAATGTCCCCATGAGATTACTGTCTTCGTCTCTCTCTTTCCTCCCCTTCTCTCTTTACCTCCCCCTCTCACCTCTTTTCTCCCCACTCTGTCCCTCCCTCCCTCTTTTTCTCTCTCCCCTCCTTCTCCCTCTTGCCTCCTCCCCTTCTCTCCCTCCCTTCCTCTCTTTCTTTTCTTCTCCCCCTCTCCTTTCTCCCTCCCTTCCTCTTTTTCTCCCCTCTCTCTCTTCAGTAAAAACTAGGAACCTGCTGGGTTTCACATTCATTTCTCTCATAATAAACCTGGTTTTCATATAAGTCTCTTGACATTGTGATTGGCTTTTTTTTTTTTTTACAGGGCAATGAGGGTTAAGTGACTTGCCGAGGGTCACACAGTTAGTAAGTGTCAAATGTCGTGAGGCCGGATTTGAACTCAGGTCCTCCTGAATCCAGGGCCGGTGCTTTATCCACTGTGCCACCTAGCTGCCCCCTATGACTGGCTTTTGACATCTCTCTCCCTCTCCCCTTTCTGTACCTCTCTCTCTCCTCCCCTCTTTCTCCCTGTCTCTCACTCTCCCTTCTCCTTCCCTTTCTCTTTCTCCTTCCCCATCTCTCTCTCTCTCTCTCTCTCTCTCCCTTCCATCTTCTCCCCTCCCGCCCCATCCAGCCCCATGCCTGGAGTCCTGTACTCACGCATTACAGTAGGGTTTCTTCTCATAGCCCTTGTAATTCTTCATATTGAGAGTCATCTTGCAGGTCTCACAGTGGAAGCATGCTTTGTGCCAGTACTGTGGACAAGGAGAGAGAAGACAGGCTGAACCAAGGCTCTGCATACCCAGAGAATGCCTCCCTAGGAGAAGGCCCTCATCTCCCTTCCCCAAAAAACAAAACAAACAAACAAACAGAAAACAACCCAATGCCAGGGGCTCAAAGGCCTTGCTTCTCATTTACTGGGTGGGAAAGAGTACACTGAACACATTCCACCTCTTTCCTTGACCCATTGCCATAGGCTTTTTATTTTATTTTATTTTACTGCTTTCCAGGGAACAGAGCAACAGGTATACCCTGAGGATATTTCATTTTACAGGGCCTCCTCCTAGAAGGTTGGCATACAGCATAGGACTTGGAGCCAGAGGGACCTAGGTTCAAGTCCAGACTCTGCTGTGTGACCACAGGCAAGTTGTTTAGCCTCTCTGGGTCTCAACTACCTCCTCGGCACCATGAAAAGCAACGGACTAAATAAATCCATGAGATCTCAACCTTTTTGTGTGTATCAAAGGTCCTTTGGCAGTCTGGTGAAGCCTTACAGACCCCTTCTCAGAAGTCTTTTTAAGTACATAAAACAAAACACACTGGACTACAAAGAAAAGCAATCAGGGCAGCTAGGTGGCGCAGTGGATAGAGTACCTGAGTTCAAATCCGACCTCAGACGCTTACTTACTAGCTGTGTGACCCTGGGCAAGTCACTTAACCCCAACTGCCCTGCCAAAAAAACAAAAAAAAAAAGAAAAGCAATCACACTGCAATATAGATATCAAGGATACTGGACTAGATGACCAGATGGCCTTTCAAAGGTCTCTTCCGGTCTTAAATCAGTCCTAGAGACAGGAAATGGGCAGTTGGCAGTCGTGGTCTCCCCAGGCTCCTACACCTGACCAGGCTGGAAGGCATGACAAGCAATGCCACATTAGGGAGCACTGTGCTGCCAAACACATTCACACTCCCATTTATATAGCCAGAGAGTCACACCTTCGCCAGGAAGAGCCAAAAACCCCTCTCCAGAACTGGCCCATTGGAGTTGGCAGAAGGCAGCTGAAATAGACTTGGATGATCAGTCTCCCCAGGGAGGGGAGGTTCACTAAGAGAAAGGTCTCAAGTACCCTTCTACTTGGAATCACATAGACTCTTGGGAAAGTTAGAGCTGGAAGGGACCCTATTAGTCTAATGTTATATGGAGGAGGAAGACCAGGGTTCAAATCCAGCCTCTGATATTTACTAGCTGTGTGGCCCTGGTCAAGTCACTTAACCCTGTCTGCTTCAGTTTCCTCATCAGTAAAATGAGCTGGAGAAGCAAATGGCAAACCACTCCATTATCTTTGCCAAAAAAACCCCCAAACGGGGTCAAAAAGGGTCAGACACGACTGAAATGATTGAACAACAACAACAACAACATAGAAGAGGAAACCAAGGCCCAGAGAAAAAGCAGTAGCTTGGCCAAGGTTCACGTAATTAATGAGTAGAAGTGCCTGGCCTCGAGACTGCTACAAATCAGAGCACAAAATAAATGCTTGGGAGTTGAAGGGACAAGTTGGGGGAGAAGAGAGGACAAAGTACCATTTCTAAACACTTTTATATAAGTCCAGATCCCTCCCAGCAAGACTGGCCCCCTGAAGGAGAGTCCGATCCCCCATCAATAGCTCCCCACCCCCAACCTATCCAAGTTCCACTAGTCCTTCTTGTACTAATTGTTTATGCAAAGCTAAAGGCTCAGTTGCTAAGAGGCAACTGCCAAGGAAGAAGGGGCAGCTTCTTTCTGTTGGACCAGACCCAAAAAGGGAGAGCAGTGAGCAGCCCTGTCAGAGGCCAGGGGCATTCCTGTCTCCTGGTCCAGGTCCCAAAGTCTAACATACAGAACACCTGCAACAGGAAAACGTCCTCAGCTCCAGAGCCAGCTCTGCCCAAGAGTCTGAGGGGATGAGGGCAGGTATTTCAGGAGCCAGGAAGGAGGAGCCCAGACCACGCTACAATGGCCAGAACAACCCTGGGCTTCCAGTCAAGTCAACTAGCATTCACTAAGCACCTTTGTTCAGTTGTGTCCGACTCTTCGTGACCTCATCTGGGTTTTTCTTGGCAGAGATACTGGAGTAGTTTGCCATTTCCTCCTCCAGCTCATTTTTACAGATAAGAAACTGAGGCAAACAAGGTTAAGTGGCTTACCCAGGGTCATACATCTAGGAAGTGTCTGAGGCCAGATTTGAACCCAGTTAGATGAGTCTTCCTAACTCTAGGCCCAGCATTCTATCTTTTGTGCCACCTAGCTGCCCTTATTAAGAGATCTATTATGGGGGGCAGCTAGGTGGTGCAGTAGATAGAGCACCAGCCCTGGAGTCAGGAGAACCTGAGTTCAAATCTGCCCTCAGACACTTAACACTTACTAGCTGTATGACCCTGGGCAAGTCACTTAACCCCAATTGCCTCACTAAAAAAAAAAAAAAAAGAAAGAAAGAAAGAGAGAGAGAGAGAGATCTAGGGGCTCAGTCCAATAGAGGACCAGGTCTGGAGCTGATTAGACCCGAGTTCAAATCTGGCTTCTGTTAAAGGCTGTTAAGGGGTCCTCTGGAACTTGTCTTTATGAGTTGCCATATTTTCCTTTTGACACTCCAGACACTTAGTAGCAAGGTGACCCTGGGCAAGTCACTTAACCTGTTTGCCTTAATCCCCAGGAGAAGGAAATAGAGAACCACTCCAGTATCTTTACTAAGAAAACCCCCTTGGAGTGGGGGGGGGGACAGTATGGTCCATGGAGTCTAACACTTTGGATCAACAATAATATGCCAAGTGCTGGGAATACAAAGGGAGACAAAAGGCCTATCCAAGGAAGTCACAATCTAAGGGAGCGTGGAGGTGGGCACAAAATAAAACAACTATGCACATGCAAGATACATAACAGAGCAAACTAGAAGGCACTAAGGACACTGAGGTCTGTAGGCCTCCAGCAACTAACTCACTTTTCTTTGGGTCCCATCTACCTTATGTGAATATCAGGAGGTTAGGCTGAAATAGTCTGAGGGTATCCCTTCTGTGTTCTGACCCAACTTCCTCCCACTCACCCCTATCTCATTTGGGCCTCCCCTCATCCCTCCTGAGTTGGTCTCTAATGGAGAGACTGCCCGGGGCCCTCTCACCCTGCCCAGTTCCCACATCAACTGCAGGGGATCTGGATCCCGGACAGCAAAGACAAGAGGGAGAGACAGAACAACTGAGGAAAGGTTGTGGGGGAGGTAGGCCACAGTTGCAGGGGTTGGAACAATGTAACTGAGCTGAAATTCCTGGCTGGGGAGAGAGTCAAAGGAGATACAAAGGAGATGTAAACCCACCAATGGCTTTCAATACTTCACTGCCAATGTGTGCCCTCCCCGCCCCCGCCCCCCCCCCACCAGGGACTGACCTTTAGGCTCCTGGCCCTCAAGCAAGTAAGGTCTCCCCTTCCCCAACCCATTCTGAATCAGGAGATCTAGGCCTCAGCTGTTCCACTTAACTTGCCTTTTGCCTCAGTTTCCTTCTAAAGTAAAAGGTTGAACTAAATTAGGAAGTCAGGCTTAAATATCTGGTGGCCCTTCTTCGTGAAGGTACATGGGAATGGGGGGGGGGGGTGGAGGAATCCTAGTAAAGAGGGACAGCTACCAGAAGCCAAGACGGGCCTAAAGCCAAACCTTCGGTTTGCCAACTCTGCCTACCACAGTTCCCTTCCTCCAGAGCCAATCCCAAGGGACTTTGCTAGCCTCTAATACCCTGAAAGTAAATGGAAACACCCCTCAATACTCAGAGGTATTTTCGTTTTAATAGGGGGACTACAGCAGATAATTCAGATCCAAAGGAATCTCTCCAGTGGTGACATTCCCTAGTCTCCTAAAAGACCCAGAGAGAGATTTGGGGGAGCAGATACTTCTCTAATCACACTGAGGAAACTGGCTCTGACTGAAATCAGAATGAATTCCCAAAACCAGGAGACTTCTGGGGTAGCTTGGTGGCCCAATGGATAGAGCACAGACCCCGGAGTCAGGTATTTACTAGCTGTGTGACCTCAGGGCAAATCACTTAATCCAGATTGCCTCCCAAAAAATTTTTAAAAGGGGGAGGGGGGAAGACTTCCTCTCCCAGCCCTTTTGTAAGGTAGTCCTAGAATGTTCTCATTCCCCACCGGTGACTCAGTTTCCTCAGCTTCCTTCAAGATTTAGCTCAAATCCCACTTTCTACAAGAGACTTTTCCTGGTCCCCACCCCACTAGTAGCTGGAGCCTACTCTGAGATTAACTGCCACCCACTAAAGTACACCTAGTATTTATACTAGTATTTATCTAGTTATTTACATATCACCTCCCTCATCAGAATGGGAGATGCAGGAAGGTAGGCTGGGACTGGTTTTTATCTTTGTCTCCAGGCTATAGGTATAGTGAAAAATTAGGAATTGGATTATGAGATGACATTAGAGTCTCACTGGTACCTGCTTTTCAACTCTATTTCCCCATCTGAAAAGCCATCATATAGAAAATATTTTGTAAACCATAAACTCGAAGGAAATGGGAGTCATCTTTCTAGAAGTGTCTTGAGGATAGGGACTGGTTTCGTTCTTGGTTTTGTATCCCTAGGGTCTAGCACAAAGCCTACTTTATATACTAGGTGCTTAATAAATGCTAGAACTTAGATGTAATTATTCTATCTTCTTTACCTCCCCAAGATATGGAAAAAAAAAAGGAAGGAAAGAAAAAACAGGGCAGGTTATAACTTGGCCCCCTGGAGAAGGGAGCACCCTCTTCCCTCGAAACACCCCCACACACACATCCTCCAGCCCCCTTAGAGGGAGGTATTGGCCCAGTGCCCCGATTCTGACACCACCCAGTCAGAAGGTCTTTGCCAATGCCCCTGCCTGGGGCCCCTCCTCCCCTCCAAAGACAAGCCTGCCAGGAAAAACATTCTCCAAAATCCAGACCGTGACCCACTTTCACACACACACACACACACACACACACACACACACACACACACACACACAGAGTAACCTAGGACTTTGGGGCCAGGACTCCCCCCAACCCCCTGGCCCCAGGTGTTCTCTCCACCCCAGCCCTACCTCCCAGCATGTCTGGCCACTAAGCAGAGCACCCAAGAGTTCAGAACAACTTGTTTCCAGGGAAAATAAGGGAGGGGGGGGTGTGGGGATGGCACAAGGGAAGAAGAAACCAGGCTAGGGAAGGAATCCCGGTCATCCTATCTTAGTGACAGGAAAGATAGGCCCTCCCACAGCCAGGATGTCACTATTCAGCTCTTTCCAGGTTTAGAAACACTTTTTTTTTTTAATAAAATGATGAGGAAGGGGCTGAAAGGTAAGAGGATGTTGCTAAAGCTCCCAGTCCGACTCTTCCCCATCCCATCTGGGAATCTGAAAAGTTGAAAGAGGCCTCTTGGTTAGTTCCATTTGGCTAGAGAAAGGAGTTTGGGTAGGGCCAAGGCCGAGGTCCTCTCAACACCTCCAAAGGGAGCCTGAGAAAAGGAAAACATGAAACTTGGGAAAACCAGCTGCCATCTGAATGATGCCATGTTTTAGATGTTGGAGGGGGGTGTGTGGGAAGAGGGTCAGAGGGTCTTCCAGGCTTATAGAGAATGACCCTATAAGACAGTCACAGCACGTGACAGGACCCCACAAGAAGCTCCAAGTCATCACTTGGCCTCCAAGCACTACAATACCCAAGTGCCTTCAGAAAAGTTTGCCTTTCTTTAAGGGTATCAGACTTTCAGGAACTGAGAGTCCCATGACTCTGAGGGGGCAAAGTCCTTCTAAGAATATAACACAACTCCTGCCTTACTTATTGTTTCCTGCCTCCTACATCAGTTATCATGGGTAAGAACTCAAAGGCTGCTCCTCAGACAAAAGAAAAGGGTCAAGGGGTCTTCACAAAGCCCCTCACTCTACAACCTCTGCCCTCACCTGGGCTTCACTCTAGAAAAAGGACACAGGGAGGCTTCAGTGCTTCTCAAGTATTCCAGTACAGCCTCTTGTGGCATTACCAGATGAAATATTTCTAAAGTGCCTAGCACTGTGGCCTGCCCCTGAGGAGTTGATTAATAAATGCTTGCTCCCTTTCCCCCTCCTGAAAGGGGCTCCTCAACTCTTTTGAGCCCCATTAACACCAGCACCTCAGGAATGAATACTGTTTGTAACAGAAAAAGGACTAAATAATTTGCAATAGAGTGGTGGGGAGGGAAAAAGGTCTGGCTTCAGCGGTCTCTTAAATTTCCAGGTGGTGGAATCCCCTTTCCACATACCTTGCACCTAGTAGACTGCTTTGGCTGGGCAATGACTCACAGCTGGGGCATGAGGCCTGGCCCTCCCCTTCCCATTGCCCCCAGGAAACAAATTTTCCTTCCCCTTCCAGGGCCTACAGTCAGCCTTCAACCTCAGAAAAGTCACCAATCTGGCTTGGCTTTCAAGGAAAACCTTCCCCAAACAGACCCTTTTGTTAAGCAACCAGTAGCTACAATAACAAAGATTATTATAATGAATGATTAATGTCCCTCTTTCCCAGAACTCAGCCCATTCTCCAGACCTAGGCTCAGGAAATGACAAGGCCTCTTCTCTCTCTTAACCCTTAAAGAAAATGGGAAGGGATTTGGGGGTAAGGGGAAAAGAAAGAAAATGATACTTAAAGTGACTTTTAGTCCCAGGTGAATCAATGACTCCAGCCTAGTAGAACCCCCAAGAAGAACTCTTGCTCTCTCTACTCTGCCCCACCAGAACTAAGGCCTCAAGGATAAAAAAAATCTCCCCTCTACTTTTTCCATATTCTTCCTGCTTTTAAGAAACTCCGTGCCTGGAGCAGCTAGCTGGCGCAGTGGCACCGGCCCTGGAGTCAGGAGGACCTGAGTTCAAATCCGGCCTCAGACACTTAACACTTACTAGCTGTGTGACCCTGGGCAAGTCACTTAACCCCAATTGCCTCCCTAAAAAAAAAAAAAAAGAAACTCTGTGCCTGCCTGTCTCTTGTCTCTCTCTGTATGTGTCTCTGTCTCTCTGTCTCTCTCTCTCTCTCTCTCCACAGTATCTGAGCCCAAAATCAGATAATCTGAGGAAGAACCAGCTGGGGGTGGAAGAGAAGAAAGGGAATGATCATTGAAGGTACAAGGTCCCTTCCACCCTGGGTGTTACTCGTCCTGTCACACTCCTGGCCACAGCTAAAGACTAGGTCAGAGCCCCCAAGTTCTCACAAATGTGTCAAGGAAACAGGGCAGAGGAGGAGGGCAAGCCTCCTTCCTAACATCCTAAATAAGAGATCATCCGGTACCTACCCCATAGCTAAGGGAAACCCCCCCCTCCACTGCCCCCCCCCAAAAGTCTCTTACTTGAGCATCTCTGGGTGCAAGGCACACTCCTATAGATCACATGGCCCGGCAGGGAAGAGGGGGAACCAAGGATGCATCTAAACAGGCTCTCTACCTACAGGGCTTTTGTGCCCCCCACCCCCCCACCCCCATCTTCTACTAAGTGGAGCCATGGAAACTTAGGACCTATTCTGCAGGAACCAAAACATACACTGTGTTACAGCTTGAGACTGGGCATTTATTTGTTCCATGCCAGCTCTCAGGTCCAACTGCTTTCAAGGACCCACCTTGGAGTAGGGAGGAGGAAAACAGCTTGCACTTGGGCACTAGGGAAGCCAGGATCCCCCAAACTGTTCACTCAACTCTTAGCCTTCTTCAAAGTCCACCTCTGTTCTTGGGGTGGGACGGGAAGGTCAGAGCGGGTAATCTCTTTGACAACTTTGCCCCGGAGATTATATGCTGTCCCATAGGAGAAAAAGAGGGGAGAGGAGAGGTGGAAGAAGTATAAGGAACTCCCAAAGACAAGCCTAATGCCCACCTATACTTCCTCTTCCAGTCAAGGCAAGGAAGGATCAGGGGATGGCAACCTATGTATGAGTCAGGAAGAACACAGAGCAACTTCTGGGCCCCCCTATTCCTAACCTTACTTTTCCTCCCTCTTACTCAACCAAGCAAAAAGGGCTCTCCCTCAAACTCTCAGGTCCTCCCAATTGGCTGAGTTGGGCTCAGGGAAACAGGAGAGCAGGAGCACCTTGCATCGTAGCTGTGTATAAAGTGGGCACATCAAGAGACACGACCTGGAACCCCTTTCCTGACTTGCCTGGACAAATCACCTTCCAACTCCAAGTACACCAGAAGCAGATGTATAGATGGGACCTTATTGGCCAGTTAGTTCAACCCCCTCATTTTACAGATAAAGAAACCGAGGCTTTTGCCCAAGGTCACAGTTCCTCTGACCTAGAATTAAAGATCTTTTCACTATACTCTAGTCCTCCCCCCCCCCCCCCCCCGCCCCCCACCATGAGTCTTTCCTATTCCTAGAGAAGGGGACTGGGGAGATACACCCCTTTAAAAGTCTACTTGGCACACCCCCAAATGCCAGGCTCAGGTGTTCTCATTAGAGCTCTCCCCTCAGGGTGTCCAAAAGAAACTTAGACACCCACTGACCAAGGTATTAGAGGGGTACAGAGGCAGACTCTCACCCTTCCCCCACCCCCCAACAGAAGCAGAGATAGGCCTAATAGTATGCCTTTTCTCCCAGGTTCCCATCCCTCCAGGTCCTGGCAGGGACACCAGAAGTAACCCCAAACCCAGAGCTCCAAGGGCAAGTTCTGGTGGAACAGAGAACTTCACCCCCTCATTCTCTGACTCAGGGACCAAAGGGACATCAAGGAAGTTCGAGCAGGAAGGGGGAGGAGGAAAGGGAGAAGAGACAAAGTGTCCAGTGAGCTATCCCTGGCCTTCCAAAAGAAAAATCAGCCAAAGTCCCTGAACAAACTTGGCCTGGAAATCCCAGCCCAGCCCGGCTGTCCCTCCCCTCCCCTCCCCCGTCCCCCAAAGAACAGTTCTGGGGCGAAAAAGAGAAGCCAGGAACACTCAGGCCTGAAAAAGGGAGAGGAGGGGGAGGGGGAAGAGGAAGAGATAGGAACCGAAGGTAAGGGACTAGGACAAAAGGAAAAGGAACATTCCCAAGGTCGCCAGGTGGACCTGGTCCCAGGGAAATCACCTGGGGGCCGGGGGAGGGAAGTGTGGGGACATGCTGGATTTCCTCAATAGAACTCAGAGAACTGCGGGGAAGAACCCAGAATTGGAAACACAACCATTCCACCTCCCCACCCAACCCCCCAAACAAACTAATGGGAATCAGATGAGCAACTTAAGGTATTGGGGGGTGGGGGCGGGGAGAAAAGGGGGGATTTTATAAAGGCCATCCCGGTGTGAAGGAATTTCCAAAAGGCCACTTTCTCTCCCAACAACACCTTTCCCCCCAATTTCTCGGATTCCCCTTAAAGTCGGCCAAACCCGGTCCCGACACCCTTCCCATCAGCAACCTACAGAACAATCAGTTCACTCTTTGTTCTATAACCAAGCTCCCTGACCCCACCTGAGGACAACCGCCCCCCCCCACCCCATTCTTCCCCTCATACCCATCTACTCCGATTGGGCATCCAAAAGGCCTAGCCACAGTCTCTAGCTCCAGGCTGCAACTAGTTTGAGGGTTTCACCCTTTGGGGGTAAGAGGAAGTCGAGAAGAGGGAGTTCTGAACCGGGGGGTGGGGGGTGGGAGTGTGCTTCAGTCGGCCTTTCCTGTAGAAGAGGCTCTTATTTAGGGACCCCCTCCCACACACACAAACACCCGGGATAAACCCATTCTTGTGCTCAGTTTCCATCGCTGGCTCCCAGCTTAGAGCCCATAAATTGTGGGGGGGGAAACAGACACCCAAAAGGGATAGTGTAACGGGGCCCCCCCAGTCTCTGCCCCGCCCCCCTTCCCCCAGCCCGGCGCTTCCGCCTACTTGGCGCTCAGCGCGGTAGAGGGAGCGGCTCCTTCCCGGGGCCCGGGGGAGCCCGGGGACGAGGGGTTCAAGTCTGGTCCCCCGAAAATCCCACAGCCTGACTCCCCTGCCCCTCTCCCTTTAGCAAACTGGAGCCCTTCCCCACCCCCAGCTTCAGCATCCCGAGCCCACGCCGCCTCCCGGAGCGGCCCCTGGGCAGGCATGGACATCCCCCTCCACTGCGACCCCACAGAAGGAAGCATCCCGCCCCCAACCCCAAATCCCAACGACTGGAGCAGGAGCTGCTCCCAGGCAGGCTGGGTATCCTCCCCGCTGATCCCCGCAGAGATCCTGCACCCCACGTCCCCCTCTCCGCCCCCTTAAATTGTCCGAGCTGGGGGAGGAGGGGAGGCGGCCCCTCAGCTCGTCCAGGACCCTGCAGAGAGGCTGCACGCAGGGACCGGGCTCCGGCTGCGCTCCTCCCCGAGCCCCGCCCGGCTCTCTGGGATGCAGCCCGGGGGGGCAGCCTGGCGGCGGCGGCGGCAACAGCAACGACTACAGCTCGCTCACCTTGTCCAAACAGTTCACCTTCTCCGTGGGGTACACGATCTTGCCGCACCGGGCGCAATTGGGGTTCATGGTTGCGGGAGGAGCGGGCCAGGGGCACCCAAGCTCTCGGGTCTGGTGCTCTCCCTCCCTCTTCCCTTCCCTCCTTCCCCAGGCAGGCTGGGTGCTGCGGCGGCGGCTGGAGCTGGGGAACTGGCCTCCGCCTCCGCCCTGCTTCCCCTAATAAACACGGCCGGGAGGAGGGGCTGCACCGGGGCGGGGAGCGCGCGGCCGCTGCCGCCGACACGGGGGCGCGCTCCAAGGGAAGGTTGGGGATCGAGCGAGGCGCGCTCGCGAGGCGCGCTCACGGAGAGGCACGGGGGCGAGCCCGGGAAGAGAGGGGAGAGGGGCCGAAGGAGGCGGGGCGCCGACCCCAAGGAATCCGGAGCAACACACACACTCACACATTCATACACCCATGTTGGACTTCCTGCGTGGATGAGGAGAGGTCCTTTCTCCCCACTCCCATAAACTGGAGCGTGCTGGGGGTTGGGGGGGGGGGGAGTGAGGGAGGTGTCTCTCCCTGACACACCCCTCTAGCAGCACCTCAACCAAACCGCAAATGCACTTTGCGCCTTATAGGACCGAGATCTCTGCCAGGTCGAGAACTTCACCCTGACCTTCAGGAACTCCCTGTGAAGCCACTTTTTCTGGGTTCAAGATAACCTCTGGCTTCCTTCTCCCGCCCACCCTATATGGCCAGCAGCTGTAGCAGGAATGATCGTCTCTCCTGGCTGAAAAGAGTTACTTCCAAAACACCAATCAGCGCTGGGGGTATAGCTCAGTGGTAGAGCATTTGACTGCAGATCAAGAGGTCCCTGGTTCAAATCCGGGTGCCCCCTTCCGTTCTTTTTCCTATTCTTCTCATTGAATAATTTATTATTCTAATTAGGATCCTGTCTCAAGAACAGTGTCTTAAAATTATGCCATAGGTTCGAAGGAAAAGAATTCAGGACGCTTTTATTGCTCCCCTAACCGTGACTGACTAAGTCTCCCTGGAAAAGGCTTTCTATTTGGCTTTTTACCTGGCGAAGGAGGCAATCAAGCATGGACTTTGCACTCTCAAAGGTTTTGAAACTACTGGGCTATCTTGCAAGCCTGCTGCAGGCCTTCAATTCCGGATTCAGAGTACCGCGTGGAGGGGGGCGGAGGTTGGGGGAGGAGAGAGCCATGCCTACATTCCCCGATTACCCGTAGCCAGAAGGGTCACGCTTCTCCACGAAATCCACAGCGAAGCCCAAACCTCGGTTCACCTCTAATTTCCACTTCCTTCCTATTCTCTTTACCCCTCTGGTTCCTTGCTTAGTAGCTGATGAGAAAGAGAAGATAAGGGCCGTGTGAAATTTCCCTTGCTCCCTATCAGGCAATAGTAGTCCCATCAGTCAACCCACACGAAGCGCCTACTGTGTGTTAGTCGCTGTGCTGAGCGCTGGAGATAAAAAGCAAGGCAAAAAAGAAAAAAGAAAAAACCGCCTCCACCCTCAGGGAGCTTCTGTGGAAGCCAAGAGGTGGAGATGAGAGAGGAAAGGGTTTCTTTAAAAATCAAACCATACAGGGAAAGTTAAAAGTGTCGTTCACACAAAGGATTATTACTTTGTGGCAATGCTTTCATGAAAAACATAACTCAGGTAAACCAAATGCAAACTCATTAAAATACTAACCCCGTTGATTAATCTTATCACTATGGTGATGGAGTGGCAATGGAAGGCTTATATGGTTATCATTATTATTATCCTGGGGAAATATAGGAGGCGGGAGAAGCAAGAGACCCTAAACAATCCACAGCCATGACTATTCTTTCTCCTACTGCATTTTTGCCCCCAAAAAAGGGAAAAAATAAGGGAAGGAGTGGAGCATGCTTCCTGGGTTAGAGGTCAACCGCGTTATTTTAAATCCAGAGCAAGACTGTCATCTCTCACCCGGCCCATGGGAATGTGATGCTGCATTCTTTCCATGCTTATTACTTTGCTTTCCACCCAAACAGCAGAAAAAAATAATAAAGCTCCTCCACATACCCTCCCATTCTATTAGGAAAAACACCCTCTCAGCCCTATAAGGAGAACCAATAAACCCAGCAGAACCATCGGGACCGATTTCTGAAATTGAAAATCAAGAGTGGCTAATTGCCTTGTTAAAAAAAACATTCATAATTCTTCCCCGTGCTTTTGCTTTCCTACTCCTCGAGATCTCCAAAGGACTTAGACTCATGGCTTCATCATTTAGGAAGCAGGAATTGTTCCTCTGAACTACCAACTCCACCCATTAAACAGGTGTTACTCTTCAACTCCCTTGACAATGTTCCTAGTGAGAATTGCAGAATTACTTTACCTGGAAACCCAGGAATGTTCCCCTCTACCTACCCTGGGTCTTTTCCCAAAGCCAGGTTTAAGGAATCCAAGCTGATCTAATTATGTGCCTCCTCCTCTAATTCTTCTGATTACAGTAAATAGCAAAAAAAAATAAGCTAGGCTACAGCAATTAACAAGCATGTAATGTGCCAGGCAACCGAGCTGGGTGGATACAAAGACAAGCAAAGAATAGTTACTCTCCCCAAGGGGCTTACATTCTACAGGGGAAACAAATTTGTTCAGTCCTGTCTGACTCTTCATGACCCCATCTGTGGTTTTCTTGGCAAAGATACTGGAATGGTTTGCCATTTCCTTCCTTCTCCAGCCCATTTTTACACCTGAGGAAACTAACACAAAGAAGGTTAAGTGACTTGCCCAGGGTTACACAGCTAGTGTCTGAGGCCAGATGCAGCCCAATGCTCTTGCCACTAGCTGCCCCCCACACACACACACACTCATATTATATCTTTATATACATAGGTTAATAAATATGTAATCATCTCCACCAAAAAGGAGATTCCATACCAATGAGTTTTGGGACAAGGGACACATAAAATTTAGATAGATAGATGGATGGACAGATAGATAGTTATAAGTATAAATCATATTTATACGAATATATATGTTCTTTCTACATCTTATATAGATAGTATATTTATTTATTTACTTATGTTGACCACAGAAGGTCAACATGCAGCCAAAGTGGGGTGTCCTGGAAAGATAGAAGAGCAGCCCCACATACTTGGTTTTGGTGAAGGAGGAGGATGAGGGAAAGATTTGTAGGTTAAATTTTTTTTTGGGGGGGGGGTGAGGCAATTGGGGTTAAGTGACTTGCCCAGGGTCACACAACTAGTAAGTTGTAGGTTAAATTTAAATATAAAACCATGCTGGGCTCTTTTTTTTTTCTATAGTAAACAGAGCACCGCCCCCACCCACACGCTATAGATCCTGCCCAGGAGCCTGGTGATAACAGCTGGGGGTCCACCCAAATGTGAATGTGGCCCTCTGCTCTGCTTTTGTACCCCCATTCTCCGGATGCTCCGTCTTTCCTGATCTCCGAAGTACAGGCGGTGGGGAATCTGGAGCAATCTCAGGACGTGACAATCAAAATTGAATGGTTATAGAATCACAAATTATCCTGTTTTTCTCGGCCTTCTCTTCAGGTCAACGAGATCATTTGTTCTATATCTGTAGACTGTCGAATTAACTCCATTGATCGGGTTTCTCGTTTGCGTTGGAACTGGCATCAGAGTCCGCGGGGGGCTGGCGGGGGAGGGAGATTTGTTTGTCTTTTAGAGGGTTGATTTAGTATTTGAAACCAGCCAAAGAAAACGCAAAAGTTATAGTGAAGGGGGCACCCGGATTTGAACCGGGGACCTCTTGATCTGCAGTCAAATGCTCTACCACTGAGCTATACCCCCTCTGCTGGTAAGGGTCACACAATCGCTTTCCAGCAACTGCAAAGTCCTTACGCGTAAGTTTCATTTCAGTCGAAAAAGATTTTCCCGCTCAAATATATCATTAGATCCCCCAATGTAGAGACAAGATTTAAAATCCCAAATAACAGATTTTGAAAACATTAACTTCATCTCCAACATGTGTAAATTGAGGATAAAAATCCCTGTTCTGTCTGACTCACAAGATTGTGTGAGAACATCTGAGATAACAAACGGTAAAGAGAATAGATGAGGTATTATTACAGTTACTGTTCTCATCAAACGGCTTCCCCAGTTTTCTTTTCTGGAATCCTGGAACCTTTCTTCCCCTGGGCACTAGCAAAATAAAGTCTTATTTTCAAAGGCTATACCAGGACTAGACAGGAATGGTTTCCTCATGCTGTCTGCCAAAGAAAACAAACCTGAGCTTCGGAGCAAGTAAAGCCTCTTAGATATATAGTTACTTTTTATCCATTTGACAGATGAAAAAATCAAGGCAAGACGTGAAGTCTTTAAGAGCTACAGGTCACCAAACTTGCATACAGGGCCCGTTTCTTTTTAAATAGCAACAAATAAATTGACTTAACCCAAATGTAGGTGAGGAAAGATTTAAATGACTTCCTCTCGATCTGAGACAAAAAGACTAACTTCATACTATATGGTCATATAGCAAGTAAGAAAATGGCTTTTAGTAACTCAGTCAGCTATTCACCTATTAGGTACTGAGCCCATACAACCTAAAAGGAAAGCAGTTGGCACTGAGAAGGATTAGAAGAAGAAGACAAAGAACGTGGACCGTGACCTCAAGGAGTTTATGATCCAGACAGACAAATAACTAACAAGACCAACCAGGGTAAGTGCCAAAGTTACAGGTAAGTACAGGTAATAACTACTAGAGGAGAGCAGAGAATAGTGGCCATCATTACTGTGTGCAAAGCACTGTGATCAAACCACCAAAGAATTATTTTATAGATTCAAAACATAATACCAAAATTCATCTGGAAGAATAAAAGGTCAAGAATATCAAGGGAATCAATAAAAAAGGGAAGGAAGTCAATCTAGTACTACCAGATTTAAAATCACATTACAAAGTGGTAATCTGGTACAGATAAGAAATAGAGTGGTTGATCAGTGTAATAGTATGAAATATACATTGAAATGACCATAGTAATCTAATATCTAAAGATCTAAGCTTTGGTGACGAGAACTCACTATTGGACAAAAACTGGTGGGAAAAACAGAACTGGCAAGAACTAGACGTAGACCAATAGTCTGGCAAGAACTAGGCTTAGACCAACATATACCAAGATAAACCCCAAATGGGTGCATGATTTAGACATAAAGGGGGATATCTTAAACAAATTAGGGAAGTATGAGGGAAAATGGCCTATCAGATCTATGGATAAGGGAAGCATTTATGACCAACCAAGAGATAGAGAGGATCATAGGAAGTAAAATGGATAGTTTTAACATTAAATTAATAATATTTTGCAAAGACAAAAATCAATGCAATCAGGAAACCAAAGAAAAGAAATTACCTTCAAGAAGGGATCAGAAACAAGACAATTCCAAAGAATTCATGATGGGAAATGTTCTCCACATCCAGAAAAAAAAAACTGTGGATTCTGAATGCAGATTGAACCATACTGTTTCTACTTTTGTTTTTGTTTTTTCTCTTTTGAGGTTTTTCCCCTTTGTTTTGATTTTTCTTTCACAACATGACTAATGCAGAAATATGTTTAATGTGATCATACATATATAAACTATATCAGATTGCTTTCTGTCTTGGGGAGAGGTGAGAGAAGGGAGGGAGGGAGAAAAATTTGGAACTCAAAATCTTATAAAAACAAATATTGAAAACTATCTTTACATGTAACTGGAAAACAATGAAATATTTTTATGATTTTTTTAAACTAAATATTCATTGGATTATAAGGGAAAGGAATAAAAAATAAAAAAGAATGTTGGTTTTCATAAATCTTTGGTAAACTTTGGGAGAGCAGTTATACTAAAATGGAAGAGTTTTAAAAAGAATGAGCAGCAAAGAAATGTCAAAGTTTTGAAGACTTACATATCTGAAGCAAGGATTAAGAAGGAAATATTAACAATAAATTTAGAGATGGACATCTAGTACAACCTTCAACCTCCTCCTTTAAGGAGGGGCTGCAGGGGACATTAGGAAAGAAAAACACAAAGAGACTCAGAGGACAGACATAACTAAGGGAGCGAGGAGGGATGAGATCACCAGGATTCATAAGTGACACCTCTTTCTCTGAGAAAATAAAGATTTGTGTAGAGAGATATTTGGAAGTAGACATGGAGATTTAATACCTGATTATTCAAATATCAGGAAAGTAAAATTTGAGGCCTTGTGCCAAAAGTGAAAGATGAGGAGGGGCGGGGTTAAAGTAATCCTGCTGTTGTGAGTAAGAAGAATTCAATGAAATAAACAAAAAGATTGTCGAAAATCAGGGAGGGTTCTGTACAAGTTGGACAATAAATTTGTAGTGGCCCAGATCAGAGTTCCCAACACTCTCTAGCTATACTTTGAAGGTATACTAAGTAATGGAGAAAATTGCAATGCCAATAAGCCAGGGTCAGGACTATACCAATGGAAATTTTTCTCAGAGAGAATTCTGGGTCTTGGACTTTCACCATTGGTGGAAACAAAGTAAAGTGAAACAGTAGGATGGAATTTAGGCTCAAAGAACTTCCCAGCTACCTTAACCCCTAATGGAAATGAAATCCAGTGTGCAAGGCAGTAAGGTGGAGATTAGAAATGAAGATCTTCCCCACAGAAGAGGACAACAATCAAATAAGGAGGTGGTACTCCCTCTACTTTCCATTTGACCTGTCTGTTGGGGACGGACTCCATTTCTTCGGTGCTAAAAACTGGATTTTATAAAGTGAACAGAACGAGGAAAACAAAATACACATTAACTAAAAAAAAAAAGTCAAATGGAAAGAGGAGCAACAACAAAAAAAACTTTAAAAATTGAATTATCTGTCCTCTGAGTCTAGGGAAATGGAACCAATTTTATTACACAAAATAAGAACGTTTTTCATTCAGACTGCCATTTAAGCAACACCAATGAGTAGAATTGTCGCAGGGGGTATAGCTCAGGGGTAGAGCATTTGACTGCAGATCAAGAGGTCCCCGGTTCAAATCCGGGTGCCCCCTAAATAAGTGTCTGTTTTAATTGCTTAAGTAATGTAAAGCCATGGAGGATTTTCGTTCCAAATGCCGATACACCAACAATCCTGAGGTATTACTTAGTCCAAGGTCAATTGATAGAAGTTTATATGACCTGTACTAGAAAAGTGTAGGTGAACACGTCAGTGTATAGTACAAACCTGACTCCTCCAACGTTTTGAGAGTGGAAATGAGCCCTGAGTTCTTGAACTGGCTACCAGTAAAGCATAATCTCTGTCAGGACCTCAGGTGGAACAGTGCTCAGGTAAAGACATATTTCCAAGTAACAAGTGACTCATGAAAATCTACTAAAGCATGGGGAAGGACTGAGCTGGAGTAGGCTGGATCTACACCACTGCGGCAATTATCCAGTCTCAAATTAATAAATGACCAGTATTCGACATGTATACAGCACAATTTTCAAAGCGATTTGCATATATTATCTCATCTGGAATAATGTAAGATATTCAATAGAACTGGAAGGGCCTAGATGACATTTCTTGGGTCTGTTCTAACTGTTCCCTCAAAAGCTGAATGTAAGCTTCTTGAGGGGAGGAATTGTTTTCCATTTTGTCTTTGTATCTCCAGCACCTAGCTTATTAAAGTCTTGTTGAGCTAAACTGAATTAATTCCTATTTCTCTTTCACCACAATACTGATTTTTAAAATCTGTCTTTTGTTTTGACACCACCTTCATTTCTGAATATTGATCTCTTCTTACCCTGCCCAAGGAGCCAGCCTGTTGTTACAGTGAGACACAAAGCTAAAGAAATTACAAAGAATAAAACAGAAACAGCAAAGAGAAAAAAAAGAAAATTCTGTAAAAAACAGTCACCCATTATATTAATAACATATTAATATAAATAATCTATTAACAAACATGAAAATTATATAAACATGATGTATTAGTTATGTCATGGGGAAAATAGAATAGGGGGTTTGGGGTAGGGGTAGGGGTAGGGGTTTGGGGTCCTTAGGAATTCCTCTTTAAAAAATTACACCCCCTTGCACACAAATCCAATAGAATAAGATAACAGTTTATTTAGGGACTGGGGAAGGGAAACCAAGAGAGAAATCTTTGTACTTCTCATGGGGAGAAAGGCATGGCACAGAGCTTGGCTCTGAGATACCAATCTCCTCCAGCAGATACGTTTATAGAGGTCTGACGGTGGTCCCAGCGTCTGACTATGGAAAGTTTTCTTATTGAGGGAGGACCATCTCCCCCCTGGTGGTGGCTGGGGGAATTGGGTGAGGGGTGGCTGCAGATCTCTCAAACCATCTCTCTCCTCCTCCCACCACAAAGGCAGCAGCCACACCTAATCTTATCTCCGCAGAGGGGGAGGAGACTTGAATGAAGGGTGGGGGTCCTGGAGCAAGCTCAGTCCTGATCAGGTTCCACTTACCTCTTTAGGTGTGTCTGTCCTTTGGTTTAGTTTCTCAAGGAGAAGGTTCTTTGATGAGAATTTCTGGGGTGCTAGGCCCTATAACAAATAAGTTTATTGAAATTATAACATTTGTATGAGTGATAAAATCATCATGTAATTTAATTTAAACTTATTAAAATAGGATCATATTATGTCATTTATGATATACCGTTTTAACAAAAATGACATAACATTTATATTAGTAAATAGTGTAAATGATGTTTATTTCAAGTAAATTATTGGTATATAATTGTATAATGTTCATATTGATTAATTAATTATTACTATAAATGTTGTATATGTTCAAATCCAGTTGATGGGTGATTGGTTTTACCGGATTATCTTTTTGTTCTCTTTGTTATTTGTTTTATTCTTTGTAATATCTTTTGTTTTATGCCTTAACTAGCATTGTGACCCTGGGCAAGTCACTTAATCTTGTTTAAATTTCTTCCTGGGCTGGAGAAAATGAGATGGAGAAGAAAATGGCAAACCGCTCTGGTATCTTTGCCGAGAAAACCCCAAAAAGGGTTACGATGAGTCGGAGACGACTGAAAACGATTGAACAACAATATATACAACATTCCACACCTTTTTTTTTTTTTGATGAGGCAATTGGGGTTAAGTGACTTGCCCAGGGTCACACAGCTAGTAAGTGTTAAGTGTCTGAGGCCGGATTTGAACTCAGGTACTCCTGACTCCAGGGCCGGTGCTCTATCCACATCCACACCTTCAAATAAGAAAAGGAAGGTCGCGCTACGCGAAAGGACTGCCTCCGAACTGCAGTTTCCCCACCAAGGCTTCAGAGGGTGCCAAAGTGCACCGCCAGCGGGTTTTCCTAGTCATGTGACATGGGAGCACGCCTCCGGAGTAAAGGAACAGGCCCCAGGTCACGTGACAAAAGGGGCGAGGCGGAGCTTCTCCGTTCATATCCCGACGTCCCTCGCGTTTCCTCCCTCTTTCGTCCTTTCCGGGAGCCAAGATGTCTAAGCGAGGTGAGTTTCATGAGCTGGGGAATCCGACGCCATCCGTCGCTCTCGGGTCTTGGGCCTGCCGGAGAGCCGCCGGATGGGAAAGCGAAGGCTTTTAGCTCTCTTGGGGCGCAATTGGGAAAGGCCTGGCCCTGAGAGAGGGCGGTGGAAAGGCCCCGGAGGTCGGAGCACGGCGGGATGATGGAAGGGCTCAGCTGGTTCCTGACGCTAGTGACACATGAGCTCGGGCTCTGGCCCACTCGGAATCTTCTCAAGGGTTGGCTTTGGGGGCCTGGGTTGCAGGCGAGCCAAGCCCGCCTGCCTTAACCGCCGGAGCGGGGAGTCTGGAAAGGCGACCAAGGGGGAGGCGCCGTAGGAGAAAGCTTGGAGTGTCTGGGCTTCTGCTCGGGGAACGAGCTGTGTGTAAGAGGGAAGTTGGGTGGGGCGGGAATCATGCAACTGCCCTCTTAGGGGATTTATTGTTTTGGGGAGGAGGGTGTTATGTCGCTTCTTCATGCACGACCACCGTATCGCTCTGGACCATTGCAGTCCCAAGTTCTCTTTCTCTGCTTCCTATCTTTAACACTTTCCAGTTGATCCTTCACACAGATGTTAAATTGAGGTCCCTAAAAGCACGGGCCTAACTTTATTTCTCCACTGATCAAAAGACTGATGTGATTTACTGTTGGCCCAGAATAAAGGCCCCTTACTTCTCTATACCTACTCTACTGTCTCACTTGAAATTTCCTGTATTCTTCATGTGGTTCTCTGGCTGGAATGTACTGTCTCCTTGAGTGAACTTCTTAAAATCCGTAGCTTCCTTCCAGGCTCAATTCAAGTACCACCTCCAACATGAGGCCTTTTCAATTTAGTTGTCAGTTTACGTGTTTTTTCCCTCAGAATATAAATTGGAGGACTGGAACTGTTATTTTTTTTCTTTATGTCTTTAATACCTATCACAGGTCTGGTTTAATAAATGCTCGGTAAATTAGTAAATTGAATAGGGCTTCTGTTTATAGAAGCCTGAGGTTTTCTTATGTATAGTGTATTTTCAGTGCCAAGCTTGCATAGGAGATGTGGGCATCCCAGGCAGGAATTAGATCTGTTTGGTGTAATGTTTTTACAAGATCAGTTGTCTACAGCTGAAGGGACCCTAGGGGCATCTGCTCAAACCCCTCATTTACAGCCAAGGCTAAGGCCATACTAAGGAAAATCTATTCGCAAATGTGAAAGTGAGTTATCTGTAGAAATGAGATGGGTTCCTGAGTTCCTTTCTGACCTAAAAGTCTCTGATTCTAACTAAGCCTAAAACCAAAAGCAGTTTTCTGATAAGTACAGGCCTAGTTAGGAGAAAGGCTTTCTGAACCCTGGGTTTACTCTGTTTATCTTTCTTAGGACGAGGTGGGTCTTCTGGAGCCAAGTTCAGAATTTCATTGGGTCTCCCAGTGGGAGCTGTTATCAATTGTGCTGATAATACAGGTGAGTATTCCCCTGTTGGATTGAACCATAATCTTGGTAAATGCCCAAAGCATTGAGAAGCATTTGACTGTCCAGCTGTACCTCCTCCCTTCAAAAAGCACTCAGTGGGCCTTCTTGTAGTGACCCATAGAGCCGTCATGAAAGGGTAAAGAAAATGACACTACTTTTGGGTGAAGTGGCAGCTTGTGCTGTTTGGCTTCAATCAGTGGTGTAACAAATACGTCTAGCCATATAGGTGTGTTATTCAGTGTTAACTTCATGAAGCAGCTGAATGGTAAGAATAAATGTCTTGTGGAGGTTCGTTGCCATTTATGGCAACCCCGCTCCCCAAAAAAACCAAACTGCTATACCCCTTTTCCTTATAGGTGCCAAGAACCTGTACATCATCTCTGTGAAGGGAATTAAGGGAAGATTGAATAGGCTTCCTGCAGCTGGTGTGGGTGACATGGTAATGGCCACAGTCAAAAAGGGGAAACCAGAGCTCCGGAAGAAGGGTGAGTAGAGGAAAAAGAATCTTCCCTTCATTCTCTCTCTTTTTTTTTTTTTTTTTTTTTTTTTTGGTGAGGCAATTGGGGTTAAGTGACTTGCCCAGGGTCACACAGCTAGCAAGTGTCAAGACCAGATTTGAACTCAGGTCCTCCTGAATCCAGGGCCAGTGCTCTATCCACTGCATCATCTAGCTGCCCCCCTTCATTCTCTTGATGAGAATTGAAAGGCCTACTCTATATATGGTTTGGCAAAAATTTTCAAGTGTATCAAGATAACTATGGCCCTGGAGTGTTAGGCTTCAGTGTCTACTCCGAAGGTGCTTGCCTTGGTGGACTGCACCCCTCTGGTAATGTCCACATTCAAGATGGGAAATTTAAGCTCTGAAAGAATGGATACAGGAGAAAAAGAAGCCTCTCATCACATTTCTGTTGAGCAATATAAAGATTCTGCTGATTATGATCTCAGTAATAATTAGTGGGTTCTGAAAGAGGCTAAATTGTTTGACTGCATCATAAGGAATTTTATTTAAACCAACTCCGTGTTCCCCAGGCGGGTGCCAGGTATTTGCTTCAGTTTTTTAAAAGGCATGAAGCCATGAAGTGTTAAGATTTTTGCTTCCCTAAAGGAATGGGTTTTAGTTGTGGCCTTTCCACAACCCACCTAGGTTCTTTTGACTTCACTCTGAACCTGTTCATAATGTTTGTTTGGCAGGGCAATGAGGGTTAAGTGATTTGCCCAGGGTCACACAGCTAAGCTAGTAAGTGTCAAGTGTCTGAGGTCAAATTTGAACTAGGGTCCTCCTGAATCCAGGGCTGGTGCTTTATCCACTATGCCACTTAGCTGCCCCCTGTTCATAATATGAATGACAGTATCTGTCCCTCAATTATATATATCATAGGATTCTGGTCTAGGAGAGCACTTTGTAGACATCTTGAAGTAGTAATGAGTTATACATAAAATTAGGGTTTCTGAGATCCATTCTACACGCCTGTTTCATACATGTAGGAATAACGAGTTTTATCTGATTTTGGAGATTAGGGTACTTTCCAAACCTTGTCTCCCAGAATGTCTGGATATTTATTACTCATTCCTACTTGGGTCAAGGTCTTATGGTGAGCCATATTCCTTTCAAAAGCACTTTATGGGTCTCTATTCTGTGGCCTGGGAAGTCGTCCAGAAAGGGCAGAATACAACAACCATCACTTTTGGGTGAGGTGACAGTTGAATGTGCTGTTGGTCTCAATCAGTGGTGTGACAAGTCTATAGACTTCAAAAATCAGTGTATTAGAGCATGGTTTGGCAAAACTTCCTCTACTGGCCCAAGTTAAGAGTGTTTTTTCCATTTAAAGTTTTGTTGTATTTTAAAGTAAAAATCATTCTTAGCTGCTGAGACAGATTTGATCCTCAGGCTGTAGTTTGCCAATCTGTCACTCCTGTTTGAAACCTTCCCTGGCTGTTCTAGTCCAAGGCTTCTTAAACTTTTTCCACTCGAGAAGTTTTTCACCCAAGAAATTTTTACTTGACCCTGGGTATATAGGTATATAAAGTAGTTACACATAACCTTTTACTGTTGCCAAGTTTCTTGCGACCCCCTACACCCACCCACATAAACTTTGTTCTAGTTAAGTTTTCTCTATTTTGTATCCCAGACTAGTATACTTGTATTTCCATATTCATGGTGTGTACTTTAGTTTCAAGGATTGATAGCCTTTATTGGCTCATTAATTTCTTTGGCACATTGGTGAAACCTATAGATCCCTTCTCAGAATGCTAGTTTTAAATACTTAAAATGCATGTGTTTGTACACCAAATGTATTAAAATATCACATTCTGAGGGAATGATCTTGGACCCCCAACGAAAAACCTTTCTCTAGATCTTTCCCTAGGTATATTATTGTTAGCATCTCAGAGGTAGGAACTCTGTTCTTAGGAGTTTAAGAAAATTGTTTTGTAGTTTTTCCTCAATGGAAAGAATATTTGAGACAGTATTCCCTCTACTTGAGTTCAGATAGTTTTGAAGGAAAGCTCTTATGTGTTTTAAAAATTGAGTAGTCTTAAGTCAGAAGAGATTTGTTCAGTTTACAGGTTTTGAGAACCAACAACCAAGCAGCATGGGGTAAAGGAAACCACTGCATTTGGAGTCAGGATCAGGTTTCAAAACCTGACTCTTTTAACTTAGGACCTACCTGTGTGTGGCTTTGGGGAAGTCACTTCACCCTTATGGGTCCTCTTTTGGGAAAGGAGAGGGGTTGGACTTGGATCATTTCTTAATGTCCTTTACAATTACAGGTTTCTGATCTATGAATGGTATTTATTGCTAAAGATAAGACATGTTGAGACTCCCAGGATCTTTAAAGATTGCTTGTAATCTGTGGTTGAGGAAACTAGGAGACCAGGGAGGAGAATGTGCCTATTTCCTCCCTTGTTCTGTAATACTTTCTATTAGAGATGCGATTGTCCTTGACCTTGTTTTTCCTCTATAGTTCATCCAGCAGTGGTAATAAGGCAACGGAAGTCATATCGGAGAAAAGATGGTGTGTTCCTATACTTTGAAGACAATGCAGGGGTTATAGTAAACAATAAAGGCGAGATGAAAGGTAGGGATTTTGGTTTCTTCTGTGGTTGGGTGGATAGTTCCTTTGATGGAACATCTGTTCAGCTTTTGCTTTTTTCCCCTCTTCTCTTATGTAGGTTCAGCCATCACAGGACCTGTTGCTAAGGAGTGTGCTGACTTGTGGCCTAGGATTGCATCTAATGCTGGAAGCATTGCTTGATTCTCTCCTAAAGCCCACTTGTAAAATCACCTCATGAAAATGCCAACTGATTTGCTTTCTTGCTTGCTTTGTGTCTTTCTTTTTCCTTGATTTTTTTCAAAACCATTGAAATCTGAAAACTTAGCCTGTATTTCTTCTACAGTTTGGGGTTGTTGACCCACCTGTGGTAAGCAATTTCTATTATCCAAAAGTAGGACCATCCACTTGCTGTTGATTCAAATCCACTCCAGTGTGTCAATGATATATTAGAGCATTGACCTTTGGTTAGACTGATGAACAAATATGATCTGATACATAATCTTAGGGGCAGATAGATGGTGCACTGGGCCTGGAGTTGGGAAGATTCTTGAGTTCAAATCTGGTTTCAGACATTTACTAGCTGTAGGACTCTGGGTAAGTCACTTAACACCCTGTTTGTCTCAGTTATCTCATCTATAAAATGAGTTGGAGAAGGAAATAGCAAACCACTCCAGTACCTGCCAATAAAAAACAAGAACTGAATAAGTAATCTTAGGTCAGTGCTCTATACCACATGCTCTCTTCCCTGTTGCTTTCCTGGGATTGGTGATTTGATAGATTGAGGGGTTTTTTTTGTGTGTTAATGCAGCCCATATTAGAGTAGAGAGTAGTTCCTTTGTGTATAGAGTAGTTGGATACCAGCTAGAAATACTGACTGTAGCTAATTTGTGAAAGACTGGGGGTTTTAGGTGAGTCTGGGTTGTTTGGGAGAGATGTTTTTCAGGCATTGGGAAATACTATAAATGGATGGACTCTGGGGGCTCAGGGGAGAGTTAGAGCTATTTTCAATTTATCCTGTGTATAGCTTATTCCCCCTGTTTTGTGAGCTCCTGGAAGGCAGGGACTGTCTTTTACCTTTGTATCCCTTAGTCAAGTGCCCAGCACATAGTGGGTACTTAATAAATTTTTATTGAATAGCCATACTGTTCCTCAGGTGACGGACAAGCCTTGAAACACCCCAAAACCAGCAGAAATTAATGTGATGTGGGCTTAATATTTAATATAATCTAAATTGATATCCTTTGATGGGGGAAAGCTTACAACCACAGAAGTAACAGAATCTTTCTTCCCTCGTTAAAAAGGAAGAGAGGAAAGAACAAAGATTCATACTTATCCATTTTTTCACACATCTCTTAATGGGAAGTCGAAAAGTAAGATTTCAGAAGGTAGAAGTGCAGAAAAGTGCATTGTAAACCTGGGGGACAGACAACCTTTGCAAAGGTCCAGAGGTGAAAGATGGGATGCCAAGTAATGGGGTCAAACTAGTTTGGCCTTGAAATATTTGTGTTTGTGAAGAATAATGAAATAAAACAAAGCCAGAAGGGTTTTTAAGGGCCAGGCAGTGTAGTTTTGTATTAGAGAAAAAAATTCATGAAAGTTACTTATCAGGATACTGATGAAGTCAAATCTGTGCTTTAAGATTATTTTGACAATTTAAGATGAAAAGAATGAAAGTACCAAATCAAGTGGAGGAATGTGAGATGTTCATAGAATTTGGTCATTAGGAGGGTTAAGGGAAGGGAAGAACTCAAGAATGATGGAGATTGTAAATGTGTTACTGGAATAATGGTGACTTTTTAGACTTTTTTTTAGTGAGGCCATTGGGGTTAAGTGACTTGCCCAGGGTCACACAGCTAGTAAATAAGTGTTAAGTGTCTGAGGCTGGATTTGAACTTAGGTACTCCTGACTCCAGGGCCGGTGCTCTATCCACTGTGACACCTAGCTGCCCCTAGACATTTCTTTTGATTCCATAATATATCCATTTAGAGATAATCTAACGGGCATTTAGCTATCATTCTCTGATGTGGAAATGGAGTTAAGGAGAGATGAGGATAATGGTTATTGAACCTATTAGAGGGTGATGAGATCACAAAGACAGAATGTAGAGAGGAAAAAGGGCCTAAGACAGGAGGTGGGATATATGATAATCCAGCAAAGGACACTGAAGGCCAGACAACATGAGAGAAATCAGTGTCAAGAAAATGGGTAGACAATTCTGGAGGGGTGGTTGAGTCAATAAAAATAAAGGAGGATGAGGACGGTAAAGGCCAACAAGATTAGACACTGAGAAACTGATAACCTTGGAAGAAGTGGTTCCTATGTTTAGGTTCTGGACACATAAGAACAAATCCCAAACAATCCCTATTTAAGAACTTTAAAAGTAGCAGTGAATGTAGAGTCCAGCATTTTCTAGGAGTTTGGCTGTGAAAGGAAAGAAACCCTTGAAGGGATGACAGTATGGTCAAGTGTAAGGCTTTTGCAATGGGAAAGACCTGGGCATTTCTCATTAACTCCACATCTACCTTCTAAAACAAGGCCATCTTGCTATTTCTTGTCTTTCCATCTGGCCTTCCTCTTCAAAACATCCACACCTGAATTCTGCCCATTCTTGATCCTGTCTACCATACCACATTTTTTGACAACATACGAAGGACATAATGGGTGTGATCAGGCACTGTCCAGGTAGGAAATACCTTAATAGAGATAACCTAAGAAAAAGGAAGTCTGCGTTTGAAGAGTTTCCCAGGGACCTTGGTCTCTGGGCTTTACATTAAAGTGTAAGCCTTTATGGCAGGAGCTGTTCAATTGGCCATTGTGCACTTGGCACTGAGTAGCTTATAAATGCATATTAAATTGACGATGTAGGATGAAAAGAACTAGCCATGCTATGGCAGCTCCAGTCAGAGTTGTATGGGACCATCTGCGGTTTACCCCCTGATTTTATAGAGGAGGAAACACCCAGGATTATAACCCATTTCATCTCTGTCAGCACTGATTTGATTTGCAGATAAAAATGAGTAGCTTCAGCAAGAATCTAGATACATCCAAAAAACTTTCTTTGGAAGAGAGGGGAAAACTTCCAGTAGAAATCTGGGAGTCCTTAGAGGGTGCTTTTCTATTTCAGCTTCCCCAGAGAGCAGAGTTAATCAGTTTGTTTAGGTTTACAGTAAAGAGAGTCCAGGTTTTATTACGTCCAGAAAGGGCAGAATTCGTAGACCAAGATTTAAATGGAGCGTCCCTAATAGGTTTGCCTCTGGCCTTTTGTAGGTCTTCAGACTGCCCTTCAGTAAGCTGTGGCTGAGAGCCTTACAGCTTTCTAGAACCTCGGAATTTGGGTGCCTGGGCTGGGTGGTTCAGAAATGGTTTGTGGCGCCTGGGGCTTGGAATCACGTAACAATGTGGGCGGGGCCTGAAAGGCCTGGAACTGTTCAGGGTCCTGGCAAAGGGAATTCCACTGGGGCCCAGGTGCTGGGCCCGCTGAGATGGTGCGGCTGTCGGAGCGCTCCCTGCGGCAGGAAAAGGAGTTCATCCTAGATGGGGTGGCGTTGAGCTCCATGGCCAGCTCCTATGAACGCACCTTGCCCAAGCTCTGGTCGGCTATACCTCCTTATAACGCACAGCTGGACGTCCACGCCCGCTCCTACTTCCAATCTCCCGTGGTTCAGTCCGTGTTGCGAAAGACGGACCAGGTGAGAGGGTGCAGAGATCGAAGAGAGGCAGAAAGGCCTCCTTGAGGGTCCTCTTTCCCTTGCTGTTCCCAAAAAAGACCCCACCCTCTCTGCCCCTCAGAAGCGGCCCAGGATGAAGTAACATCCTATAGTTCAATTTCCCACAACAAAACATCCATGCACCTCCCCCTCCCCCAGCCTCTCTAATTCCTTAGATGGGTGACAGGAAAACCCAATCCTATCTTATAAATCTCTCGTTCTTCTCCCACCACCACAAAAATAAAAACTTGTAACTGGGTGGGGAATTGTGAGGGCAGGAAGAGGGAATTTAAGAAAAACGATCTAGAAATCCCTCAATTTCGGAAATTCCTATTTCGGATGCTGAAGGGTTAACCAGAAGAGGTGGCACATATCTTTTACTCTCGAATTAAGCTTTCCAATCATTTGCTAGGCCCTTTATGACGTCATGGTCCTGCCCTCCCAGGGGGTTGGCCAAAGACAGTCTCCAGACAGTGGAGACATGTGATGTCAGGAGGCAGGACAAAGGAAAAGTAGCGTCTGGGTTCTATCGCCTCCACCTTGTGACGTCATAATTGTAGCTCTAGTTCTAGGTAGCCTAAGGGAAAAGGGTGGGGAGGGGAGGTTGAACTTCATGAAGATGGGAGAATGGGGAAATTCCCAGTTATTCTGCATTATTCCAGGAACTGATGGGTGAAAGGGAAATTCACAACTGTCTTGACTCTTAGTTACATCTCAAGAAAACCATACATCCCAAGTAGGTCCACAGTGGCTGATCTTTCTAAATTCTATTCCATGCCATTGCTTGCCATATTTGTGTGTGTACATTTCTTTGGGGAGGGGGAAGGATGAGAAGTTTCATTTTTGAACCCATATTATTGTTTAGTCGTGTCTGACTCTTCCTGACAGTATGGTCCACGAGGTTTTCTTGGCAAAGATATTGGAAACATTTGCCATTTCCTTCTCCAGTGGATTAAGGCAAACAGGTTAAGTGACTTGCCCAGAGTCACGCAGCTAGTAAGTATCTAGGGCTCAATTTGAACTTAGTTCTTTCTGACTCCAGGCCCAGAACTATACTTCTATCCAATGAGTCATCCACCTGCCTCTTTTGAATCCATAGATACATCTTTATATGTTTCTCAATATGTGTGCATGTGTTTATAGATATGTTTATAAATATATATGCACATGCAGGTGTGTACACACACACACACACACACACGGCCCTTATGTCACAATGCTATCTATGGTTTGGAAAATACTGTGGCCTGCCTTAAGCTCTCTGCAAGAACCTGGTTGCCCAATAAATGTGTCCAAACCCTAGTGGCCCCTGCTCTGCCCTCTTCAAACCACTGGGAGATAGGAGCAATCAGTGTTGTCACTGAAGAAGTGACAACTTCTATACTTTCTTTCCACCCCTCCACCCCCTAACTCCTCAGACACATGGTGGGACAAGTCAAGATGGCTGGATAGTAGATTACTTCCACATCTTTGGGCCAGGACAGAGGTATCTGAACAGGAGAAATTGGGCGGGGGCAGGTAAGAGCCTCTTCACTTTCCCAAAAGAGGGAGGGGGAGTGGCACTGGGCAGGGGGAATTGAAGCCTAAAGGAAACAAGTGGGGCTGTGGGGGAAGGGGAATGGTGTAATAGGGTCATGGCTGAAACCTAAACATTTAGGGCCCCACCTGGAAAATTGTGCTACTTCCTACCTATTTAGTATCCTTCCCCATGAGGGAGTTTCACAAGCAGCAGCACTGGAAATGACATCCTTCCAGAGAACAGAGCTTCCATTTGTCAAGGGAAGCTCTTCTCCCTTCTTTCAGGTTAATCTATGGGTTCCTTTGACCAAAGGTCAAGCTGATCCAGTGACAACTCAACAAAGAAGAAATGTATAATTACCTCCATTAAAGGAATGAGACTCATTTGCCTGCTCCTTAGGAATGCTTAAGATACACCAGTCCCCTTGCATTTGTTTAATTTTCCCCTTTCTCTCTTGCCACACCTCCAGCAATCTCTAGCATTTGGAGATTGGACTCTATGATCCTCAGGCCTTAATGCTTCATTCCAAAAGCTTGGAATATTTTAAAAACACTCTCCATCTGTCCCTAATTCTGAGCACTCAAGCATACCTCTGCTCGCTTCCCATTCTGTCTTTATTGAGGTTGTGTGCAGGAGGGAGAGGATGAGGTACTGGCTGAATTGGGAAAGTTAACTATCCTCTCTTTGCCTTCCAAAGGGCACTCCCTTCAGCAGGTGACCGGCCATGACAGCTACAATGCAGATCTTAGAACAATCAGGGGTTACAATGGGCGATTTGGCTATCGTCGAAATACCCCTGCCCTTCGTCAGCGCACATCAGTTTTTGGAGAAGTCACCGCATTTCCACTATTCTAGCACAGCCTGACCTCACTGGTCTCCTCTTCTCTTCATTCGTTACCCTCTTTCCCATTATATACGTTTAAATAAAATTTGATTTTGATTCTACTTTATTTTTTAGCAACCTGAGGCTCCAAATGTTTTGATGTTGTGTTTTCCCCCCTAGATAAGCAAGTCAAGCAAGTCAAATTTCCTGACCTTCTCTAAGATGGTGGAGAGGGAGAGAGTGGAAGGATGATGAAGGACTCGAACACTTTCTCTATGTACTTTCTCAGGCTTAGAAACCAAACTCTTGCCCCTGGGTTGACAAGGACTCCCTGCTCATGGGGTGACAGTGACTAATCATTCTCCTTGTTCATCAAGGACAAGACAGGCACTAAGAAGGGCCTCAAGTTTGCCCTAAGAAGGGCTTCTTTTTTTTTTTTTTTTTGCGGGGCAATGGGGGTTAAGTGACTTGCCCAGGGTCACACAGCTAGTAAGTGTCAAGTGTCCGAGGCCACATTTGAACTCAGGTCCTCCTGAATCCAAGGCTGGTGCTTTACCACTGCGCCATCTAGCTGCCCCCAGAAGGGCTTCTTAAAGATAAGTGTGCCTGAGGAGAGAAATGTGAAACTCCTCCTTTCCTGGGAACTGGCTTTCCCTTCAGCAGGCTAGTCTGAATTCACAGGTTCATACATTTAGAGCTGAAAGGAAACTTAGAAGGTCATCTGGTCCAATTCTTTCATTTTACAAATGAGGAATGAGCTAAGAGGTTGTGGCTGCCCAAGCTCTTCAGTAGCAGAGCTCAAATTCAAATCCAGTATTCTGTACGTATGTCGGGAGGCAGTGGGTTAGTCCATGAATTGTGTCATCCTGATAGTTCTATTCAGTCAGAAAGTAGAAGGTTATTACAATTCATTTTTATGAAGTGTAGGCTTTCTGCATTACAGGATGGGACTGGTTTCCTTTTCAGCCTTTGGGTTGTAGTTTCTAGGGTGTGTCAAGTATGCAATCAAAAAGCAAATAGGACCAAGTATTTCTCCAACTGACCCAAGCTGTATTGCCCTGGTGTCTTTTGTTTGATGAAAAGTGAATATAGAAAGAAAGGAGGAGCTTAGCGCACAGAAACCAGTATGGGTGGAACCTATTAGGAGTGAGTCACTACAAATAGACAGGGAAGAGAAGCTGACCTAGGGTGTGTGGGGGTATAGCTCAGGGGTAGAGCATTTGACTGCAGATCAAGAGGTCCCTGGTTCAAATCCGGGTGCCCCCTTCCTTACATTTTCTATTGTTAAATTACCCAGATGTATTTAAATGTTCTTTCTCACTGAGAAGTCAGGAATCCCCCAACTTCTGACCACTGCCAAGCAGTGCATGTAGTCCCTGTGAGAATTTCCTTTGGAAATTGTTCAGGGCTGTATTGCAACTTCTGTTGTGAAGTCCAGCGAATGATTTGATGTTAACCACTGCAGAGTTAAGATGTCCAAAACAGAGCTCATCAGGGGTGGCTAGGTGGCGCCGTGGATAAAGCACCGGCCCTGGATTGAGGAGTACTTGGGTTCAAATCCGGCCTCAGACACTTGACACTTACTAGCTATATGACCCTGGGCAAGTCACTTAACCCCCATTGTCCCACAAAAAAACCCAGAGCTCATTATCTTTTCCCCAAACCCAGCGGTCTTTCAGACTTCCCTATCTCTATTTGTTGATTTTTTTTTTTTGGTGGGGCAATGGGGGTTAAGTGACTTGCCCAGGGTCACACAGCTAGTAAGTGTCAAGTGTCTGAGGCCGGATTTGAACTCAGGTCCTCCTGAATCCAGGGCTGGTGCTTTATCCACTGTGCCACCTAGCTGCCCTTCCCTATCTCTATTGAGGGCATCATTGACCCTTCTGTTTTGCAGGTTCACAATCTCAGTGTCACACTCAACTCTTCACTCTCACTCCATGTATCCAAACAGTTGCCAAAGCTAGTCATTTCTATTTCCACACCATCATTCAGCCTACATCCCTATCCACTCATTTGGGGCCACCTTCCTAGTTTAGACCCATGTCTTCTCTAAGTGGGACTATTGCAATAGCTTTCCATTTGTTCTCCCTGTCTCTCCTTGTAGTGATTTTCCTAAAAGGCAGTTTGGGGCAAGTCACAGCTCCCCCTCCTACCACTCAATTATTCTCCCGTAGGGGCTTTCAGTCTATTCCACAAGCTCCTTTTCTGATGTTAAGTGGAGCTTTCTATACCTTGCAAAAGGTGTAAAACTTTGACTGGACTCATTTGCACCAAGTAAAGAAAGTGAGGCTTTGAGTAACTAAATTGCATATGAAAAGGCCTGTCTGAATTTGTCCCCAGGGACCTTGATTGCCTCTTTACGTTCTCTATAGCATAAACAACAAATCTGGCCCCTAGGGAATAGATTTGCTTCTGTATCTTTTCTTTAGCTTAAACCAACCCCTAATCATTAGAGTTTTTTAATGATTATTGGGCAAATTACAGTTGCCTAAATATGGTCTCACCTGAAAAAAAAAATGAAGATTTGTGAAATGTACTAGATAGTCATAATTAGGATGCACTGGGGGCAACAAAGTGGTGCAGTGGATAAAGCACTGGCCCTGGATTCAGGAGAACCTGAGTTCAAATGCGACCTCAGACACTTGACACTTACTAGCTGTGTGACCCTGGGTGAGTCCTTTAACCCTCGTTGCCCCACACGATACAAACAAACAACCAAAATAATTAGGCTGAGCTTGATATGGGCTGGAATTTGGGGTCAAATTGTTTGTCCCAAAAGAATTACGAGACTCAGTTTCCCAAGTTTTATTGCAATACTGTGAGTGAACCACAGGGAGAGAACCAGAAGAGTGGAAAGGTATCTTTCAAATAAGGAAAGGAAAGACAGTTATATTTATAGTATAGATAAATTGATTTATCAGTCTCATTATAATCTCCACCTTAGGGATGTAGAGGGGAGGGCCTGTCCTCATTTTAATATTCTCCACCTTGGGGTGTTTCTGGGGAGGGTTTATCCTAATTTGGAGTTCCTGGGGTCCTAAATCAACCTCCGAGGCAGGTACCTTTTTCAGTGGAAGTGTATTTTGGGGGTTTACATTTCATAAGGTGAATCTGGGGACAAATTTGGCCTTTTCTACGCATGTCTCTGATTCCCATGTTAGTTTCAAAATATCTCCATTTATCATTAGAATTTCTATACCCTCGTCATTTCCTTTACAGGTCTCCATGGCCTAGGTCCCACTGTTCCCGTTATAGGTACTGATTTATGTGGGTACCAGAACCTAGCACAAGTTATCCATTAACTGGGGTCTGACTCCCTTTTAGAGCTAATATCTGAATTAGAGCTTGGGTCTTGGGTTTTTCTATTAACCCCTTTTCACCTCCTACATCAAGCTGTCTCACCCAATTGACCCTCAAAAGTACTCAAAAGGAAAGATCTTTAAGTCCCTGGGGAAAGAGAATTGTAAATGATTAAGCCAAATCATAAAGTTCTCTCAGCTCTCTGTAAATATTCATCCATTTTATTTAGATTATTAGATTATTGGCACAGAGTTGAACAAAACAGTTTCTAATAATTTCTTTTATTTCTTGATTGGTTGTGCATTCATCTTTTTTTATTTTTGATGCTGGTAATTTGTTTTTCTTCATTATTTAAACTGTTAGCTAATGGCTTATCTATTTTATTGTCTTCCCCCCTCCAAAAAAAAATCACAACCCTAGTTCTATTTATTAATTCAATGGGTTTTCTTGCTCTCAATTTTGTTAATATCTCCTTTGGTTTTCAGGATTTCTATTCTGGTGTTTGAGATTTTAAAATTTATTGATTTCCTAGTTTTTTAAGTTGCCTAATTCATTGATCTGCTCTATCTCTTCTTTAATTGATGAAAGCATTTAGAGATACACATTTTCCCCTAAGTCCTACTTTGGCTGAATCCTCACAATATTGCTATATTGTCTTATTGTTATTATCTTTTTTTTTTTTTTTAGTGAGGCAATTGGGGTTAAGTGACTTGCCCAGGGTCACACAGCTAGTAAGTGTTAAGTGTTTTTGAGGCCGCATTTGAACTCAGGTACTCCTGACTCCAGGGCCTTTGCTCTACTCACTGCGCCACCTAGCTGCCCCTGTTATTATCTTTAATTAAATTATTTATTGTTTCTATGATTTGTTCTTTGACCCACCCATTCCACTTTTTAGTATTACTTAGCTTCCAATCAATTTTCATTCTTTTCTTCAAAGGTCTTTTAGTGAATATAATTTTTGTTGCATTATGGTCATAAAAGATATATTATTCTGCTTTTCTAGATTTGTGAGGTGTTTCATTTTTTGTGAAAGTGCCATGCACAGCTGAGAAATAGGTATTGCTTTATAATATTCTATTCAATATTCTCCAGTTCCATCATATCTGATTTTTCTAAAATTCTATTCAACACTTTCTTTTTTGTTTGTTTTTTGGTTTTGGTTAGATTTATTTAGATCTGAAAGGAGTAAATTGAAATATTACACTGTTATACTTTTATTATCTCTCCCCGTATCTCATTTAGTTTTTCCTTTAAGAGTTTAAATACTATGCCATTTGGTGCACATATGTTTAGTATTCATTGTCTATGTGATGGAGGAGGCAAAAGGGATTAAAAGATAAACTGATGCCTGAGTCCTTATCAATAGTACCTAAAAGGAGAAACTAAGATATGTATTCTTTTTTTTTTTTTAGTGAGGCAATTGGGGTTAAGTGACTTGCCCAGGGTCACACAGCTAGTAAGTGTTAAGTGTTTGAGGCCAGATTTGAACTCAGGTACTCCTGACTCCAGGGCTGGTGCTCTATCCACTGCACCACCTAACTGCCCCAGGTATGTATTCTTACAGTAACCAAGAGGTTTTGTCCCTGTCAACCCTCACCATCAACAGAGACAGTAACTAGGGACCATTAACCATTAATAGCTATTAATATTCCTAGATGACAGGACACCTAGAAACCAGCTCTTAAGTAAAGAGATATCATAAACACAGAGACCCTCTGGGTCTGACAAGTTCAAGCATATTTTTAGGTACATTCACAGAGAAGGCTCAATATGTCCTTAGGTTCACCTTATGATATGTATAACACCTCCAAGAAAAAAGGTACCCACCTCTGAGGTTGTCTTAGGACCCCAGGACATCCAAATTAGGATAAGACCTCCCGTGAACCTCCCACAAGGAGATTATGATAATGAGGAGATAACTAATTTTTTCTTACTATAAATATAATTATTTTCCTCTCTCTATTTGAGACATCTACAAGCCTGGTGGTCTCCCTGTGATCACTCACAGTATTGCAGTAAAACTTGGGAAACTGAGTCACTGAGTTTTGTAATTCTTTGTCATGCCTCACGATCAATCTGATCAATTAAACCCACCTCCCACATCATATGGAACCTTTTAGCAAAATGCAATTTCCATTTTATCTCTTTTAATTAGGTATATTTTTGCTGTTGCTTTATCTGAAATCGTGATTATTACCTCTTTTTTACTTCTGCTGAAACATAATAGATTCTGCTTTATCTCCTTATTTTAACTCTTTCTGTAGTTTTCTGCTTCAAGTGTGCTTGTTGTAAACAATATATTATTGGATTCTGGTTTCTTATCCATTATACTATCCTCTTTCATTGTATGGATAAATACATCCCATTCACATTCACAGTTATGACTGCTAACTATATTTTTGTCTATTCTATGGTCTTATATTTTTCTTTCTCTTTTCCTCCAACTTTTCTTTAAGAGATTGTTTTGCTTCCAACTAATTCTATCCTTAATCTGCTCTCTCTCTCTCATTCCAACTTTCCCTTAGCTCCTTTCCTTCCCGTTTCTGCTTTGTTGAAATGTATTTCTGTATGCAACTCTGCGTGTGTATGTGTATTTTTTTCTCTTTTGACAAGTTCAGATGAGAATGTCACCTGGTCCCTTCTACTCCCTCATCCTTGTAGTATAGACTTCTACTTTTATACTACATTTATGTTAGATAATTTCCCCCATTTTCCAATATATTCCTCTTCCTCACCTTTTCCATGCTTCTTTTAAGATCATCGAAATATAACAGAATCAATCCCAAGTCTTCTGTCAAATTAGAATCCCTCTGTGAACCCTGGTGATGATGAAGTTCTGAGGGGCTACATTTATTTTCTCTTCATATAAGAATGTAAACATTATAACCTATTTAGTCCCTTTTTATTGTATGTCCACTTCACATTTTATGCTTCTCTTGACTCCTTTGTAGGTCAAAATTTATACTTAGCTCTGGTCTTTTCATCAGGAATACTTGGAAGTCCTCAATTTTGTTAAAGGTTCATTTTTCCCCCTTATAGGATTTACTCAGTTTTGCAGGGTAACTTAATTTTAGCTACAAGCTTAGCTCTTTTGCCTTCTGGAATATCATATATCATAGTCCAAGCTCTTTGCTTCTTTATAATGGTGGCCAATAAAGCCTTAGTGATCCTAATTGTGGCTCCTCAGTGCTTGAATTCTTTGTTTCTTTTTTTTCCTGGGCAATGGGGGTTAAGTGACTTGCCCAGGGTCACACAGCTAGTAAATCAAGTGTCTGAGGCCGGATTTGAACTCAGGTACTCCTGAATCCAAGGCCAGTGCTTTATCCACTGTGCCACCTAGCCACCCCTGAATTCTTTGTTTCTAACTGCTTCAAGTATGTTCTTTGACCTGGGAGTTCTGGGTTACTATAATACTCCCAGAAATTTTCATTTTGAGGTTTCTTTCAGGAAGTGACAGGTAGACTTTTTCTATTTCTACTTTGCCCTTTAGGTCTGGTTATTGTTCTCTTTATGATTTCTACCAAGCTCTTTATTTGGTCTTGGCTTTCAGGTAGTCCAATGATCCTTAAATTATCTCTTTTTGATCTGCTTTCCAGGTCAATTGTTTTTGCTGTGAGATATCTCACATATTCTTCTATTTTTTTTTTCATTTTTCATTTTTTTAATTTTAGTGAGGCAATTGGGGTTAAGTGACTTGCCCAGGGTCTCACAGCTAGTAAGTGTCAAGTGTCTGAGGCTGGATTTGAACTCAGGTCTTCCTGAATCCAGGGCCTAGCTGCCCCCTAAAAGCAATTTTTTAAAAAGTATTTTATTATTTTCCAGTTACATGTAGAGATAGTTTTCAACAATTTTTTTTTTGGTGAGGCAATTGGGGTTAAGTGACTTTCCCAGGGTCACACAGCTAGTAAGTGTCAAGTGTCTGAGGCCGGATTTGAACTCAGGTCCTCCTGACTCCAGGGCCGGTGCTTTATCTACTGCGCCACCTAGCTGTCTCCTTGTCATATCTTCTAGCACAATAGCATTCCATCACAATAATACACCACAGCTTGTTTGGCCATTTCCCAACTGATGGACATTCCCTCAATTCCCAGTTCTTTGCCACCACAAAAAGGAGCGGCTTTAGACACTTTTTGTACAGAATAGTTCTTTCATTTTTTTTTTCTTTATCTCCTTGCTAGTAGTGGTATTGCTGGGTCAAAGGATATATACGCTTTTATCGCCCTTTGGCCATAGTTCCAAATCCAAGCTGCATTTTTCTATGAGATTTTGCTTATAGATGTTTTCTAGATATTCTGTTTTAGATTTGTGTCTGGAGCTTTCCTGTCATCTCTGTCAAAGGGGCAGCTTTTGTTGTTGTCATCGAGTCATGTCCAACTCTTCTCAACCTCATTTGGGGTTTTCTTGGCTATGTGGGATTTAAAATTGGATACTAGAGCATTAACCTCCCCTTTTAACTGTTTCCCTTATTTATCTCCCAGACTAGTAAATGGAAGCAGCTTCTGATCTCTAGTTAGAGCTTTTATTGTTTGGAAATTACAAGGTGATGTTGATTAGAGGGATAGGAAAGTAGAAATACAAAACAAATAGTCTTAAGTCTAAGTTTAGTCTATATTCCGTATAAAACTCACCAAAAGACCAAGGCCACCTTTGGGGGTGAGAGCCTCGTCAAGCACATGCTGTTACGGCAAGCCAGGCTGAGTCCAACCTCCGTCAGCCTCTGTGTGTGCAGCGCAGCCAGCGAACAAGGAGAGCCGAAAAGAGATCCCACTTCCGTTCTCTCCTTGCCTTTTAAGCTCGCACCCCGGAAGTGGAGTGCTTAGCAGCCGGGTTGACGTGCCGTAGGTCTCCTCCCCGAAAGGGTGGTCCTTCAAAAACTGTTAAAAACTTTTTTACCACAGCTAAGATACTGTACTGGAGATTCCACTGTACTACCTAGCTATCTCCCCTCCCCAAAGTCAGAAAGACCTGAGTTCAAATCTAGTCTCGGGCACTTACTAGTTGTATAACCCTAAGCATGTTGTTTTTTTGTCCATAAAATGGGGATAATAACACCTAAATCCAAGGATCACAGGAGATAATATTTCTAAAGCACTTAGCACAGTGCCTGGCATTTAGCAGGAGCTCTGTCATCATCATCATCATCCCTCTTTTTTGTTGTTGTTCAGTTGTTTCATTGGTATCCAACTCTTCATGACCTTTTGGGGGGTTTTCTTGGCAAAGTTACTGGAGCAATATGCTATTTCCTTCTCCAGCTCATTTCACATATGAAGAAACTGAGGCAGAGTTAAGTGACTTGCCCAGAGTCATACAGCTAGTAAGTGTTTGAGGCCGGACTTGAACTGAGGAAGATAAGTCTTCTTGATTTCAGGCCGGGTATTATCCACTGTGCTCCTAACTGCCCCAATACATCTTCATGTGGGATTTGTGTTTGTTTGCTTATTCTTCTAGCCTACTTCTTAACTATGGACTTTATATGAATGCTAAATTCTGTACATTTCTCAGAGGAAATGTCTGGCCTGAGCTTCTGCTATTTTTTTTGTTTTGTTTTTTTTTTTTAGTGAGGCAATTGGGGTTAAGTGACTTGCCCAGGGTCATACAGCTTCCTCCTGAATCCAGGGCTGGTGCTCTATCCACTGCGCCACCTAGCTGCCCCAGCTTCTGCTATTTTTACAGTTCAGCCTGGGGACCTACAAACTCTCAGAGTTCTAAGATTAATGTGATCTAAGGCAAAATCTGTTCACTGCCTGCCTGGTTTGAGCTCCTCAAGCTCCTGATCCTGGTATGGGTCTATCAGTTTGCTCTTGGTTGGGCATTTCACTAGACTGCATCAGGGACTCAGTCATTTTTCCTTTCCTTTTTTTTTTTTTTTTTGGTGGGGCAGTGAGGGTTAAGTGACTTGCCCAGGGTCAAACAGCTAGTGTCAAATGTCTGAGGCTGGATTTGAACTCAGGTCCTCCTGAATCCAGGGCTGGTGCTTTATCCACTGCACCACCTAGCTGCCCCAGTCACTTTTAGCCTCCTGGAGACTCTTCAGGTTCAGTAACTGACCTGCAGGATTTCCTTTGGTCCTAAACTCCTTCACTTCACAGGTTATTCCACCCTGAACCATAGGCTAGAAACAGTTCAGCTTTACTCCTGGAATCAGTGCTACATTAGCTACTTCTGTGTTTGCTTCTGGAGCTAGTTCATTGCTCATTATGCAGTTATGGGCTCTGCTCCAGCCTACTCCTCTGGGACCACTCCTCCCTTCTATGTATGTAATGTGCTACAGAGCTGCCAGATGGCATCTATTCTTGCACCCTGCACTAGTCCAGGGATTCTCTTCCATGTCTTTCTGCCCCAGTCCTTCTTGCCCTGGTGCCCAGTCTCAGTTCCCTTTCAGTTCTGCAACTAGAATGCTCTGCTCTGCATGCAGTCATGGCCTCTGTCTATTTATCTCCTGAAGTCTCCCCAGGGCTGAAATAATGACTGACTGTGAATTTTTCTTAGGTTTACTAATCAGAATCTGGTCTGGAGTGTTTTCTAGATCTTTGTTGAGGAGGTGTGGTAGGAGAGCTAGGCTGTAATGCTTCCTTTCATTTCACTATCTTGGACCTTCTCTGTTTTCTGAAAGAACACAGCAGCACCCCAGCTGAGCAGCCATAGAGCACAGATACCACACTCATGGCTACAGAGCATGAGGTCTAGAGAGAAAACTTCCAAGTCTTATAGTAACAAGAGTTATGAATTGCCTTTGCTATATATGTATCCTATTTCTGTGCCCACTACCCTTGCACTCTAAACATGAAACCTACTATTCCTATGGATGCTTTGTGTTATTGCATGAGAGTATTTTTATTGAGAGAAATATTTTGTAGCAACTGTTCTTACTATGCTATTTTTGTTTGTTTGTTTTTGTGGAGCAATGGGGGTTAAGTGACTTGCCCAGGGTCACACAGCTAGTAAGTGTCAAGTGTCTGAGGCCAGCTTTGAACTCAGGTCCTTCTGAATCCAAGGCTGGTGCTTTATTCACTGTACCACCTAGCTGCCCCACTATGCTAGTTTAGTAAAGACCTTTGCTAAGAGCTAATTGTGTCTACTGGCCGAATGTTAATGAGAAATATGTCAGTAAGGGTTCATGAGCTGTTGTTGTAGGAGTAGTTTAGCCACAGTGTTACCCCTTAAACCTCCAAAACACAACTACCCTTTTGGGACCTAACCTGTGGGTATGAGTGTAAGTTGGAGTAGCCCACTGGGGGCATTACATGTAGGTGTTGCCACCCTTTTTAAAATGTAAACTACTTGAGGACAAGGAGCTTTTTCTGATTTTTTTTTTTATCTCTAAGCACACTGTAAGTACTTTTATAATAGTTTTGTTGATTGAGACTCTACACCCCAACTTTGGTTTCAGCTTCTGTGCCTTCCTTAGGAAGTTAAAATTTTATAGTCCCTTGAGAAGGGCAGTTGGCTGGGATGTGAGTTCACAACTAGTTTTTTTATTCCTATCTGGAAGAACAAAAACTAGGAGCTAGTGGATTGCTATTATAATGTGCAAGTATTCTGGAAATCCCATTCCAAATAACTACCAAATACATAAAATGCCTAAAAAGACAAACATTTTTGTATGTATATGTGTATTCAATTGCAAAATGTTTCTTGAAGAAATAAAGAACAACTTAAATAACTGGAGGAATATTCAGTGTTCATGGCTAGACTATGCCAACATGCTAAAAATGATGTTACAAACATTAATTTACATGTTTAATGCTATATCAATCAAATTACCAAGGGGATACTTTATGGAGTTTAATAAAATAGTAATAAGATTCACTTGCAAAAACAGAAATCTAGAATATCAAGGGAAAGGATGAAAAGAAGGAGGGATATAGGGGAAATAGCACTTCCAGACCTCAAACTATGTTATAAAGCAGCAGTCATCAAAAATATATGGTATTGATTTAAAAATAGGGATAGATCAACGAAGAAACTAGATAATAAAGAATAAAAACCAATAAAACACAATAATCCAGTGTTTGATAAAGTAGAAAACAAATGACATAGGGAAAACCTTGTTACTTAATAAAAACTGGAAATCAGTCTGGCAGAAATTAGGCTTAGACCAATACCTTTCACCAACAATATATTTTAAATGTATACATGGCTTTAATATTAAAGATCATACTCTTAAAAAATTAGAAGAGAAACATCATGTACCTCTCATAGCCATGAATAGAAGATATATTTTTAACCAAACAAGAGACAGAGACAATTATAAAAAATAAAATAAACAATATTGGTGACATGAACCTGAAAGGTTTCTGGACAAAATTACTGCACCTAGGATAAGAAGTGAAGTGATTGAATGGGGGGAAAAATCTTTGTATCAAATTTTTCTGATAAAGATCTGATATTCAAGATATATAAAGTTAGTAAATATATAATGATTAATAGCCATTCCTCAATAGATAGTCAAAGGATATGAACCAATAGATGTCAAAAGAAGAATTTCTTTTTCTTTTTTTTTTTAGAAGAATTTCAGGGCAGCTAGGTGGGGGGCAGTTAGGTGGCGCAGTGGATAGAGCACTGGCCCTGGATTCAGGAGGACCTGAGTTCAAATCTAGCCTCAGACACTTGACACTTACTAGTTGTGTGACCCTGGGCAAGTCACTTAACCCCAATTGCCTCATACACATAAAAGAAGAAGAAGAAGAAGAAGTTCAAAATATTCACAACCATATGAAGGAATGCTCTAAATCACTAATAATAAGAGAAAAACAAATCAAAATAATCCAGAGGTTTCACCTCAAACCTTGCAAACTGACAAAAGATTAAAATGGCAATAGTCAATGTTGGAGGGGTTTTGGAATGATTGGCACACATACATTTTTGGTAGAGCTGTGAAATGGCATAACCATTTTGGAAAGCAGTTTGGAAATCTACAAATAAAATGACTAAAATGTCTTATATCCTTTGAATCAGAGACACCATTACTGGGTTTATACCCCAAGGAAGTCATTAAGTTCCCCTATACTCCAAAATACTTATAGTAGCATATTTTTTTTTCTGGTGATAGATACGAATTGGAAACAAAGTAGATGCCCATTAATTAAGGAGAAGCTAAAGAAATTGTGGTACATGAATGTAGTGCAATATTATCATGCTGTAAGAATTTATACATGTGATAAATACAAAGAATAATAGAAAGATTTATATGAACTGATGCAGAGTGAAGTAAGCAGAGCCAACAATATACATGGTAACTACAACTATGTAAATGGAAAGAACTATACACACACAAAAATCAAAAGTAAATGTAACAAAATTATAAAGATCCAGTAAGACTCAAATGAAGAGATAAGAGAAGACACCCCCAACCCACCCCTTTGTGGAAGTGGGATGTCCACAGGTGTTACAAATTCCATATATTTTTGGACTTTTTTCAACTTATTGATCGGTTATGGGTTCTGTTTTTGGTTTTTTTTAACTCTAAAAACACTATTTGTTAAATGGGATACCTCTCTGGGAGGGAGAGGGGGAGAGATCCTTAGAATAACTATGATTATGTAAGAAATAGAAGATATCAATAAAAACTTCTTTAAAAAAAAGGATGGGGGGCAGCTAGGTGGCGCAATGGATAAAGCACTGGCCTTGGATTGAGGAGGACCTGAGTTCAAATCCAGCCTCAGACACTTGACACTTACATAGCTGTGTGACCCTGGGCAAGTCACTTAACCCCCATTGCCCTGCAAAAAAAAAGAAAGAAAGAAAAGGATTAGGCAATTTGACTTATTTGTTGTGAGGACAAGGGGGAGCAAGGTTTGCTTTTGGAGGGATACCTGGTTAAAATCTAGGTTTTTGGGGGTGGCTAGGTGGCACAGTGGATAAAAAACTGGCCCTGGATTCAGGAGTACCTGAGTTCAAATCCGGCCTCAGACACTTGACACTTACCAGCTGTGTGACCCTGGGCAAGTCACTTAACCCCCATTGCCCTGCAAAAAAAAAAAAAAAATCTAGGTTTTCTCTGTTTCTTGTAAATTTATTCCAAACTTAGTTTTAGGGCATTATTTTGACTCAGCTGATTGATATGAACCTATGTTTGCCTCTTCCCTTCACACCAGAGCCATAACCATCTATAGAGGAGTTATGTGAGCTTTGTTCCAGGGATAAGGATAAAGATGAGGATAGGGATTGAAGCTATGATTTCATTGGTAAAGGGAACTCCCAAATGAGAAAATCCTAGGCAGGTCCTCACCTTCTTCACAATGAATAATCTAAAGCACTAAAGCACTGTTTACCATATCCAGAATAATTTGTAGGAAACATACATACTAAGCTTCTTTGTTAGCTTCCAAAAAAGTGGAGATTTATTAGCTTAGTGGAGGAAGATTTGATTGTGGATCAAGTGATTGTTTCTGGTCCCTGGGTATCCTATAGGTGCTGAAGCTTTCGGTCTACCAATGGTCAAAGGAACTCCAATGCTTCATACTGCCTTTATGACAGCCATTGTGTGCTAATTATGCATTAGATGGTACTGAAGGAATAACAACCCACACCTGGCTCATCACCTAGCCTTCTGCCACCTCCAGGAAAGCAGGGTCAGTTTATTAATTAACCAGCCTTGAAGTATAGTACATATTTTGGCCACCAGGTGGTGCTCCCTACAGGACATTCCCCACCCCCAAACCCTGGAAAGTGGTTTCATCAGAGATGAGCTAGTGTATAATAAATATACTATGTATGTAGAAAGTATATAAATACCCGGCCTTTCCCATTCTCAGCACGATCCCCAGTGCTCACCAGAGTGCAAGACTTAAAAGTTCTTATAGCCAGACCTCCCTTATACTTCTGGGGCAGCAGTGATAGTGCTCTGATTCAGTATTCATCTAAAGGTATGATGAAAAAAAGGCAATGGAATATCATTTCAACTATTAATATTATGGAAATGTTGACATGGCTCTCTCCTTGACTCTATTCCCCAGGCCACATGTGGGAGATTCTTTTCTTTTCTTTTCTTTTTAGTGAGGCAATTGGAGTTAAGTGACTTGCCCAGGGTCACACAGCTAGTTAAGTGTCAAGTGTCTGAGGTCAGATTTGAATCCAGGTCTCCTCCCACTTTTTAAAAAAGTATTTTATTATTATCCAGTTACTTGTTTTTTTGTTTTGTTTTGGTGGGGCAACGAGGGTTAAGTGACTTGCCCAGGGTCACACAGCTAGTAAGTTTCAAGTGTCTGAGGCCAGATTTGAACTCAGGTACTCCTGAATCCAGGGCTGGTGCTTTATCTACTTCGCCACTTAGCTGCCCCCTGGGTGATTCTTTTCAATCAATTCTTTTCTCTATATTATATCATTTTATAAACAGTCCACCCTAATGGCTATACACACTTTACTGAACAGAAAGATAAATAAATAAGAGGAAACTGGCCTCAGATCATTTTCATGTAGCTCTTTTTTTTTTTTTTTTGGGTGAGGCAATTGGGGTTAAGTGACTTGCCCAGGGTCACCCAGCTAGTAAGTGTTAAGTGTCTGAGGCAAGATTTGAACTCAGGTCCTTCTGAATCCAGGGCCAGCGCTCTATCCACTGCACCACCTAGCTACCCCCTTAGATTATTTTCCAAAAGAGAAAACATCTTTCTCTTGTCCTTTCTTCTTTCCCTGGTGGTGAAAGGGGCAGGAGAAATTTGCCTGGGACTACCTTTCTGGGGTGAGGGGCCTTAATTTGATCAAGGAGACTGTAGGAGAGGGCAGTTTGTCCTCATTCCTCCTCACTGGCTGCTACGGCTTTCAGAAGCTGTTGGTCCAGGTGACCAGGATTTCATCTCTATTTCAGACCTACTTCATTCTGCTGAATACTAACTGTCCATAGTACTGGTAGGCAGCTTGCATCTTTGCCCTGCATCTGTTATCATGCTGTCCCTGTCACAGCAAGAGCAAGGAGATGGTCACATCCTGGCTGCAGTAGCAGCTGGGCCTGAACAATGTCTATCTCAGCACAGGAGCCAATTGCTTCCCATGGCTAGAATGACCAATGGGTCATGCATCTCAGCTTATTCTCTCCATTCTACCCCTGAAACTAATAGAAGTAAACCTTTTTAAAGGCAAAGGAAATAAAATGTGGGATTTTCAGGGTTTATAAAACATTGTCTTGTCCCCAGAACTCACCAATTTTATCTCTTTCCCATCACTTCCTCAAGGATGAGAGGGTCATTGGCAACATTTCCTTTATAATGGGGTGAGCATTGATACGCTTTTCTAACATTAGAAACCACTAACACGGGCAGCTAGGTGGCGCAGTGGATAGAGCACCGGCTCTGGAGTCAGGAGTACCTGAGTTCAAATCCAGCATCGGACACTTAACACATACTAGCTGTGTGACCCTGGGCAAGTCACTTAACCCCAATTGCCTCACTAAAAACAAAACAAAACAAAAAAAAGAAACCACTAACAAAAGAAACCACTGTTGGGACTGTAGCAAGGGACTGGAGTCCTGTGCCAGTCCTTCAGCAGTGGGTCACTTCATGACTGGAATCAGACCCCAAAGCTCCCACATGATTGACTGGAACCAGGAAGAGCAACCCTGAGCATATCCCGTGGGATTTGCACTTTTAATTTCCAAATATGTTTAACATCCCCATGTAGGGTGCCCTGAAAGAAAGCTTTGTGCTGTTTGGGGCAAACTGCCTCAGTTTACCCAAATAACTCGAGGAGACCACCAAGTCAAGCAGAGACAGATTTATTACATTCCTGGAGGAATGGACAAACTCAATGCCTGAGTCTCGATAGCTAATACATACCTTGACCTTTTATAGGCACACTAGGGCGAGCTCACAATCTAACATCCAATCCTGTCTCACCCAGGGTGCGTGTTTAGCTCGTGATCAATGTATGGAGACATGCATACATGTTCCAGGAACAAGGGGGAAAAGGGGAGGGGGAACAAGGTCAAACCGAAGGAAGAGGGAATGGAGGAGTGACAGTCAGATGTTTCAGATCTCACAGTTCCCACTGACTCCCCTCTCCCGACCCCTGTCTCTAAAGATATTCAACTTGAATAACAGGAAGAGTCACTCAGGTGTTTCAGCATTGTTTTGTAGTTGTGTTCATTTTAGAAGGATGACAGGGTTAAAATTTATCTTCGGCTATGTTGGGAAATCAAAGAAATAGAATAAAGAATAAAAGAATAATCCATTGTTGGGACCCTAGGGTCAAGGGGATTCTGCTCTGAGAAAAAGAGACATGTCACTTAACATCTGATTGGAGGGGCAGCTAGATAGCCCAGTGGATAAAGCTTCGGCCCTGGATTCAGGAGGACCTGAGTTCAAATGTGACCTCAGACACTCGAGACTTACTAGCTGTGTGACCCTAAACAAGTCATTTGCCCCACAAATAAATTTTTTTAAAAGAGTCAATTAATGGGCATTATCTTACAGGAGGATTTTTCTGATTCCCCCAATTGGTGGTACCGATTGGCATCTCATCAGCAGTTGAGATATTATTTGTAAAGCACTTTGCACATAGTAGGCACATCATAAATGCTTGTTTCCCCCACTACACACTCATACATGCACACCCATTTCACTTTGTATTTACTCTGTATGTCTTTGATCTTCCCCTTCCCAATCTCATATACAGTGTTACCAAGTCTGACTGCCTCTTTCTCTGTAATTACACAATACAGTCCCTCTGTTCCCTACAGGCTCCCTTGATGTTTATTTATCTGTGTAAAGGAGGTAAAAGGGAAGGTTTCTGCTTCTTTGCTCCTCTAAGAGGGGTGAAGAAGCATCTCAAGCCAACTTAATGGAATTATAGGAAAGCTAGCTATTGACTGGCTAGAGAATCAACAACCATGCCTCTGGTGGTCTAAAAGGGCAGGCTTGCCAGCTCTGAAATCAGAAGGAACTTTGTCATTTGAGGCACCTGTCCCTGGCAATCAAGAAGGGAGCCAGTTATGGAGAGAGAACCCAGCTCTTAACTGGGGAATTGCTCTTTTTGCCTTTTCCCTTGCCCTTCTTGGGGGGGGGGAGGGAGGAGGGGGAAGGAGGGAATTTCTCTCACTTGTAGCAGAACAACTTAGAGGCAGCTAGGTGGTGCAGTGGATAGAGCACTGGCCCTGCAGTTAAGAGGACCCAAGTTCAAATCTTACCTTAGACTCTTAATAGCCATGTGACCCTGGGAAAATTGCTTAATAATCCCAATTGCCTTAAACATCCAGGGCTGGGGCAGCTAGGTGGTGAAGTGGATAGGGCACCGGCCCTTGAGTCAGGAGTACCTGAGTTCAAATCCGGCCTCAGACACATAACACTTACTAGCTGTGTGACCCTGGGCAAGTCACTTAACCCCAATTGCCTCACTAAAAAACAAAGAAACAAACAAAAACATCCAGGGCCATCTCCAGTCATCCTGATGTATATCTTGCCACTGGATCCAGACAGCTCTGGAGGAGAGAGTGTGAGGTTGGTGACTTTGCACAGTCCTCCCTCACTTAAATCCAATTCATAGCAAGCCATGACACCACCCAGATGTCATGGTCCTCTTGGAGAAGAAAGGATAAACAACAACAACAGCAAGGTGACTTGCTTACCCAGTAAGAGATGCTATACATGACACAGAGGAGTAAGCCTAGAAATTGGAGTCCAGAAGGAGCCACAGGAGGACACCAAGAGAAGAGAGGACATCAGGGCTCTGAGCTGCCTTGACCATGTACATATGTGACTTTGTCTCTAATAGAAAGCACTTCTATCAGAAAGGGAAGATCTATATTAGATAAGTAGCTTCAAGTGTGAATTATGGGGGTATCCCAGATGAGGTGTTTTATCCTTGTCCTTACTATGTTCCTTCAATAAATATAAGCTTCTTCAGAAATGTGGCTTTTTTCATTTTTGCCTTCAGATCCCTAGTACCTAGCAGAGTTCTTGGTACATAGCAGGCTTTTATAAATGCTTATTGCATGAATGAATGAATGAAAGAACGAATGAAGTGCAGGAAGTAAGGAAGATGTCCTGTGAGTAGCTGAGAGCAGCCTCATGGGATTGGGGAGGGGGTAACTAAGTATGACTCAGGTTGGTTTCCCTTGGTAGTGTAGGTCCACTATTGCAACTAAATAAGACATTCACAATCCATAAAAGTTAACAAAGGGAGAGTTACTGAGCCATAGCAGGGAAGGATGTTCATCTGGGATAAAGTATTGATTCAGTGGAACACAGCTTCCCAGTGCATGATATGATTATGGATTTGAGTCAGATTAAATCTGAGGATGGGGTCTGGAAGGTACCCAGCCCTGTCCCAGTATAGTTAGTTTAAAAGTTTATTGCTTGTCAAATTCTCACTGTCTCCTTTAAGTTTTATTGCCAATTAACAGTATTTTTACTTCTGCTCAGTCTCCCCACTTGTCAGCTACATATTAGTTTTGTCTGCAATCCATCATGTGTCAGAACCCCAGTCCCTGTTGAGTCCCTGGGTCAGGGAGTTTGCCCACCAATTCAATACTCGGGACTCAAGAAGAAAGGACAGGGCTTGGCACAGGATGCAGCAATTAAGTTGAGACCAGATGTTAAGTGACATGTCTCTTTTTCTCAGAGCAGAATCCCCTTGGCCCTGGGGTCCCAACAAAGGATTATTCTTTTCTTCCCAACATAACCGAAGATAAATTTTAACCCTGTCATCCTTCTAGAATTAACACAACTACAGAACAATGCTGAAACACCTGAGTGACTCTTCCTGTCATTCAGGTTGAATATCTTTAGAGACAGGGGTTGGGAGAGGGGAGTAAGTGGGAACTGTGAGATCTGAAACATCTGACTGTCACTCCCCTGTTTCCTCTTCCTTTGGTTTGACCTTGTTCCCCCTCCCCTTTTCCCCCTTGCTCCTGGAACACGTATGGATGTCTCTATACATTGATCAAGAGCTAAAGGCACCCTGAGTGAGACAGGATTGGATGTTAGATTGTGAGTTCACCCTAGTGTGCATGGGGACTTCCCCTATAAAAGGTCAAGGCATGTATTATCTAGGGCAGCTCAGGCATTGAGCTTGCCCATTCCTATGGGAATGTAATAAATCTGTCTCTGCTTGACTTGGTGGTCTCCTCGAGTTATTTGGGTAAACTGAGGCAGTTTGCTCCATACACCAGTTTTGTCATCCTGCTAATCTATGGTGGGAAGCTCAGGAGTCAATGGGTAGATCTTTAGTCCCCTGAGTCAATCAAATCTCAAGGACAGTTTCAATATATTTAAAGCAAAGATTATTTCCTCTTTTTTTTGCGGGGCAATGGGGGTTAAATGACTTGCCCCAGGTCACACAGCTAGTAAGTGTCAAGTGCCTGAGGTCAAATTTGAACTCAGGTCCTCCTGAATCCAGGGCTGGTGCTTTATGCACTGCAGCCACCTAGTTGCCCCAAAGCAAAGATTCTGTGAAAGGTCTGTGAACCTTCTAAAAATAGTTCGATAAGTATTTCAATATAATTGGCTTTCTTTGTATTCCTATGTATTTTATGCATTTAAAAACATTATTCTGAGAAGGAATCCATAGACTTCACCAGACTTCCAAAGGGTACAGGATACAAAAAAAAAAAAAAGGTTGAGAATCTGATATAAAAATATGTAGGGATTCATTGAGAGGTACTTCTGCCAAACATATTTATCAGCACAGAGAAACATTAATAATTATTATATGTTTGGAGCACAGACCTTTTGAACACAAAAACCAATGGACCACAAGGAGCATTTTCTAAAATCTTATATAGGACAAGGCAGAATGGATACAATTGGAATTTTTACAGAGGACAAAGAGGAAGGTAAAGATTTACACATCAAAGAACCTATAGCAGAAGGGGAAGATCTACATTAGATAAACCTGATCAGCAAATAGTGGAGCTAATGCTCATAACTCAAGCAAGAATTTCGTAAACAGACAGAGCAGGAACTGACCAGATAGCACCAGAGTTGTAATTGATGTTTCAGTTTAATTAAATAGGTGTAATAAAGCTGAACCAGAAATTCTTCAATCACTAGCTTGAGTTGAAGTTTAATAAATCCTATAAACTCCAACCGCAATACCAACAGTCTCTATTCCACAAATCCTTTTTTTTTAAAGGGAAAAACTAGCCTAATTAGCATGGTGAGTATTAGACCATTTGTAACCATTACTTTGTGGGAGGCTCCAAGCTCAAGATTACTGAAAAGGTGCTTTGTTAATTAACCTCTACCCTGTAGTGGAGCAGCTAGGTGCCAAAGTGGATAGAGTGCAAGACATTTTCCTGAGTTCAAATCCAGTCTCAGACACTTCTTAGCTGGTGACCCTGGCCAAGTCACTTAACCCTGTTTGCCTCAGTTTCCTCATCTACAAAATGAGCTGGAGAAGGAAATTGTAATGGTGGGAAATGGGGTATGGGTTCTTAGGAATTCCTCTTTAAAGAATTACACCCTCTTGCACACAAAACTTAGTTAGAATAAGGTGATAGTTTATTTAGGAGCAAGGGAAGGGAAGGGTGGGGGGAGGGAAACCATGAAAGAAATCCTTGGACATTTTTCATGGGGAGATTGGCATAAAGCACATGGCTCAGAGGTACCAAATCTCCTCGAACAGGAGACTGGAAGGTACTTTTATAGAGGACTGATGGGGCTGGACCATCTGCCGGTGAAAAGTTCCTTTAGTGAGAGAGGACCATCCCCCACTGGTGGTACCTGGGGGAATTGGGTGAGGAGTGGAGGACCATCCCTCACTGGTAGTGACTAGAGGAATTGGGTGAGGGGTGGCTACAGATCCCTCTTCAGAATGCTAAGGCCACAGCCACACCCAAACTTATCTCCCCAGGGTAAGACCAGAATGAAGGGTAGGAATCCAAAGCTAGCTCAGTCCAATTTGGTTCAGTTCATCTCTCTAGGCGTTATCTGGTTTAGTTTCTCAAGGAGAAGGTTCCTTGATGTGCCCCCCAGAAGTTCTGGGGGGTGCTCTGCACCCCATGACAAAATGGAAAAATTCTCCAGTATTTTTGGCCAAGAAAACCCCAAAAGGGGTCACAAAGAGTCATATGTGACTAAAAAGCAAATAAACAACAAATACTCTCTCCCATTCTTTCCTCCTCTGGTCCCTGGATTTCCTCACATGAATATGTCTTTTCTTTTTTTAGTAAATAGCATTTCATTTTTTCCAATTACATGTAAAAGTAGTTTTCAATATTCATTTTTTAAATAATAAAAGTTTTTTATTATTTTCCAATTACATGTAGTTTTAAAACATTTATTTTCATGGGATTTTTAGTTTCAGATTTTTCTCCCACCCTCCCTTCCCTCCTGACTCCCCCAAGACAGAAAGCAATCTGATATAGGTTATATATGTACAACCACATTAAACATATTTCTGCATTAGTCATATTATGAAAGAAGAAGCAGAACACAAGGGAAAAGCCTCAAAAAAGAGGAAAAAAAACAGCCAAGAGGATGAAGATGTCAATATAAAATTGCCTCCTCTGTCTTTACTCATCCTGTTTGTTTTGTTTTGTTCTGAAAGAAGTATATTCATTCAGGACTACATTCCAAGCATAGTTTTTATTCCATCAAGTCTCAATACCTTTGACATCAAATTTGTCTCCTTGAATCTCCTTCTAATTAAAAGAGGACTTGCCAGTTGCCTATGTTTTGAGCATTTTCTTATAGATATTTGAGGTCATAGTGATGGAGGAGGTAAAAAAGGGGTTAACAGACCAACCTAAGACCTGAGCTCTAATTTAGATCTGAGCTTCGAAAAGAAAGGGATTAATGGATAATTTAAGACATGGGTCCTCAAAGTCAGGGCCTACGTTCTTGTTAATTGGTACCTGGAGGTCTGTCTCCTATTAATTACCCCCATTAATCAACACCCATAACAAAAATATAATGAAGCAGGTCATAGAGACCTTAACTACAACCAAAACATCAAGAGAGAGATTATATAAATCCTAATTGATAGATGTTAATATCCAGAAACTAGGCCTTAGAATGAAAAACACAGGGACACTCTGACCATGGCAAGTTGAGGTAACATGGGCAGAAAAGGCCAAATTTGTCCCCAGATTCACCTTATGACATGTAACCCCCCAAAACACACCTCCTCAGAAAAAGGTACCACCTCAGTGGTTGGCTTAAGCCCCCAGGAACTCCAAATTAGGATAGGCCCTCCCCTGTACCTCCCTAAAGTGGAGATTATTATAATGATAGTTGTGAGGGAAAAATCCATCCTCTTCTCAATAATTCTCAGGAACTCAGCAGCGAGGTGACAAAGGCTTTATTTTCTTCTCATGAGAAGGAGGCACCCTAGTGTGCAGCTAGTGGGTGCCCCGAAAGGGGGCTCGCAGGCCCTGTTTTATACCCTAGTCCCTAACGCAAATGGACCTTCCCCTTTTTCATCACTGGTCAGGGTTACAATCTACGCGCAAAAACTAGCTAATAGGAACGCAGTATTCCCACCCCTCTTCCTTGTATGGGCATAACTCAGGAGTGGACCTTATACTTCCTTATATGGCCAGAACTCTGGAGAGGATCTAATCGAGACCAGGGCTCCTTGAACCATGTGACCTTGCTAACCTGAGGGGGAGGAGGGAATCTGAGACCTTTGTCCTACAAACAGGTCAGGGGAGTATGACTGACTGACTTATATCCACATTGAGAGGAGACAATTACCCATTTCTCACAATAGTGATAATCAATTTATCCATATTATAAATATAACTGTCTTCTCTTTTCCTATTCAAGAGATGCCTTTCAGGGGGGCAGCTAGGTGGCGCAGTGAATACCTAACTGTGTGACCCTGGGCAAGTCACTTAATCCCCATAGCACCGCAAAAAAAAAAAAAAAGAGATGCCTTTCTCCCTTGGGTGCTCTCCCTGTAGTCACTCACAGGACTGCAATAAAACTTGGGAAACTGAGTCACTGAGTCTTGTAATTCTTTGGGATGCCTCAAGAACAATCTTATCAATTAAACCCACCCCACATCAATGGATTTTACTACTGGTTCCTTTTGTGTCCTGTGGACTTCTGAGTGGTTCAGTTACTATTCTTCATTGTACAATATATATTCTCTGAGGTATATAGCTTGGAGGATGTGCATAGACAGTTTTCTAGCCTCCTCCATCCCATTTAAAGTGTTTTTGACTAGATTTGCAAGACACTTACAAATGCTTTCTTATCAACCTTTCTTACTAGCTAGGAGTTTGTCGTTCCTAGCTTTAAATGAGTAGTATATAAATCCAAGGAGCAGCTAGGTGGCACAGTGGGCTTGGAATCAAGAAGACTCATCTAGGAGAGTTCAAATCTGGCCTCAGATACTTCCTAACTGTGTGATCCTGGGCAAGTCACTTCTTCACCCTATTTGCCTCAGTTTCCTCATCTGTAAAATGAGCTGGAGAAGGAAACGGCAAACCACTCCAGTATCTTTGCCCAGAAAATCTCAACAGCACAGAGTCAGACATGACTGAAATGACTGAAGAGCAGCAGCATAAACCCAAATTCCATTTTAAACCAACCCCACCCACTTCCGGATTTGGGCAGAATCAAGATTAAATAGAAGACAATTCAAATGGCCACCCAGAAAAGAAGGTTTTGTGTCAGAGAGGATTGAGACCAGGGCAGGAGGAGTGGCCTACTCACTGGACCTTAATGGGAGGGACTCTCCCCTCTGGGCTCTCACACTTTCAGTCTACCAAGTCTGTTAAGACTCTTCTAACCTTTCCCTAGAGGATGTAGGAGGAGCACGCCAATCTCTTTCCATATAAGGAGAAATAGTACACTTTCACATTTGGCAGTGTGAGCTTGAAATTAGATCTCAAAGCAGTAGCTGCTTCTCCAGCTCTGTGTTGTTTTGTTGTTGTTTTCTTGAGTACAGGCGATAGAACAGCAATCCTTAGTGAGTTATTTCCAGCCTTAGAGAAAACCCTGTGAATTTAAGAAGTTAGAAGCTCCTCAGCTGCAATTACTTATAACACTTCTTGGAGAAGATGACCAATCAGTAGGAGGGTGGATCCAACCTCTGGCCTGGCTCATTACAAGATAGGGACCTAGAGGGAATTGTGGGGACAGATCAGAGCTGAGGTGAAGGTGAAATGCAATTTGGCAGTTCCACAAAAATGCATCACATTTTGATGGTTTAAGCACCAATCTCCTGGGAGAGCATAATAGTAGGTATGTTACTACTTCATATTTATGATGTTTGTTTTTGTCGGTGCACACTTTGCGAATCTTTTAGTTTTGCTAGTATTTCTTTTTTGTGGAGGAAATAAATTTCTACCACATATCTGAATTACATTTAAAGAGTACCTTAGGGGGATGTAAAGAACCAGAGTGTGCAAGAGAAGAGTGTCCCAATCCTAGGACTGGAATCTGTGCAAGAAATCCCTTAGTGGAGAGAAGGGAGTTAAGTAGCTTAGAACCGATGGTGTTGTTCTACTAAAGTGACAGTACACTAGTGCCTCACAATTTGTTTAGAGCATGCTATAGTGGGGCAGCTAGGTGGCACAGTGGATAAAGCACCAGCCCTGGATTCAGGAGGACCTGAGTTCAAATCCAGCACTTGACACTTGCTAGCTGTGTGACCCTGGGGCAAGTCACCTTAACCCTCATTCCCCACCCACCCCCCCCCCAAAAAAAAAAAACTTCAGTGAACATTTTTTTTTTGGTGGGGCAATTGGGGTTAAGTGACTTGCCCAGGGTCACACAGCTAGTACATGTCAAGTGTCTGAGGCCAGATTTGAACTCAGGTCCTCCTGAATCCAGGGCCAGTGCTTTATCCACTGCGCCATCTAGCTGACCCCCAGTGAACTTGCTGTGAATTGAATTTAAGTGAGGGAGGGCTGTGCAAGGTCACCGACCTCACTCTCTCCTCCAGAACTATTTAGGTCTAATGGAAAGATAGATAGACAGATAGATAGATGGATATCAGGACAACTGGAGATGACCCCCCAACGTTTAAGGCAATTGCAGTTAAGTGACTTGCCCAGGGTCACACAGCTAGTAAGTGTTTGAAGTGAGATTTGAACTCAGGTTTTGCCAACTTCAGGGCCAGTGCTCTATCCTCTCTGCCACCTAGCTGCCCCAACCCAGAGGAATATACATATATAGAGATGAATAGATAGATGGAGGGATGGATAAATACATAGATATATACGTATATATGTATATATAGAAAGACAAAAAGATATAGATAGGATATATGTATGTATGTATACATAAATACCTCATTTATATCTTTATCATATATAGATCTAGATCCAAAATGATAGAAAGTAAAAAGGTAGAGAGAAAAGGAATGCCAAGACAGAGTTCTAGGGTACGACCAGCCTAATGGGTGGGACATAAATCCAGCAAAGGAAACTGAGTAGTAGCCAGTCATTGGAGGAGAACAAGGAGAGAGCGATGTGACAAAAATCCATGTTTGAGTGTCTAAGAGGTGGTTAACAGTGTCAAATGCTTCAGAGAGGTCAAGAAGGATAAGGACTAAGATAAGACCCTCAGATTTGGTCATTAAAAATCACTGGTAACACTTAACACTTACTAGCTGTGTGACCTTGGGCAAGTCACTTAACCCCCATTGCCCCGCAAAAAAAAAAAAATAACTGGTAGGGGGGCAGCTAGGTGGCACAGTGGATAGAGCACGAGCCCTGGAGTCAGGAGTACCTGAGTTCAAACCTGGCCTCAAACATTTAACACTTACTAGCTGTGTGACCCTGGGCAAATCACTTAACCCCAATTGCCTCACTAAAAAAACCCAAAAAAACAAAAATCACTGGTAGGGGGCAGCTAGGTGGTGCAGTGGATAAAGTACCAGCCGTGGTTTCAGGAGGACCTGAGTTCAATCCAACCTCAGACACTTGACATTTATTAGCTGTGTGACACTAGGCAAGTCACTTAACCCTCATTGTCCCCCCCACCAAAAAAAAAATCACTGGTAACTTTGGAGAGCAGTTTCATTTGAGTGATGGGGTCAGAATTCAAAAGGGTGAAAAATGGACAGAAGGTGAGAAAGTAGTGGCAGCAAGTATTATAGACTGTGCTTTCTAAGAGTTTGGCTATGAAAGGGGAGAGACAGGATGAGAGCTCATGGAGGTGGAAAGATGAAGGGAGGTTTTTTAGGAATGAGGGAGATTCTAAGTATATTTATAAGTAGTCAAAAAGAAGACAGTAGAATTTGTAGGTAACAAGAGGAGAAGTTGAAAATGAGGGAAAGAGAGTGTGATAGAAGGGGAAAATTCCTGGAATAGACAGGAGGGAATGGGGCCAGGAACACTGAAAGGCTACTTCTTCTTGACACTGGAGCCAAGGAGGAAAGTAAAAATAACATGGAGAGGATTTGAAGTGAAGAACTGGGGAGAAGAAGGAGGTCTTGATGAATAGCTTCGTTTTCTTTCTGTAAGGAATGAGGCAAGGAACTCTGCTTACAAAGGCAGGGTAGTGCTTGTACCATCTTATTAAATAAAGGCACTATGACCTCAGAATGTCAGTCCCTCTGGCAAAAGCACTTTTTCTTTTCTTTTCCTTTCTTTTCTTTTTATTTGTTTGTTTTGCAAAGGGCAATGAGGGTTAAGTGACTTGCCCAGGGTCACACAGCTAGTGTCAAGTGTCTGAGGTCAGATTTGAACTCAGGTCCTCCTGAATCCAGGACTGGTGTTTTATCCACTGCACCACCTAGCTGCCCCCTCTTTTTTTTCTTTTTTTTTTCTTTTTCAAACAAGAAAGTTGTGAGGATTTATTGTACAGATGCGCTACACTAAAACACAACGAACAATCAGTCCGGAATGATAGAAGTCCCACGGCTCAAAATCAAGAAGTAGGTAGGTGACGTGTCCTTTTGTCAGGGAAGTGTCAAATGGTGGTCAGAGTCCTTCGTCAGATGGTAGAGCTAGCAGCATAGTGCTTCATAGGGAGATGAAGTTTCCAGATGATTTCTGCCTTCCTGAGAATGTCACCAAGGATCATTCCATCTCTGCTCCTGTGGCCTCAGTGCTCAGCATGGTCTGATTACTTGGACCTCTGCCTCATCTTTCTCCTCTTGTGTTTCAGCCTACTCATTCGCTTCTTCCTCCACTTGGCTCTCATGGTGCAGCGGAAATTGACAAGATGGCGCTAAGAAGAAGAGCCCCTCTTTTCTTTTTAAAAAAATTATTTTGGAGGCAGCTAGATGGTGCAATGGTTAAAGCACCGGCCCTGGATTCAGGAGTACCTGGGTTCGGATCCGGCCTCAGACACTTGACACTTACTAGCTATGTGACCCTGGGCAAGTCACTTAACCCCCATTGCCTTGCAAAAAAAAAAAAATATATATATATATATATATATATATATATATTTTGAAAAAAAATTTTTTTGTTTGTACATGTATCTCCCCGCATTAGGTTTTGCTGACTTTCAATGGAATGGCTCACTAGGGGGAATATCTTGATAGAGTATTTGAATATAGGAAGTAAAAATAATGAAATTCCACATTCAAATGTAGCCATCTTTTTCTTTTTTTCCATTCATTTTATAAACATTTACTGAGCAACCAGTCTAACTTTCGATGATATTTTTCTACTATTCTAAGTCTTGGCTTTTTCTTTTCCAACTTCTAAGGATGCCTAGCTATTAGAAGCTGCTTCTAAAACTCTTCCTCCACCTTTTCCCGTTTGTTAGAATTGCACCCAGGTTGCAGCTTCTTGGAGCCACCTGGTAAACCTCTCAGCAGATGGACTAAACCAGGTTGAAGGTAACCAACAGGCCTCAAACTTGTCGGTGAGTTAGGGGAATGTCTTCCCCAAACGGATGAAGACTTTCCCCAGAAGAATGGGCAGATGAGAACAGTTCGTTCCAATGGCTACAAAGGCAGCTGAAGCAAGTGCTGTGTGGAGCCTTTAGACCCTGGTCAGGCATCAAAGATGCCAAGATCATTCACTGCATCCTGGGCCATCGCCAGTAGTCTTGATTTTTATTCTGTCACTGGACTTTGGTGACTCAGGAAGAGTGAGGCTGATGACTTCATGCAAGTCTGTCTTACTTAAATCCAATTCATGTGCAAGTAGGACATCACCCATGATGTCATTGGTCCTCTTCAAAAAGGAAGTTAAGAACAAGAATTGCACCCTCAGCCTGGTTTAGTTCATCTGCCAAGAAGGTTTGCCAGGGTGTAGCCACTGCACATGCTACAACTTCTTGGAGCCACAGGTGAGAGTTGGGTGAATCAGGTAGACACCAAAAGTGGACGAGCAGCCTTGAAAAGGGCTCAGCAAGCCAACACACCAGAGGTGCCAGTCCTCCTGAATGTCCCATACACCACTTGATTTAAAAGTCTCTCCCGAAAAGAGCAGAGATGATACGTAATCTGTAAGACTCTGGAATCTTTCAGTGGTCATTTTGGAAAGACTGTTAGCAGTGATAACTTGAGAAAAAACTGAGAAGACATAGAGAAAGAGGATGGAGACAACTTCCTTCCGGAAAAGAAGCATTTGAATCCCAGTCTTGCTAAGTCAGTGACAAGAATTCTTGAGATAAGATTTTCATCAGCATTCTGAGTGAATTGAATGGTGGGAATGGAATTTTGTGAACAGAATTGTGAAGTCAGTAGTTAAAGTGATGGAGGTGATGCAGGAGGCAAAAAGGGGTTAATAGAAAAACCTAAGACCCAAGTTTTAATTCAGATATTAGCTCCAAAAGAGAGTTAGACCCCAGTTAATGGATAACTTACAAGTCAGGATGCTGGGTTCTCTTACCTACAGAAATCAGTGCCCATAACAGGAACAGAGGGAGAGAGGCCATGATGACCTTAGACTAAATGACAGCCTATAGAAATTCAGACTAGAAATAAAAGAAAAATGAAGGTGTTTTGAAACTAGCCAAGGGAATCAGATTTAGGCTTTTTTTAAAAAAAATTAGTTAATTAGTTTGTTTGTTTATTTATTTTAGTGAGGCAATTGGGGTTAAGTGACTTGCCCAGGGTCACACAGCTAGTAAGTGTTAACTGTCTGAGGCCGGATTTGAACTCAGGTATCCACTGTACCACCTAGCTGCCCCTGGCCAAGGGAATCAGAAAGAGACATGCACAGAAAAAGCCAAATTTGTCCCCAGATTCACCTTATGATGTGTAAACCCCCAAAACACACCTCCACAGAAAAAGGTACCCACTGCGGGAGTTGGCTTAGGACCCCAGGAACTCCAAATTAGGATAGGCCCTCCCCTGTAACACCCCAAGGTAGAGAATATTATAATGAGTAGGACAGGCATGCCCCTGTAGCTCCTTAAGGTGGAGATTATTATAACGAGACTGATAAATCAATTTATCTGTACTATAAATATAACTGTCTTTTCTTATTTGAGAGATACTTTTCCACTATTCTACTTCTCTCCCCGTGGTCACCCACAGTATTGCAATAAAACTTGGGAAACTGAGTCACTGAGTCTTGTAATTCTTTTGGGATGACTCAAGATCAATTTGACCCCTAATTCTAACCCACATCAGAAGGAGGTGGCTTCAGACTTACATCATCACAGCTAAAACATTGTAAATAGTCACTTACATCTTTGAGTTCTTTGTTACTTTGTTAATAAATTACATAGCCAGTAATTTTGATATTTAGTTAAGCCTATTTAAGAGAAGAGATTGAGATACTCTCTTCTCTATAGGTGACTACTCTTTCCTGGTTTTCCTCTTGACTCCTTTGCTGGATCTTCAGTCAGGTTATAGGGACTAATTGTAGGTATCCTCCAAGGGTCTATCCTGGGTGGGCACTCTTCTCTCTCTACATTATCTCACTTGACGATCTCATCAACTCCAATATATTCAATTATCATCTCTATGCAGAAAATTCTCACATTCCCTTATCACACAATTTCACATCACAGCCCTTTCGCCTGGTTTCCAGTCTCACAGTTACCAACTAACTGCCTATTGGACAATTTGAACTGTATGTCACATAGTCATCTCAAATTCAATATGTCCAAAACAGAATTCCTTATCTTTCCTCCAAAGCCCTCCCTCTCTTCCCAGCTTCCCTATTATTACTGTGAGCACCACTGAGCTTCTGACCACCTATGGTTCATTATTTGGGTGTAATCTTCAATTCTTCAGAAAGAGAGGCCCTGTTCTGAAGATAATGTGTCTAAATTTTAGGAATAAGGAGGGCCTTTGAGGATGAAAAACCAAGCTTGAATGATGACCTCACTCTATGAACCAGCCAGCATGACCAACTTCATGAAGCAAGGAAGTCAGCCAGCCAGTCAACATATTAAGTACCCACTACATGCTGGGCACTGGCTGCGGTTAAGGATATGAAGGAGAAAACAGTCCCTGATCTCAAGTGTGAGGGAAAAATCCATCCTCTTCTCAATAATTCTCAGGAACTCAGCAGCGAGGTGACAAAAGGCTTTATTTTCTTCTCATGAGGAGGCACCCTAGTGTGCAGCTAGTGGGTGCCCAGAAAGGGGGCTCGAAGGCCCTTTTTTATACCCTAGTCCCTAACACAAATGGACCTTCCCCTTTTTCATCACTGGTGGGGTTACAATCTACGGGCAAAGACTAGCTAATCGGAATGCAGTATTCCCACCCGTTTTCCTTGTATGGGCATGACTTAGAGTGGACCTTATATTTCCTCATATGGACACAACTCTGGAGTGGACCTTATTGAGACCAGGGCTCCTTGAACCATGTGACCTTGCTAACCTGAGGGGGAGGAGGGGATCTGAGACCTTTGTCCTACAAACAGGTAGGGACAAACAGGGAGTATGACTGACTGTTATATCCACATTGAGAGGAGACAACTACCCATTTCTCACACAAGCTCAGATTCTAATGGGGGAGACGAGGGGCAAACAGCTTATGGCCAAACAAGATGTAGACAGAATTGGCCATTAAGCGCAGAGAGAAAGCGCTAGTATTAAGAGTGACGTCACAGAGCTGTCGTCCTGGGGGGTAGAGATACGATTTGGGTACTTCGTCATACGTTCTGATCATAAGTGTGTAATGACATACTATGATAAGGAACTGAAGGGTGTGGCTTGGCCTTGATATCCAGGGCCTTAAGGAGTACTGGTAGGAGCAGTGACAAAAGAAAGGACAGCGGTGAGGATGTCGTAAAATACGTGCGCCATGACGCCTGGGCAACACAGCGAGGCATCTCAGTGTCCGCAGAGCGCATTTTCCTCACTCCCTCCTCCCCCGCCCTTCGCCCGCAATCTCGGCCGTCGCAGCCTGATGACGTGATCCCGGAAGTGGCGCTCTAGACAGGGTAATAAAGACAGTAGCGGCTGGGGGGAAAAGTGTTTGGGGCTGTCCTTCTATTCACGGTCTTCTTCTTCCCGGCTCCGGGAGCCGTCTCGAACCTTCCCCGAAAGAAGAAGAGCAGACCATCATGGGAGGTGGAGATCTGGTGAGTGAAGGGAGTCTAAGGAAAGGCTGGGCCGAGAAGGGCAGGGGTGGGCGCTTAGTAACCCTGGCAACAGGAAAGCTGGGGAAGAGGGAAGGGCAGTGACCTTGGCCCGGAGGGACTGAGGCCGAAACCCCGCTGCAGGGGGACGAAAAGATTGAACCGGAAGGAGGGCAGAAGGAACTGCAGAGAGGGAGCTTAAGGCTTTGTTATGGCGCTTATTATTAAGCTCCTACTGTGTGCCGGGCACTTTACTAAGCGTTGGGGGTACAGAGAAAGGTAAGTCCCGGCCCTCAAGGAGGTCATTGTCTAATGGGGGAGATGGCAGGCGAACGACTACGTACCAAAACTCAATAGACAACATCAGCTGGCGATGAATGGCAGTGTTGGGGTTGACAAGAAAGAAGCCAGCATGTTTAAGGGAGGGGGGAAGCCCTGGGTAGAGAGATGAGAGAGACAGAGAGAGCACCTTTCTCCTCCGTGGAAGGAAAGGTGGCTTCAGGGAATCTGAAGTGACGGCATTAAGAGGAAGTGGCCAGCCGTCCAGAGGCCCGAGGCCCGGACACGATGGGCTCGTTATCCCCCTTCCCCATATTCCATTCTCTTCAGGCAAATCTTATCCTCTTGTCTCCTTTTTGATCCTTCACATCACTGCCAGGTGAATTCTCCTCCCTTGGCACAAATATCATCCTGTCACTTTCCTTTTCAGAACCCCATTCTGATTCTCTATTGCTGGTCAAATAAAGGCCAGACTTCTTAGCTTGGCTCTAAAGGGCTTCCACAGCCTGTAGTCCCAGTTTTCTACCAGGTTTTTATCTCCTACTTTGCACTCTACATTCTAGACACACCTGGCTTCTCATTGTTCATCCTATTCCCCCCCCCCCCTCTCTCTCTCTCTCTCTCGGCCCTGATTCTCTCTCATGATCTCTCCTAAATTTTATTTATTGATATTGATACCCCTGTATATATGGAACACCCTTTCTTAAGCCCCCATTGACAAGAATTTAAATCCTACTCATCATTTAAGACCCCACCTTAAATTCTACTTTCTTTACGAAGACTTGTTTGATCCTTCTAGTTGGAATTGATCTTTCAATTTGGCAGAATTTGTTAAATTACTGTTGTGGGGCAGAGCACTATGCTAGGCCCTGAAGGAGAAACAAAGTGTAGCCAAGACATGGTTCTTGCCTGCTTGAGCTTGCAATCTAGTAGGGAGCTGCACAAAACAAAGTGTTCTGGGAGGTCTAAGGATGAGAAAGTTAATGAGTTTGGGGAACAGGGAAGGCATTTGGGTTAGATTTGAAAACAAGAGGTGGCTGGTATTTGGAAGGGGAGAGAAGAGAATAAAAGTATGAGTATTAAGGGGTGGCTGGTACTTGCAAGATAGTAGTCATTATCATTTATTAAGTGCCTACTATGTACTATCCACTGTGCTGAGAAGTCCCCTGGATATAAAAAGAGGCATAGGAGGAAGGTATAGAACTGCTTAGTTCTGACTTAGGATCAGTCACCTGAACCTAGGCTTGGTCTGCTCATTTGATCTTTACTTTTTTTTGTGTGTGGGGCAATGAGGGTTAAGTGACTTGCCCAGGGTCACACAACTAGTAAGTGTCAAGTGTCTGAGGCTGTATTTGAACTCAGGTCCTCCTGAATCCAGGGCCATTGCTTTATCCACTTTACCACCTAGCTGTCCCCCTTGATCTTTACTTTTACGGTTTCTTTTCCCCTGCTAGAGACTTGAGAGATTTTGTTACAGAGACACTCAGCAGTATATAAAATGTGTGTTAATATCATTAGTAAAAATCAGGAAGAAAGACTTGAAAATGGAAAAAACAAGGGGGCAGTTAGGTTGTGCACTGGATAAAGCACTGACCCTTTCAGGAGGACCTGAGTTCAAATGTGACCTCAGACACTTGACACATACTAGCTGTGTGACCCTGGGCAAGTCACTTAAGCCGAATTGCCCTGCAAAAAGAAAAAAAAAATTGAAAACCAAGTTTAGGCCAGTACAAAACCAGATTGATTTCCCTTTGCAAGTTGTACACATTACAAAGGCTGCTTGCTAATTGTGGTATTCTTACAGATGTCTTTTCTTGGGCCTCATGATACTTTACACTTTTATACACTCACTGTCTTGTTTTGCTTTGAATTTTAGCTATTTGTAAATGCCTTTAAATATGCTTCCCAGGGGAAAAGATTGTCTTATTTATCTTTGTAGCTCTCTAGCACCTGTTGCATATAGTTTGTACTTAATAAGGGTTTGTTGAGTTGAATTGAAGAGGATTTTAGCTCTGTCTTAAGCCATATAAGTTTTTGATGGCAGCCTGAGAAGGACTCTTCCTATCTTTGAACTTTGTGCTCCCTGTCCAGAACTCTCCAAATGTGTTGGAGATGAAACCTTTATCTTTGTGACTGAGATCATCATGTGAATGGTGTACTGTTGCCTTTTTGCTATCTCCTATTTTATGAGGACGTGGATGCTTAAGAGGGCTATGCTAACAAGCATTTATTAAATGCTGACTGAGTGCCACCAACAAAGTAGGAAAGAAATTTAGAGATAGCTCAGCACCAAGAAAGGCTTCCTCCACAAGGTGGAGTTTGTGCTGAGTCCTGAAGAAAACCAGGGATGTCAGGAAACAGAGGTGAGGAGGGAGAGGATTCCAGGCTTAGGGGCAGGATTGTCACATGTGAGGAACGGTAAGCAGACCAATGCTACCGGATTGTAGACTTCAGGGAAGGGATACCATGTGAGAAGACTGGAGAGGCAGGTACAGGACAGGTTGTGAAGAGCCTATTTGATCACTGATGGTAATAGGGAGCAGCTGGAAGTTATTGAGAAAGAAGTAGGAGTCAGGGGAGGGGAGAGGAGTGGATGTAGGTGGGGAGAGACATGGCCAGACCTACTCTAAGCAAAAATCACTTGGACAGATATGTGGAAGATGGATTTAAGTGGGAAAAGACTTGAAGCAGACTTGAGACCAATTAGAAAGCCATCTCAATAGTCCAGCTCAGAGGTAATGAAGGTCTGAATGAAGTCGTTGGTGACTGTGGGAGTAGAGAGAAGTGAGATCTTGTCACGAGATTTGGCAAGTGATTGGATTTGTAGGCAGTCGGCAGAAATAATGCTGAGATATCAAACCTGAGTGACTGGAGGGATGGTGGTATTCTTAACAGAAATGGGGAGATTTTTGAGAAAAAGATAATGAATTCTGCTTTAGACATGTTGAGTTTGAGATGCCTGTGAGACATCTCTTTGAAATGTCTATTAGGAGGTTGGAGATTTGGGATTAGAGCTCAGGAAAGACACTGGGGCTGGGTATATAAATGTGGGAATTCCCTGTATGGAGGTGGTAAAGGTTTGACTGTTCTCGCTGTTCTTTCCTTCTTTTGACTCCATAGAATTTGAAGAAGAGTTGGCACCCACAGACCCTCAGAAATGTGGAGAAAGTGTGGAAGGCAGAGCAGAAACATGAGGCAGAACGGAAGAAGATTGAGGAACTGCAACGGGAGCTTCGGGAAGAGAGGGCACGGGAGGAGATGCAGCGATATGCAGAGGATGTGGGAGCTGTCAAGTGAGTGTTGGAACTTAGCATTTGGTGAGAACTTTGGTACAAGGGTCTTCTGGTATACATCCAGTTTCCAATACTGGGTTACCAAACATATATATTATTTTTTTTACAATTAATGCTTAATTTTATTTTTTATCATATTATTATTTATTAAAGCAGATTTTAAGCTTTAATTGCTTAAAACTGCATTAAGACTTTTGGCACACCTTGCATAATTTTTTTTAATCAATAAAGTACTTTATTTCTTTCCGCTACATGCAAAGACAGTTCTCAAACCTCTGTTCACACAAGCCTTACGACTTCAGACCTTTCTCCCTTCCTCCCCTCCCTCCCCCCTCCCCCAGACAGCAGGCAATCCGATATAGGTTATATATATCATATGTATTATTTTTAT